>NC_089655.1:13380375-13680500 GCF_037042795.1 Molothrus aeneus
ATTTTGTAAGACATGCTGACTCCATGTATTTCAACAGGAAAATACAGTCCAAAGGAACTCATCTTCTCCCCTTGCAGTCCCTCAGACAGAGATAAATAGCTCAACCTTGAGCCAGCCAAGATGCTTTTAAATAAGGAAAAGCATTCTAAGTAAACTACCAAGCAGGGAGACATTTAAAGAAAATGTCAATTTCTCTTCTTTAATGCATCTTTAACTGTTTTCTCTGAAACAGAAAAAAATTAAGGTACTCATATGGAATATATTATTTCAAATGAGCTATATGGAATAACTTTGAACAAAAATATAACTTCACGTCACAGGTGATGTTATGACTGTCACATGTTATGTGACGTGTTTCCAAAACAATCCTTTGCTTTATAGCTAGTACAGCCACACAGTTAAAAATACATTTTTTGGTAATTAAGTGGTTGGTGATGCTGGACTAAGAACAGGGAACCACCAATAAACTCAATACCGAGTGAAAACATCTCAAGAACGAGACTTTGGTACGGAAAATCAACTTAAATCATATTTATCTTGGATAAAAGTAACCCAAGACACAAAAAACCATCTCCCAGTCCCTTTTATTGAAGCTGAGAAACGGTATCTCAGTTGTTGTGGGTGGTTTGCATCTCTGCCGAAGGCTGGGCCGCCATCGCGGCAGCTTCGGGGCCTGCTGGAAACCAGGCCTGGGCTGGAAAGCAGCGAAATTACCGCAGAAAGAGCAGCGGTGGGCACCGAGATGGGGAGGGAGGGAGCGGACAGGGCTCAGGAGGCTCGCTGCCTCGGCTAATCCTCAGAAATCCCGGTGCTTTGATCCAATTCGGGAGCACGGCGGGTGTCCCCGCGGGTTTTGGTGAGGTTTGCAGGGAGAGGGCGAGGCCGGAGCTCCGTCGCAGGTCCCGCCGACCCGGCCCGGCCCGGCCCCTCTCCGGGACGCGGCTGCCGCGGCCCCAAACGCGCTCACGGCCCGGCCGAGGCACCGGGGGCGCGGCCGCCCGGGCTTGTGGCGGCTGCGGGAGAGGCCGCGCAGAGAAGATGCCCGCGCCCCTCGCGGGCAAGGTCACCGTGCGAGCCGGCTGCCAGAGCTCCGCGGGGCCGCGGCGACCCACCCCGACCCGCCCCGCGCTACCCGCGCGTTACCTGGAGCCGGCGGGAGCCGGGCGCTGCTGCCGTTTGAATGAGGCTGGGCCGGGGCCGCGGTGCCGGGCGCGGCGGGAGGCGGGCCGGGGGCAGGGCCGGAGCGGCGGCGGCGATAGGCTGCGGCCATGCGGAGCGGAGCGGGGCTGTTGCTGGCGCTGGGCGCCGCGGGGGTGCTGCTCCTCCACCTCCTCCTCCTCCTGCGGCGGGCCCGCCGCGCCCTGCCCGTGAGTACCGCGGAGAGGGGCCGGGGCTCGCCCGGGGCAGAGCCCGCCGGAGGCGCCCCCGAGGCCCAAAATGGCGCCGGGCCGGGCCGGGCAGAGGCGCTGCAGGTGTCGAGGCCGGAGCGGCGCTGGCTGTGGAGCCGACAGACGCTGTGAGGGGGGCGAAGCGCCGAGCCGGGCACGGCCCGGGGCGATGAGGCCCCTGCCGCGAGGCTCGGCCCGGCCGCGGTGGGGCGGGCGCTGCCCTCGGACCCCGCGGTGCGGTGGCTGCTCCCTCCCCGCAGTGCTTCACTGGGACGGGGATGTTCATATAACCATAGGATGGCTTCGGTTGGAAGGGACTTTAAAGATCATCCAGTTCCAACCCCGTCCCATGTGCAGGGACACCTTCCACTAGACCCGGTTGCTCAGAGCCCTGTCCGCCTTGGCCTCAAACACTTCCAGGGATGGGGCATCCACAGCTTCTCTGGGCAATTTGTGCCAGGGCCTCAGCACCCTCACAGTTAAGATTTTTTCCCTAATATCTAAACCTACTCTCAATTTAAACCCATTCCCCCTTGTCCTGTCACTACATGCTCCTGTAAATGCTCTCCCCTCAGATAGTAAAAGGCCACAATTAGGTCATCCCAAAACCTTTTCTTTTCCAGGCTGAACAATCTAAATTCTCTCAGCCTTGTCTCATAGGAGAGGTTCTCCATCCCTCTGACCATCTTGGTGGCCTCCTCTGGATGCACTCCAACAGGTTCACGTCCTTCCTGTGCTGGGAGACTGAAGCTGGATGCAGCACTGCAGGTGGGGTCTTACCAAAGCAGAGAGATCATCTCCTTTGACCTGCTGTCCGTGCTGATTTGGATGCCCAGGATATGACTTGCTCTCTGAGCCAATGTTTTTGCTTCAGGACCTCCAGCTCAGTCTTTCCCCCTGGAATGGCCACATAACAGCTGTAGTCTGATTGCAGCCTCCCACTTCATTCCTTCATCCACTCTGCTTCTCTTACTTTCTCCATCCCTGTTCCACTTGAGAAAATACCTTCCCTTTAGTGAGTATTTTCAGTTCTTTTTCCTGGGATTGAAAACCTCAACTTTCCCAACCCTGGAAAAAGGAACAAGCCAAGTTTACTTTGTAGCTGCACTTATCCTAAAATCAATCTGTGTGATAACATCGGGGAATGGTCAGGGGAGCCACAAATGGGAACAGGATAAAAAAACCCCAACCAAATGGCACATTAGAAAAATATTAAGTCTAGCTAAGCATGCCATATTCCCACATTGTCTAGAGAGACAGGCTGAAAAAGTAGCTTCAATTTCTTCAGTCTGTTCTGCAGTAAATGTATAATTCTGATGGATCACCTGCATTAGTAAAATAAATTATATTATTTAATAAACTGGCCGTATCCCAACAGGAAATGCTGTGTACATCTGAGCTGACTGCAGGTTAATATGAGGCTGCTCTGCTAGGGCTTCCTGAACTGTGAGGAATAGTGTTGTGGATCACACAGCATAGTGTTACTGTGCTCACATGCCACAGCAGCACCTCTGGTACAAGAAGTGCTCTTAGCAGACCCCAGGCATGCTGTCCCAGGCACCCTGTCAGCACTGGAGTGCTGTCTCCCATGCAGTGTTTCCAGGCAGCCCTGTATGACCCCGAGTGAGGGAGGCACCTGAGTTCCTCAGAATGCTCATTAAGGTCACTGTGCTGATAACTGGTCCTCTCTGCCTGTCCCAGCATTGAGTCAAATTAAGCTGCAGATTGGCCTTATCAAATTTCAGGAACAGGCCCATTAAGCTTTATCTTAGGACTTTCAAAAGATAAGAGTGATTGGGCTTTTCTGTGTTCACAAGTTTTTCTGGCATAGGATCCCTTTGGCTGGGGATGGGGTTGATCCCTGCTGTCATCCCTGGGAGCTCTCTGTCCATCAGGCATGGCACAAAGAGGCACAGGTACAGATGTGAGATCCAGTACATCCCTTGGGGTTTTGCATGCTCCTTGGTGCTGCTGGGGCCCCTGTCTGTTATGAGCCATGATGCTGGAGTCACGTGTTTTATTACCAGCAATTAGGGTTATAGCAAATAACAATCACAAGATCCTTTTCAAACTGTAAGTTGTCCCTCACTTTCCTTACTATTAAAGGCAGATGAGAGGATTTTTAAACCTCATTTCTGTCTACATTTTGGTTGTTTGATTGGGGATTTTTTTTTAAGGAGCTAATGATGGTTGAGGATTGGATATCTTCTTTGCTTGCCTGACCTGTGTTCTGGAAGTGATTACAGCTGCCTATTTCCTGCACACTTCCTGCTCTTTTGGGAAGTCCTCTGCCTTCAAGATTCAGAGGCAAAGACTCTAGGGAAGTGAGAGAAAGAGAAAAAAAAAGTCAAATCCTTTCTTTTTTCACAGGCCAGCTTGCTGAGTTATTGCAGGAGGTGACCTTGACAACTTCTGTGATCTGGTTAATGTTTGATTTTCACCTCTCAGAGAGATGTCACTCTAAATTAAATTCAGACTGAGCACTGTATATTTAATTCTCACTCATATTTTGTCCTTTAGCTGTAGCTATCTTTAGAGCTTTAATAGAGCTAGTCTGCACCTAGGTGCTCTTTGTCTAAGGTATAGTATAATGTTACTGTGGGTGTTTGTATTATAAATGCAGGACAGACTTTTGATCAGTTCTTGTTTCAGCTTCAGATCTTAACTCCCCTTTGAGAGCACTTACTTCAACGTGAGTTATAGGACAGGGTGTAGCTTTATTTGCTTATTGTTCTCTGCTGAGGCTCACCCTGAGTTTATGCAGTAATGCCCAGATCACTATCACCCTGCAATCATCCCTTATTGCTGCTTTACTACACCACATGTCAGCAAAGCAAGAGATGAGGGAGCAGTGGTGATTGACCCATTTCTCTCTGAAAATGTGTCTGGACCAGCCAGTGTAATTCATACATAAGGGTGTTCATATTCCAGCTGTTGTGAGTACTCTAACAATATTAGCTGCTGATATCTCCAGAGAGATCTAACTGACCTCACTTCCTTATTGCATCCTCTGCATTTTTATTGCTGTATCATGTTATTGCCTCATGGATATAGTTTCAGTTTGGAGCATTGTGCAGCACAGCAGCTGGCAGCCTTCTAGCTGGGTTAAGTGTTAGCTCACATTGCTTCACACCTGTGGGGAGGAGATGGCTTTCAAGCAAAGACAGAAGTTGAATGGGCAGTGTTTTGCTATAGCTTCTCATCAGGATTTGGGATTCTGCTTTCCTATCTATCTCAAACCTATGTTGTGTCATATCAGATGGAATATCAAATCTTCTTTCTCAATTTACCTGTCAGTCAAATGATAATGTAGGAGAGAACTGTAGGATTTGATAAGTTGTTCTTCTTAAGACTGCAGAGTTTCAGGAAGAAGCTCTAACCTGTAGTCACATTCCTGTGGGCTAAAATACAGCATGGAAAGTGCTGCATAGAGTGGGAGTAGGTGGGGAACAGACAGCAGTCACTCAGCAGCTAAAAGAGCTGCTCTACAGTTCAAGCCAGTGACATCCTGCCATTTGGATGTTCTCTATGCTGCTTTTTCTTACTATGGACTGGTAGACCATTAACTTCTTTTGAAATGTTTCTGTTCTGCTTTGGCCACCAATACTTGAAAGGAATACTGTTCCAGCTCAGGTATCAAGGAAACACAAATTGTTACAGACCAGCAACTGCATAAATTTGATTTCATAATAGTTGGGTGGTGGTTGTGTTTGTGCACACAGGTGCCACTGTCACTTGCAGCTGGAGTTGTGCCTGCCCTGGCTGCAGGACTGCAAGTGGCTCCTGTGCTGTGGGGCAGGGTGGTGATGGTGCCTGCATTGTAATATCTGATGATATCCTGTGACTGTTTTTCCTCACACAGGCTGAAGGGAAGGCGGTGCTAATAACAGGCTGTGACAAAGGTTTTGGACATGCTTTGGCAAAATGCCTTCATGCAAAGGGATTTACTGTTTTTGCTGGATGCTTGCTCATGGTGAGTGGTGAAATTGATAAAATTTTTTCTGATTAGAGAAAAATGCTTCTCAAATGAAAGCATCTTCATTTGCAGCCTCTATTTACCCTGGTTCAAGATCTGAGAGAGGTGCAGTGGGCAGGGATTGTTACATTTTCCATTGCTTCACCTGCCTGTTGTATCTTGTACCTCATTCCTGTAATTGTGAGCTCTTTAGGGTAGGGCTCATCTGTCAACTGCATGTCTGTACAGTAGCTTGTACAGTGTGGCCCTGTTCAATGCTGGAAGCCTCTCAGAAATACCACAACACCATAAATCTGATAGGCCAAGATTGCTGTGGCACTGTGGCTTTTTGTCTTCCATGGCATCCCTGTTGCTGTCTTTCACAATGTCATTTTTTGTGGACACCCTCCCCAAACTCATCTCCAAGTTGCCTCTTCTGCATTATTAAGGCTCTGTTTCCAAAATGTCCTGGAACTGTGCTTCTGCAGCTTCTGTACAAGCTGTTCAGTTTATGGATGGCTGAATAAACAAACTTACCATACATATCTGACATCTTTAGGTCTGACTTCCTGTCACATGTATTTAGCAGGTGGCATCACTTGTGAGAGATAAGTTTAGACACACTAAATCTGAAGTGGTTGCAGACTCCTCATTCCAGTCCCTGCTCATGCAAAGGACTTACAACTTAGTGTTGTGAAACCCTTTTTATAGACTGGGCTGGCTCCACTGCCCTGTCAGCTGAGATTTTACCTTTACTATGCATTTTTGCTGTATTGCTAGTTCAAAACTCGTGTGATTTCTGACCTGAATTGTTCAAAATCAATTAATGGTCACTCATTTCTCCATTTGAAGATGACCACATCAGCACAGGTGCTCAGGGCATGATGACTACAGATTTTTGAGTACTGTGGAAGGTAAGAACAAACAAGGGTGGCCTTCTCTCCCTGTGTCATTGTGGCAGACATTACGTTCTTCCACCACACCAGAAGGGAAAGTTATTATCAGCTGACACATTGTGTAACTTGAGAGCAAGAGAGCCCTGTTGGATTATTGCCACTGTTTGGAAATTTCCATAAGGAGCCTCTGTAATTCCTTCAGTAATCATGTCATTTGCTGCTTTGGGATGCCTGATGGCAAGTCAGACACTCTGCAGAGCAGCAGATGTAGGGAACGGAAAGGAAAGGGAAAATAGGGTGGCTGAGGGGGCTGTTTGGAAGGCACATGCTAGTGTGGAGCAGAGAGGGACAGGCTCCATTGGAAACTCCATAAAGAAATGAAATGCTCCTGAAGTGAGGCCTGTTTGCTTGCTTGCTTAATTGCTTGTGAGCTGCTGTAGGTTCCCAGCAGGGTCAGAGCAGGTGTGGGGGCAGTTGTCATGAAGCAGATGCCAGGCTCTTAGTTCACACCTAGTTAGTCCATCACCACTTACATGCTTTTATACAGAGAATTACTGTATCCCTGATGTACTACACCACCACAGACAGCTCTTTTATTAAATACATCATAACAGACTGTGAGGTGCATCAGGAGCTTCTTAATGATCAGGAGCTTCTTAATGCTCAGACAGTCAAATATAAAGTTACAGGAATAAAAAGAATATTGCACGCAGGCTGGGATAGAACTGGAAAGGATCAAATGGAAAAGAGATTACATTAAGCAAGGGCAAGTAAGTCTACTGAGAAAGTTTCTGTTAATATATAAGGATTAAGATGGAAAAACCACACAGAAATAGATTATTAAATAACCTTAGAAGTAGAAATTACAGGAAAAGTTGAAATAATTGTTTTATTTTCCTTGATCTTATTGAAAATTTTTTTTTTTGTGTCCCTACTGCCAGCTGTTATCATGAGGACTGTAGGCAAGAAAAGGTAAAGAACAAGGGATGTTTATATATAATTTAATGTGCTCAAGTTCACCAGGCCTGGTGAAATATACTTAAGGGCATTTAGAGAATGAGCCATTGTGATTTCTGCCCCATGGGTGATATTTTCAAGAGCACCTGGAGGCCAGGGGATTTCCAGAAGCCTGGAAGAGGACAGATATCATACTTCCCTTCCCAAAGGAGCTAGACCTCTGGAATTGCCAGCCAGGCAGCTCACCTTCAGTGCACTTGATGCAATTGCCACACACTGCCCTGTCAGTTTTACAGATGACTGCATCATAGTGTGATGCACCCTGCCTGTATATGTTTACTGGGAACAAACTGTGCTGGGTCAATCTAATCTCATTTTGGCTAAGCAGCAGAGTGGCTAAAGGGGAAGATGTATCCCAGTAAGTGTTTTGTCACAGTTTGTTACAGTCCCTCATGATAGTCTCATGAGCAAACTCATCCTCTAAGTGACTGCTATTTAGTCCCAGGACCATATCCTTGGAAGACCATATCCCAGAAAAGTTTGCACTCAGAAAAAAATATGCACAGAACCATGCAGAGAAGATTACAGGCCTTTTGGGGGACAGGGTTGAAAATGATCCTGGCAGGTCAGATGGAGTCTGAAATCAGTTGCGTGGAATGCAGTAAGGACAAGCACGAGGTGTTCCTCTCCGGAAACGCAGGAAGGCAGCGCCTGCATTGGCAGCAGGCTGGGAAGGAACTGGCGCACACGGAGCGAGGTGGCTGCATCCATGGGAGCTCAGCATTGTTCATGGCTTCCTGCTTCCCCCTGACATCTCACTGCAGTGCCCCAGTGCTTGCCAGGACCTAATCCTAAATCCCAGGAGCTTCCCTGGGAAAAAGCCATGGCTGTGTCTGTAAGAGGGAGCCTCTCCACTGATGAACATCTGTGTGATCTGCCTCTCCTCAGCACCACTGCACTGGGATCCTCCAAACTAGAACAGGGGAGAGGAGTAAAGAAGAGAAGGGGAGGCAGCCAAAAGCTGGAACAAGTTGCCTCAGGGTAAAGGGTTTGTGGAGCTGCTGGGCTTCTCAGCCAGGAGCAGCCCTTGATAGGCACAGGGTGGGGTGGGCAGGCAGAGCCTGCAGGGTTGCCAAGGCAGGATAACCAGGGGATAGGAGATAGCTGGGAGGAAACCACACAGTCCCATTGAAGGCCTTTGGAGAGAACCTGGGCAGCAGGCTGGGCTGGAGCACGATGGCTTTCAACTCATGGAGCTGGAAAGGGGAAGCTGGGAGATTCTTTGAGAGGGCAAAAATCAGACAGCAAAGGGAAGTGGAGAGAGGCTTTGCAGGAGCAGTTGGGCCATTGCTGCCAGCACCTCACTTGATTTGTGCTGCTGTGTGGCTCCTGCTGGGGAAGATCATGAAGATCATCTCTAGGAGGACAGTCTGGCTGCTCCCATGGGAACTGCTCTAGGTGTTATCCCAGCCAACAAATCTACCATTTTAAAAACAAGGAGGAAGTACCATATAGAACCTAACAAGGAATGTACTTAAAGCCCCTGAAGACCACAGAACATAAGATTATGTTCACTTGCTTCCATAAAAATCTATAGCTGCTCCATTTGTGGTGTTCTGGACAAAAGAATTGAGCACTTTGTTTTACAGTTAAATAGTGGCTAAGGTGGTGTGTGCAACTATGAAACTGGTCCCAATTTATATTGCATGTTGAAGTCAGTCTTCCAAAATCAATATGTTTTGTCAATAATGAGTAAATTGTAGCTGGGAAGGTTGCAGATAGAGTTGCACTGGTGATAGGGGAAAATTAATTTCCATATGAATAATACAAACAATTTTTACTGGATTTTTAAGTTGCCAGCCTATGACTTTGTTTCTCAAAAAGCAGTGGAAATATTTCTTCTTTGTTTTATAAGTATTATGTAAGATTAGAAAAAAATGCAAGGAAAGCTCTTTTCAGTGCTCAAATGACAATTGGCAGTTGCATGCAGATATAGTTACGGCTTTTTATATAGGTACAATAAATCTCTCTCTTTACAAGCTGAATTTGCTCCACTTTATACACTGTTAAGTAGTGAAAATTTGCTTTATAAAACTTGGTGAGATGCAGTAGCATCTTCCAGTGAGGCATCATACAACCCTCATCTGTTTCAAAGGGAATGTAATAGTTTGGTGACCATGTTGTTGACTATTTGTAACACCACGAGGAGATTGTTTTCGTGGCTAGATAAGAGGGCCAACACAGCCCGTTTGATGTGCATTAGAAAAGCTTCCAACTTTGTTTGCTGTTCTTGTTGTACTGGGAAAGAAGTCAGTTGTGAAATGACATGCAGCCATGGGGCCAAGAACTCATTCCTACTATTGTCATAATGCCAGTGTAACTATATATTGATTTTTAAGAGAACTGCCCTGTTTTGCTCACGTTCATGATGGACATTTCAGCTCTTTTCCTTCAGTACGTGTCATTGTTCACTGGACTGAAGGTGGAGATGAGATGTTGTATACTATATGAATTAAATAGCCTGAGATATTCATAAAAAACTAAGCAACTACATGTTTTTTATATCTGCCTGGCTGCAGAGGCTGCTGAGCAGGTGACTGTGGGTGGGTTGCTCACCTTGTTTGCCCTTGTGCTGTGGGAGGTGGTATCAAGTGATAAAGGAAGAGTGGCAGCCAGGCATGGTGACTCACCAATTCAAAACTTCTTCCTCCCTAATGAGGCAGAGCTTGTGATTCAGGGAATAGTTTTGTGAATTAAGTCTCAAGCCTGCTGTGGAACTGTGTAGCTAATCTGTGCTCTTTTCACTTTTATTTGTTATTTACTACCTGAGCAAGGCTCTAAGGCTTAGGCAGCAATCTTGCCTGGAAGTAAGCAGGTAAAATTTGGAATTTTAACTGTGTTTACATTTGACTAAACAAAAAAACCAAAACCCCACAGTAATAACAGAATCTCTAATGATAGCAGTGGGATGGGGAGGAAATAAAGGAAAAGGTTGGAAAGGAAAGCAAAGCCAGGAAGTTCTTATTGCCTATAGAGTGAGAAAAAAAAAAAGTTCTTTCTTCCTTAGCCAGAATCTCCTTTCATGCCTCATGTGTGTAACTGTGCTGCTGTGTAGCAGATCTTCACTGAGCAGGTATTCCTGAACATCTGACTCCAATTTCTGTACAAGTTATGTTACCTGTAGAGCACAGAGACCAAGGCAGTGGAGAGTCACCCATGGTCCTCCCCTGCTGGCACAATATTTCAGCATGTTAGGGATGTGAAACCCATCATGAGGAGCCAAGAGCAGGGTGGGCTTTGTGGTGCTTCAGGGCACTGGGTCACTGATGCAGTTCTGGAAGTGGTGCTGGAGGGAACAGGAGGGTGGCACACTGGTTTGTGCATAATTGTGCACCAAGTTTACACCTGTGTGTGCAGTGTCAGTAGCTTCTATTTCCTGTCCCTGTGAATATACCCGGCCCCAAGCTGCATTGCTGTTCTTCGTCCATCTTAGTGGGACACCCTTCTGTTCTGCTGAACAGGATGAGAATGGAGATGGAGCCAGGGAGCTGAGGAACATGAAGTCTGACCGGATGAAAGTGCTACAGATGGACGTGTGCAGTGACCAGGAGGTGGCTCAGGCCGTGGACTTTGTGAAGAGGACCCTGAGGGAGCCAGAGGAAGGTATGTAGGCATCTTTTCCTCACAGAATCCTTTCTACAGAGCAGACCATGCATTTACCAGGTCTTTTGCTCTGTGCACCACCAAAAGAGGGTTAGCAAGCCTAAAGGCCTGTGACAGTGTGTGGCTAGCAGTCAGGCTGTGCTGTACTCGGGTCAGTGAGGACAATTGTCTTGCTATTGATGTGGCAGCCACATGGAAAGAGACCAAGACTGGCTGGAGGATTAGGCTTTAACTGTACATCCCATAAAAAGCCATGAGTGGCATCTAGCCCACAAGTATCTGTGTCTTTGTCCTTGAATGTTGTGAAGGGCACAGAACAGCCAAAGCTTGATCCCTTCCTTACACTCCTGCCACACATGCTCCTAGCTCATGCAGACCTTGCAAGTGACCCTACTAATGAAGAGGTGCTGGTCCCTGGCTGCTTACTGCTGCTGTCCCCTCTGCTGTGTGGGTACAACTGAGTGCTGAGCTGGAGCACAGATTTGAACTGCCCCCGAACCTGGATTAATCTTCAGTCAGATCAATCCATGTTTTCAGTTTGCCAGACAACATCCCAGAGGTGATGTGTAGTGGAATCCAGGGTAGGCTTGGCAGGGGTGACCTTAATCCACATGTCACCTTAAGCATGAGTCCAACTCATGGATCCCAAAGACATGTCAAGGGAGAAAAGAGTTCTTTCCTTCTCAGAAGTGCTTTGGCAGTGAGATGTGAGTTTACAGTCAGAGCCTGATGTGACACCACCTGACTTCTTCCCATGTGATTATGTGAGACTTCTTGCCCTGCACAGGCTTTTCTGCAGCCTCTGTGCCAGTAGCAAGCTGGCCAGCAGCTGTAGACACAGGCTGAGGGTGAACTGATTTTGACATCTGTGGCTTCAGGACTTCCAGGTTGTGACTTGAAGGTGGTTGCTCATCTTGAAGCTTGGATGGGTCTGCCATGGCCCTGGTTTTGTTCACAGCAAGTATGAAGCTAGTAAATAACAGCAGCTCTAATCTTCATGCAGATTACGTGAGCACACCTTTCCTAAAACAAGCATATGAAATGTAACTGAGCAATGTACCAGCTCTGATCCCACACATGTTCCCTCTGCATGATTTTTCTTCCTACACAATCACCCAACCCTCGTCATGCTTTTCACAGCTTCTTAAGCTTTTCCTGAAGAGCCCAGCAACAGCAGTGGTAGCAGAAAGCCTTTTTCCACTGAGTGAAAGTTTGGAAGGGAGCAGCTCTATTGCTTCTATAAATGCAGCAGTGTTTGCAAAATTGTGTGTGTAGCAGGGACAGAGAAGTCTTGCATCCCTGATCAGCAAGTTGGACTGGTTCCTCCTGTAGCTGTTTGCTTTAGCACTGTGTGCAAAGAAACAAAGGCTTCTTTTTAGGCCCATTGGTGTGACTGAGGTTTGAGGCTTCCCAATAAATAGTACTCAATAAATAGGTGCAGAAACATAAAGACTATTTAGACTGAGGTGCCTTGCACAGAGGTGTGGTTGCACACTGAATGTGGCCCAGCAGCTAGTGCAGAACAGTTTTTGGGCTCTGCAGTTCTTTATACCTCTTCTCCCTGTGCTGTGCACATAAGGCTGAACTCTTTTGATAGGAGTGCCCGTTTGTTTTTGGTCTCATGCAGTTCCCACTGTATTGTTGACTCTAGAAACGTAATAGTGATAAGGCTCAGCTCAATAAACACACTACTGTCCAGCAAACAGCCCTGTGACTGGGCTCCCCTCAGCACTTTGTTCTGTTTGTAACATGCCCTGATCTGTGAGCAGTGGAATTCCAACAGCAAACTGTGGTAAATAATGATTCAGGGACGTTCATGAGAACTAACATCACAACCCAGGAAATGGGAAATGGTACAGAAATTTACAGGAATTTGTAAGGAATGCTATGCAGAGGTCAGTTTGTGACTGACAGTTTGTCTTTGGTAAATTCCTGCCAAATTTTCTCAGAATGTTGTTTTGTTAGTGGTGAAATTACTCTGAAATTACAAAGGGACCCCATTCAGGGTGAGATGCTGTGCTGGATGCAGATCAGTGTGAATTTCAGTCATCTTGACTCACTAAAACTGTGAGGTTCAGTAAACAGCTGTACACAGCTGGACACAGCCTTCAGGGAGAACAACCTTAGCTGGGAACGGGGCAGGGTTACTGGGGCCCATGTGAGAGCACAGTCAGTCTGCCAAGGGCATGTTGATGTTTTTAAGTGCAACAGGAGGATTAATTTCATTGCACATTGGCAAAGTATTGCAATTTGCTTACAGGACTATGTTTGGTAAAATAGGTGGTTACTATCAGACTGAATCAATACAGGGTGAAAGTTAAAAGACTTTCATGCATCAGAGTAGGGAAGCCATGGAGCAGAGGCAGGGCAAGTAGCCCAAAAATTTTTGAGAGAGAGCTTGATAACTTTTATCAACAGGGTGGCATGACATTGGTGCTTTTGATAGCAATGTTGGAGCTCCCTGGACATGAAGACTCCTTCTTAGCCCTGTGTTAGTTCTTGGCAAGAGGAAGGTCCTAGAGTGGAAAGGGGTCCCAACTTCAACTGAGTCTAATGCAGCCCCAACAGTCCAGCCCTGACTCCAACACAGTGAAAAATAACCATGGTGTATGGCAGGATATCTAATAAGGAGCAACCCTATTGTCTTGTTCCAGCTTCTCTGTTTGTTCCTCGTGCAGTTTATGGCTGCATAGTCCCATGCTTCAATAAATCCATGAAGTATGGATTCAGCCCTACAGACCTTTGCCACTGGGAGTCCTGCAGTAATCACTTTGAAGGGTCAAGTCCTTGCTGACCCACTAAGTCCTGACATGTAGAGGGTTCATCACAGAAGCTCTTGGGAAGTGCAACCAATTTAATTTTGACAGGACTGCATGTGCAAAAGATATTAATTTTTAAATTCCAGTAGTTATAAAGGTTGGTTGTAAGCTTGCTAGCTCCTGATAAAGTTAGGGTTGAGGGAAACCAAATACTTGGACTAAAACACAGCAGCTGTTAACCAGGCCATGAACGTACAGATCAATACTGTGCACTCTCCAAACAGAGTTGTGAAGGGGATTAAGAAATCAAAAATACCTGTTTTCTTTCCTTTTTTTTCCCTCCTAATTGTGGGAGAAAGTCCAGCCCCTTCCAAATTGCAAAATTCATTATAAAGTCACTGAGTGGAGACAAACCTGGGATCAAGAGGAGGCTTAAAAGAGAGCCAGATGCAGCCTTATGAAGTCCCAGAAGAGCATTTGACTGTCAAGAGGCAATACTTGTGTGGCCCCATCACTTTCCTTGATGTTCCAAACAAGCTCCTGGTATAGGAAGACCATATTTCATCTCCTTGCTGGATTTTTCTCTACAACTTACTTCTATGAAAGTACCCAGTTCTTTGCTAAGGTTTTAGGTTACTGTGAACAGCAAGGGAAGTGTTTTCTCTGTGACACTCTTCCTCGTTCCACTCTTTATTCATGTGTTTGTTGGCAGGTCTGTGGGGCCTAGTGAACAACGCTGGCATCTCAACCTTCGGAGAGGTGGAATTTGCAAGTTTAGACAACTACAAGAAGGTGGCAGAGGTCAACCTATGGGGCACTGTGAGGGTGACAAAAGCTTTCCTGCCTCTCATTCGCAGAGCTAAAGGTACATGCTGGGCAGTGGGGTAAGGCTCAGAGCTTTTGTAGCACAGCAAAGAGATGTAGGTAGGAATGCAGGCTGTACTTGGGGGAATGCCTGTGCAGTCCAGGGAGGGTTTCTGAGGATGCCATGTAAGCATTTGGTAGTACAGGCTATTCTTGGGATAGGCCAGGCACCTACACAGCAGGTGCTATCTTAAACATCCAAGATATCAGAGACTTTTTTGCAGTGTTGGCAGATATCACACAGACAAGGCAATCCAGAGTCCACACAGTGGTCATGTTTGGATAACTGCATCTTCTCCCTTCATGTTATTCCATTCACAGGTGACTTCAGGTAGTGACAAAACAAATGAGATTTAATGACAGCCATTTCAGATATCTTACAAGACACTGGTATTGTCAAAACTCTTTGTTTTATATTGAAAAAAGATATGTATGAGCAGAACTCTGAAGAGCTTCTTTATTTAGCATGTGTGGGAATGATGGTATAGGTGTGTGTTCTGGGAGGATAAAAGGGGGGTATATTAAGAAGATTGCTCAGATGCCATTCCCAGACAGCAATTAACCACTAAAGAAGCTCTATCTCACTAGAAAAAGTATCTTACCCATCAGGTCAGCAGGTCTCACAATCCCTCAGGTCTGGAATGAGACAGTAGAGCTGTCCACTTGTTTCTCAGCTGAAATTTCGAGCTGCAGAAGGATATTGTGCTCCCTGGCTGTGAAAATGCTCTCTTGTAAAAATAGCTGGTGGAATTTCAAGGGCTTGTTTGTAAGTGTATCTGGAGCATAGTGGACATAGTGCTGAGACACACAAGAGGAATGACCACTGCTGTCACTGCCCTGAGTCAGTGTCCCAAGGGCTGTCATGGGCTGTTGGTAGGAATTAGGACAATTGCTCTCCACTGCCCAGTGAACAGCAGCACATCAAGTCTCCCCTTGTTTGTCCCAGGAATGGCCACTGTTGAGACTTGTGGCTGACCAGCTGCGTGAGTGGGTTGTGCTGCTCATGCTGCAGGTGCAGAGAAAGCTCTACTCATTCTCTGCCATCCAGCTCAGGTCTAAAAGTACACACATGTGTTAGGCAGATGAGCTGTCAAGCTTGCAGAAAGAACTAGAACACTTGTATGAAATCACACAGAGTTGTGAGCTTTGCAGCTCATGACACTCTAGGCTGGGAGCTTGAGCCCTTCTCTAGCAAGACACATGGGTGAGGCACACTTCTGAGAACACAGAGCTAACAGTCTCGAAGATCATGGTACTTCCCTACTTGGAAATGAGGAGGGAAATGTCTTGTATGCTTTGTAAATTCTTTGATGCAGAGGAAGGCATGTGCACACTCCCCTGGAGAACAGGGGTTAGCCTTGCTTGAGGCAGGAGAGAAAAGCTCCATGACAGGGGGTGTGTATTCAAGATTCAGATTTTACAAATCGGCATCGTCCCACTAAGTACCTTTTACTGGGATGTTCTGGCTGCTGCTTCTGCAGCTCATCCCCGTCCCTGGTGGTTCCTCTCTAGGCCGTGTGGTGAACATCACGAGCATGTTGGGACGCATGGCGAGCCCGTCTCGCTCGTGCTACTGCGTGTCCAAGTTTGGGGTGGCGGCGTTCTCGGACTGCCTGAGGCAGGAGATGTACCGCTGGGGCGTGCGCGTCGTCCTCATCGAGCCCGGCAACTTCGTGGCAGCCACGGGCATCCTGACGGCTGCCGGCATCGAGAGGCAGGCCCAGGCTCTGTGGGGCGGGGCCACCCTCACCGTGCGGCAGGACTACGGCAGAGAGCACTTCGCTCGCCACGTGGCCACCATGAAGTCCTTCGTGGGCAGTGGCCTGAAGGACATGTCTCTGGTCTTGAATGCCATCACCGAAGCGCTCACGTCCCCGTGCCCCAGGAACCGCTACAACCCCATGGAGATGTACTGGTGGGTGAGGCTGCAGGTCATGACCCACCTGCCCACAGCCATTGCCGACTGGCTTTACATCCCCGGAGCCACGCTGTAAACAGGCATCCCTCCAGGGCTCACACACAGGCTAGGGCTCACCTCTGCACTCCTTGCTGCTGTGTCTCCCCTGGAGATGCATATGCTTCCACTTTGAGTTGTGGAATTTCAAGTCCTGTGTTGTGGAATGCTAGAACTGCATGGTTTTTTGGTTCTTTTTTCCCCCTCATTCTTGCTGTTTGTATTTCTTGCTGTGCTGATTAAAGTCGAAAGGTGTTTTCCTTTTAACTATGGAGGAAGCAGAGGAAGGTAAATATAACGTGTCAAATATGTGGCCAGTGTAATTAGGTCAGCAGATAAATTTGGTTTATTAATGGGCTCTTGCTTTTCCTTACAAGGGCAAACTGCTAATAGCAGAGCAAAGCTGTTGCTATGAGATGGCTTGAAGGGAGAAACTAAAATGGGAAACAAAAGCAGAGTTTTCCATTCGGTTAAAAATGGGTCAGTCACAGCCTTCCATTGTTTCCTGATACTGCCAAGAAGCTCTGCTGTGCAGTGACTGTCTGCTCTTTCCAGGGAAACAGCAACACTGCCTCTAAACAGCCTCATTACCTAGCTGCAAAGAAGGGTTCTTCCCTCCCAGCACTGTGGCCAGGAGATGCCAGAGCCAACAACTGGGCACATGATGGGCAGTGAAAAACCCTACTAATAATGAGGTCTGAGCCATCTCTCAGCAGCTCCTCTCCACCTGTTTCTCTCTCCCTGGGACAGGGTTTAAGCTGATGTAGCAAACAAATTTGGCTTCTTGGGCTACTACCTTACATGCCTGAACTACTCAACTGTGATACAGACATTGCCCAGCCATCCCCATTTCCTTCTGGCTGGTGAGGGGAGATGCTGTTGGCTTTTCCAAATCAGTTTTTTCATTTATCCTCTGCATTTGAACAGTGATGGGGCACTGTGCAGCTAGTGTAGCCTGACTATGGGCTCTGGAAGGATGCTTTAAGGGACACATTTCATATTTTTAATATTGCACAATGAAATCTCCATGTCACACAATCATCTTCTCAATCTACCTCTTGATAACTGATATGATATATCTTGCCCAGTATCCCAAAGGATCTCTTCTGTTTGCCACATGCAGGATTTCAATAATGTTTTCCAAGTGCATGGCTGCCTGCCATGCCCCATTCCCTGTGTTCCAGTGGTGACCACTGGTGGAGCAGCCAGTGAGCTGCAGGCACTGCTGGCCAGGCTGGGACCTGAGCCTCTCACTCTTAGGGACCAGCTTTTCCTTCCACTGTTTTGCCTTATGTGAGATTAAGTGGCTGTGAAAAGAGCTTATTGATTGCTCGTTCTTCATCTGCCTCTGCTAGCTCTGACTTGGAAACTGTGCCTTAAAGTTTTTGTATGCCACTGTCTGCAAATTCTTGGAGTCTGCATGCAGCCATGAATGCTGTGATGCCTTCACGAGGAAAGCAGCTTTCCTTTGGAGATGCTGTCAAGGCAGCTTGTCTTACAAGTAACAACTGCTAGAAATACTGCTGTGCAGTTTGTGTCTTTTCCAGATCCTCTGCACATGGAGATTTCCTGGGATTCAGGACCCAAAAGGATCCCACTGAACTGCAGCTTAAACAGTAATCACTTCTGCCCCCTGCACCGTGAAATGTGATTAATGTTAAGTAGCTCTGATTTGCACAGAGAGAAAAATAAATTGTAAGATTTTTGAAGCATATGTCTCTGGCTCCAGTGCTCATTTCTACATTTGTTTTCCCACTTCTTTTGAATCTGAGGTTGGGATTTAATTAGGTTCAGTAATTAAGGAGGTGGTTTAATAATAACAATTAATGATGTTTCAGCAGGTAGTGGGACTGTGGAGGATCAGTGGGAGCTGCCTGGAGCAGAATGGGCAGCATGGCCCATTTCCTCAGCAGAAGGCAGTTAGAGAGGCCTCTCTGTAAACACTGTCAGTGTTTGTATTTTGTGTGGTTTCCCTCGAAGGAGATGGTTTAGAGCAGTGCTGTGCATTATTCATTGCCTCAGCACTCTTCATGTAACTAATCCAAGGGCTACAGCTGCCTGGTAATAAGGATTAGCTCCTCTCATGGACAGAATGGAGACTGGCAAGCCAAGAAGTGTCCCAGACCATGCAAGGACCTCGTGGTTGAGCCAGGGTTAGGATTTCACAGCATGTGAGCCCCAGTCCCCTCCTGTGGCCCCTGAGAAGTGCTAAGGAGGGCTGTTAGTGCCTGATCTGGTTTCTGCCTGGGAGGGGAGCTCTGTCTGTCTGGGGGAGAGAAGAGTACATGTTTCATGCCAGAGAGTTGCACTAATGTGGCATTGAGGGCAGATTTTTGGTCTGCTGGTAAGTAACAGAGGGAAGAAAACTCAATTCCAGTTGACAGTGACCCTCCAAGCCTGAGGACAAAAGAGAGAAGTTCAGTGAAATCCCATGGAAGCCCATGCTCGTTGCTGCTGTAGTATCCTACAAGAAATTAAGCTGCCAAAGCTTGCCATGGCTTTTTTTTTCAAGCACCAGCTGCTGAGGTTGTGGCACTGTCCCACCTTTTTCTGCATGTTTCTCACAATGCTTAGGATGGTCCAGCTCCTTAGTGCACCCCTTAGCCTTTGCGAAGTGATCCTGGTTTTCCCTTCAGATCGACAGCTTTTCTGTGATGGCACTAGGAGCCAAGAGGTGGCCAGTCCTCTGCATGAGGTCCTGCCTTGCACAGGGAGGTGCTGGCTCAGCCCTCTGCCAGTGGCCAGGGCAGTGCCTGGGCATGGGACCTTTGGGGTTTCTGCAGGGAGTGTTGCTCTGCAGCACCCAGCTCTGCAACAGTGCCACCCAGTGCACCTGCATACGGGAGGCTTGCTCAGCCTTTTGGAAACTTGAAGACCTCAGAAACTCAGGATGGGTTTATCTTCCTAGCTTAAAGATCCCCCTTAAACATGCTGGTGCTGCATAAATAGCAACAGCAGCACCTGTGCTTCTGGCTGGGGTTTTGAAACACAAGTTTACAGCTTCTTGTGTAACCACAATGCTGAAAAATGTCCAAACCAATACCAGCAGGTTTCTCGGCCAGCAGCCTGAGCTCTGGGTGTTGGAGAGATGCTACAAATAGAGAATTTGTAAGAGAGCCAGCTCCACCTCCGGGGCCTGGCCTGGAGCCAGATACAGTTAATTCATTCTCAGCAGCGTTGGAAGGGCCACAGGGATGTTACTGATACAGCCCTATCATCGTCTCCCCTGGTGCTCTTTGAGGCAAGAGCAGACCTGTGTTTTCACCTCAAAATACTGATAAATAATACCTCAGCCCTGACAGCAGCTTATCAGAAGGCACAAAGTATCTGCATGTGCAGGTCTCCTGCAGCATTCAGTGCCTTCTCCTGTGGTGTCTTGAAGGGAAGAGCTCTCCAGAGCCCTTGGCAGGATGGCTGGCAGCATCATCCTGCCAGTGCTGAAGGCAGCTCTGGGCACAGTGCCTGGCTGAGCCAGGGTTCAGTGCACTTATCACAGCATGGTGCACTGAACATGCCTTAATTCACTGCCTGCAGGGCAACTTAATTTGGTTCCCTGAGGGTGCTTTTTCTCAGCACTTTTTGCCAACAGAGCAGTGACAGAGGGGGTCTCTGCCCACCCTCTTGTGCAGTATTGCTTTCATCTGCCCTTACAGAGAAGGTGATTGTGTTTTACCCCCATATGTATGGCCAGGGGGTACTCCACAGCCAGCATGGCACAAGGTTGTCCAACCCCCTGAGCATGGCCCCTGATATGAAAACTCTTTCTTGTGCAGGACCTAGCAGATGATGTTGAGAAGGGCAGTGGTGTTTCGCAGTTGTTTCCAGCTCCAGCACACAGATGGAACAGATCTGGTCACCTGAGATCTTCCTTCACTGTGTTTGACAAGACATCAGTAGAAGTCCAAATGGGAAAAATGAAAGAATTCTTGCTTTGGTTGTAAAAAGTGTGTTCAGCAGAGGAAGCAGGTAAGAGCTGGTCTGTTTTAATGGTTTAGTGGGGACTGAGATGAAGCACTTCTGGCCCTGGCACTGCTACAGGTTCCCTAAATGCCCTGAATAAATCACTCTACCTGCACCAAGCTCCCTTGCTTTCCCAGCTGCCTCTGCCACTACCCTGCCCATGCTGGAGCTATTGTTATAACTGATGCCAGAATAGGTATTATCCCCCTTCCCACAGGCTGAATTACTTTCTGTGGTAGAATAATAAATGTGGTGACTTCAGTCTTCTGCATGAAGGCTGCTACAAGTGGCTTTTAAAGTCCTCTGAATTGTTGGAGCTGCAGGGAGGAAGGTGCCAGGGTGAGGGCCGGCATTAACACCACTGTGCTGCTCTTAAACAGGCCCCAAGGTTAACCATCACCCCACAGGCACCTTGCCCAGGGACCTTGAACAGCAACTTGGGGGAAAACTCTGCATGCTCTATTACTGCACACCAGAGCAATTGTGCTCCCAGGGCTGTGGGTGGTACCTATCACCTTTTGGGGTCAAGTGCTGGAGGAGAAGTCATTTTCCTGGTCAGACTTTAACCAGGGTTACTATGACAATCAGCCAGCAGGCTGTCCTTGTGTCTCCTTCCTGGTTCCTCCTTGCTCAGAGGTGTTGAAGCATACAGAGCACAGCAAAGCACCTTCCCTTTCCAGCTCTAATGAGAGGCAACCATTGCTCCAGGAAGCATGACTAAGGAGGGAGCTGTTGGGAGAGGGAATGCACCCTGGTAAGGCCCCATGGCTCCATCCCTTACTGCAGGGAGGGATGTGTCAGTCCCTGTGTCCCTTTGGAGACATCCAGTGGGTGTCTGGAGTATGGCTGTGCAGCTCTCCTCCCTGGGGGAAGCTGGTGCAGGTACTTGGCCTGGCAGCCCTCCAAAGAAGAAATGTGGGTCAAGTACTCCAATACAGCTGAGGTGCACTTTGATAATGAGGAAATGCCTGCAGAAAATCTGCCTGGGGACTCAGAAAAGGCTTCAAGGTAGCAGTGGCAATCTTTAAAGAGGGTGAAATGGTGTGGTGGCTTGGCTGTTGGCACGAGGTGGCTTTGAAGAGCTGCAGGACACAGTCATCCATTGGATGAGTGGTCTGTCCATCCCAACAAGGGACTCCAGCACTGAGTTTTCTCAGGGCCAGCACTGGTGTGGGGATGGAGCCAGTGCTTTTACTGGGAGCTGCTGCCACACCATGTGCACACACAGGAAATGCTCCTCTCCCCATCTTTCCCATATACTCTCAGCCCACACACTAAGTTACAACCTCCTCCCCTCTCTGCACATGTTCTTTTGCTGTACACCTTTATCAACAAGCAAGTCCCTAAGACCCTGTAGCCCAAGAGCACATCTGGACCTTCTTTTTGCACCACTGCCACTTTCACTGCCCTGAACCACACATGGCTTGCCTGGTTCCCCCAGGCCTTGGGGACCCCTGTAGGGAGTGGCTGCTCCCTTCCTGCAGCACTAAGAGGCACTGAGAGGAGCAGGAAACCCCCAGCTCCTGCTTCAGGCAGCTTTCCCTCCTGCAGGCACAAGCCAGGAGCTGGCTTCCAGCTCTGTTTGTGCATGGGCACTTACAGAATCAAAATCAGTCCCAGGTTCATCTATTGCCTCCCAAGGAAGTTCCTACACTCCTGTACATCTGTCCTGGTGCAAGAAGCTTTTGTTCTAGTCCATGGGTAGCAACCATTTCTCAAGAATAATTATGTCAGGGAATGCAAGATGTGGCATGTGGAAAATGCATGCATGTCCTCATGTCAGATCTCTTTACACTGAAATACACACCTGACTAATATTCCTAGGCTGCAGCACAGATAGACGTATTTTTAATATTGTCTAAACTAATCATTCCTAAGATCTCCCAACTGGTTTGAATGAAACTCTCTGTGAATGGCATCTCTGTGCCATTTCATACTGTAACCATGCATTTCACCAAAGTCAGAACACTGACCACTGAATTTATGTTATTTATTTTCTGTACAATGTAAATTCCAGTCCAGCAAACACTTAGGCCTGTGTTTCAATGCAAGCTGTGTGTGCTTGGGCTCAGTGGCCTCAATGCAGCTATTCACAGGCAAAGCCAAACACATATGCCAGTGTCTTTGTGCTCTCAGCCTGTGTGGAGGGATGAGACTTGCTCTTTCAGAAAGGGTATTCTTAAAATTCTCCTCTGAACTGTGGCGTGAGATTGGGGGGACTCAGAGATATGGGATGGAAATGCTGGGCTGGCTGGTGAAGGAGTCCTTCAGGGGCAAAATGCTGCCCTTGGATCTTCCTGATGTACATATAAAACATATGTAAAACAGCCTTAAGGCATAAGAGTGAGGGATATCTGAGAGTCTGAGGCCAGCCCTGAACTCCTTGTGTGATTCCTGGGCTCCTGGTGCCCAGGAATGCAAGTTGCTGACTTGAAGCAGGCTCCAAAGTGCTCTGGCAGCAGGAGAGCCCATGTCCCTGCCAAAGGCCTTCCTGCTTGGCTGCAGGACAGCATAATCTGCAGGAGATTTCTTAATTGCATTCCTTAATATAATAGAGGCTGTTCTCTCTTTCCGTGAGCAGAGCTGCGATTACCCACTCACTAGAAATCTGTGTCGTGAGGAAGATGTAGGTTGTATATAGGTCATAGAAAATATAATTGTATAACTGCATTAAAGCATGCCTGGGCTAAGGGCTGAAATGTGGCTTAGCCTCAGAAAATAGGGCTGTGGGTTTTAAATAGCTTTACTTGGGCATCTCTTGGACAGAGCTGGTGATGCTGTGAAGTGACCACTGTGCTTCCTCCATGAAAAGAGAAAATCCCTTTGCGGGAAAAGCTCTCTGAACATGCTTAATGACATTTTTAGATCATTTACAGTATGTTTCAATAGGCTAAATGTTGCTGGTTGAGAAAAAAGCATAATGAATCCACTGGGGAGTGTGGGAGCTCTCCTCTGAGAAGGGGAGGCAGAGCAGGGCAGCTGGGGTGCTCTCTGGGCTGGGCTCAGAGGATGGGAGCAGCACCCTGTGCTGAGCTGAGTCACACGGCCAGGGCCCTGCAGTGCCCACAGTGCTCAAATCTGAGTGGGCATTCCCAGACAGGACCCACAGGAGTCTGGAAAATGCCCATGGATCTGCTCCTACATCCTTTGGAGATGTCTTACTCTGCCCCCTTAGGCTGTGCACTCCTCCCTCCTCTGTGAGGACAAACCTGGCTGAATGCCTGCTCTGCCTGGACCCAGGGTCTGCTGTGAGAACCCAGCATCAACAAAACTTTTTTAACCTTATTTAGCAGCGTCAGGCAGCCCTTCATGTGGGACACTGGAATGCAGCAAACCCCCAGGATTATGGGCACTGCTTAAACTCCTGTTTTTATGGTGAGCATATCCACAGGGTAAGATGGCACCAGGCCAAAGCTTTGTCACTGGTCCAGATCTGCAATGTATTTCTGCATACAGAGACCTTGTTTTCCTTCACTCTGTTATGTTTTATCTGCTTCCTGAAGAGTAAATATCCCTCTGGCTTTTCTCTCTGCAGGGATTCAGATCTTGGCAGCAATGCCAGTTAGGCTGAGGAGCCTTCCTCAGCACAGCCAGAAACACTGATGGTCCTGCATGATAGGGGTTTTCCCTTAAATAATAACACCCTTTTTTGTTTTCTAAGTGCCTAAATTCTCTCTCTTTGGTTTCTTGTGTTTGAATACATAATTGGATAACTTCCAAGGTGGAGAGCTACTCACTAATTGTATATAAATTATTCACAACATCTTTCGTGCACTTGCATGGGATCAAGTTCCCATATCCCAGAGGCCAGTTCATGCATCCAGAGTCTGTTTACTTCCTTTGCTGTCGTAAGTGTAATTAAAAATTTTACACCATTCTGCATAAACAGATTTCAAAGCACCTTTTGCCACTCCTAGGAACAGAGGAAAATTCCCACCTGCTCTTCTTTACTCTGTCTTGTCTCCTGCTTGTTGATTTTTTTTTATATATATACATGCTGCAACTTGTTGGCCAGCACAAAGCCCCATTTCCTGGAGAAGAGGAATAAAAACAAAATGGAAGGCACATGAAAGGTAGTGCCAAAAAGGAAGAGCTGTCCGTGCAAACAATGTTGTCTCCATGGTGGGACCCTCAGCACTCCCAGGTTATCCTGGCTCTCAAGCTGCTGAAATCCCAGCTGGAGGCCCAGTGTGGCAGGACAGCCTTTCCCTGGGAGCCAGGTCCCCACCAGGCCTGGCTGGGTGAAGCTGCTGTGTTTCACAGGTGCCAAGAGCTGATATCTGGGGGAGTGCAGCAGGATAATCTCACTCCTGCACTAAGCCAGGTCTGCTACAGGTAGAATGTCACAGGTGGAGTGGCACTGCCCTGTCCTAGCCCTCTGCTGGCTGAATTTTCTCTGCACTTCTAGTTTATTCTAACAAGGGGGTTTTCTTTGCTAGCAGCACTCAGTGCGTTATCTCACTGGAGCCAGATGAGCTTTGTCTCTGAAACGGACGATTGGCAGCGTGAGACTATCCCAGCCAATGCAGTCTGTCTGTAAATGCTGTCCCCGTCACCCTGGACGTGCCGTGTGGCTCATGCCACCTCTGCCCGTGTATGCTCTGCACCCACTGCTGCCCAGCCCCTCACAGCCCCCCTGCCCTGCAGCAGCGCTGTCCCATCCTCCTGCAGCCCCCGTGGGACCCCACTGTGCCCCAGCCCTGCAGCCTGCCCTGCAGCTGCCTCATTGCCCAGAAATGTGGGGAGGTTTCATTCCTGAATGAAGCATTCCGAGCGTGTCTGGTGCCCCCCTCCTTGCCCTGGTTTCTCCACAGCTTTTCTCCTTCCTGCCCTTTGATGTGTGGCCCCTCCTCTGCTCCAGGGCACAAACTGCTTACCAGGTGGGGATGACTGAGATGACTGAGATCCCACCCCACAATTAGGTGCAATTTTAAGGTTATGCTTTTCCCCGAGCCCTTGCTCTGGAGTGGCTCAGAGCAGGCTGCTGCTGTGTGTTAAGGACAGGTGGGACATGGAGCAGGCTCTGGACTCAAGGAGTGTCAGCTCCTGCTGGCTCCTGACTTCTCAGCATCCTGGCTATGGCCACTCCTGCAGCAGGAGTTCCATGGTGTAGGGGGATAGAATATAAGAAAATAAAGATAGTGTAGAAAGTAATCTTACCCCTAAGGAGTTGCAGCTGGGCCAATTATCAGAGATTAGGAACAGGCCTGACTTTAACAGGCCACAGCTGTGACCAATGTGAAGAAGATGCTATAAAAAGAGTAGGGTGAGAAAAAGATGCTATAAAAAGAGTAGGCCTATTGAGTAGGGAATGGGCATTGGTTGCTTTGTGAAGAAGAAACAGTCAGTGCTCTCAGGAGTTGCCCATAAGAAACACCAAGGAGGTATCAAACTTTTGTGATAAGGAGATAATAGCATGGAACCCCTGCAATTAGATGACAACACCATGGAGCATGGCTGGGTGAGCACCTTGATGCTCTGGTGTGACTCTGGCTGCAGAGTGCCAGGAGCCAAAAGGGCAGTGCCCAGCCCAGTTATGGCCAGGCACTGTGGCAGATCATGGACTGTATGCTCCCCTGGGCCATTCACCCCCAGCTGGTGCTGCTGGCTCTGTGCTGGATGAGCCAGGCACAGCTCTGGTGGTTGTTGAGGTCCTAGGACACACTTTGGTTGTGCTGTTTCAGGGCACACCTTGGCTTCATGGCCCCAGAAGGGGACAGGACTGAGCTGTCTGTGGCTCCTGGAGTGGCATTTGGGCAGTGAGGAGCTCGTGTGTGTGCATGTGTGAGTAAGGCATGCAGGGCAGCATGTAAAAACACGTCTGGAGAGAGTAAGTCTCAGCAGAGATTAGATTAAAGTGTAATTAAACACAGAGAGCTTCCTGTCAATTACTCAATTCTTGTATAACTCTTGGGGATGGCTGCTCTGCTGTCAAAGACATTTGCTGGGCACCTGTTGGAAAAAGTGCCAGGTCAGCATCTTTCCTTGTAATAAGATTTAAGAGTCTAGAAGAAAACTGCTGAAAAGTCTTACAGCTCCTCAGACAAACCTGTGATGTGTCGTGCTGCTTCATGCTCCTTGTGTACTCACAGCAAATGACTGTGATGGGGACAAGGACATTGCAGTGGCCTGGAGGATCTCCAGGGCTCAAGTAGGAGGCTGAGGATGCTGCATGTCCCCCCCTTGGAGCATGGCCATGGCCGCTGCTGGACCAGAGGGCACAGGATGGGAGCTGCTGCTGTCCCCAGCCCCTCTCAAAGGCTGTGGCATTTCTCTCCTTCCCCTGCCATTTGCACCCAGGCCTAAGGCTTTAGTGAGTGGCTGCAAGGCAGAGAGCTCTGCAGCTGCAGGCAGTACCCAGACACGTGGGGTGCCTTTGTTTGCCTGGGTGAGCAGCCAAGTTGCAGCCCATCTCCAGCTTCGTACCAGCTGCAGATCCAAGGCAGCTGACTGGCCTGCCAAAAACCTAAACACGTCGAGGACCAGGGAGTGGCTTGTGCCAGGGCTGAATAATGATGATCCCAGCACACTTATAAAGAGAAGCAGAGAGCTCCCCACAGAGCTGGTCCTCTGCGGAGCATCCCTGTGCCTCACCCACCAAGGTATGTCTGAATTGGGAGATTCAAAATGGGAACTGTCTGTCTGCAGCTGGAGACAGACTGGGCTTTTCTTCTGAACTTGGGGAAAATGTTACTGCTGCTGCTGTGCAGGAGTTTCCAGCCAGGGAAGCAGAGCAGCCCAGTGCTGCAGGGTCTGTGCATGCCAACCTGCCCCAAGCAGAGCCCAAAGCATGTGGGCAGCATCCTGGCTCCAGCAACTGTTTGGATGTGAGCAGCACAGCTCCTGCTTCTGCTCTGCAGGAAAGCCTGTCCTTTCCCTCCTCACCCCATGCTTGTGGGGGTCTGTTCCTGTTGTATTTGGTGCTGATTTGAATCTGTACCAACTTCCCCACCTTGCAGTGCTGTGTAAATCCTGGCATACAAAGACCTCTCCAGAGGCAGCTCTCCCACCCTGTTGCAGTGTCAGGCAGCCCTGGCTTGCCTGGGGATGTCCCTCCTGCCATGCAGGTGTACAGAGCTCACATCCATGTCCCAGGGCCTCAGCTCTCTGCTGGCTCTGGAGTATGTTCCTTGTGCTCCACCATTTTAAAGCAAACATCCTGCATTTCCCCTTGCCTTGGCTTTGGACAAACAATGACACTCCTGTGGGTCCTTGGACATTTATCACCCTTGCACCTTGCTAGGTGTCAGATGTGGGTGATGAGTACAAGTGTTCTCACCAGGTATTGCCTGGCTTTTCATGGAGCTGCTGGGCACAGCCTGAGCACAGGCAGGGCTTAAGGCTGTTTTGGGACTTCTTTGGCACTCTTCTAATGATTCCTTCCTCCTTGCTGTGCCCCTGTGGTGCCCTGCTGCATGTCCTATCCCTCGTGCTGCATTTCACACAAAGCTCTGCTCCAGGGAGGCCCCAGCTCAGCTGTTTTCCTTCTGCCCAGGTGCATTTCCTGCCTGCATCCCAGTGCAGCCATGCTGGGCACGGCAGTGCGGCTCTCGGTTCTGCTCAGCCTCTTCAGCGTTGGGAAAGGCCAGATGTTTCATATGGGACCATGCCCAGATCCATCAGTTCAAGAAGAATTCGATATCAACAAGGTGAGAAAAGTTTTCTAAAAATCTCATAGGGTGCAGCTAGTGAAGCTAAGTGGGCATGGGACTGACAGCAATTGCCTGGTGCAGGGGTGGGTGGCAGCTCTGGTCACACCTTGTGCCAGTGTGGGTCCGCAGCTCTGCTCTCCCCCAGTCCCAACCACCGAGGGGCAAAAACTGTGCTGACAAAAACAGGCTGCTCTGCTTCAGCTCACTCAGGTTAAATACATCTCTTTAAACTTTCTTCTCTCAGTATTTGGGGAAATGGTACGAGATAGAGAAGCTGCCCTCGACTTTTGAGAAAGGAAGCTGCGTCCAGGCAAATTACTCATTGAAGGAGAACGGGAAGTTCAAGGTGGTCAACAAGGAGATGCTGTAAGTGTTTATGTTCCTCACTGTGGTAGTGGCACTCCTGTCACCTCTCTTGCTGTCCTCAGTGTTCATTTTTCTCTAAATTGCCAGTGGCTGGGGCTGAGGGTGCTGGGGGAGGCAGTCTGTGGTTGCAGTAGCTCTTCTGAGGGATATGGGGCTCTGGTTCCTGTGACCTGAGGATCATCAAGTCTCTGTCTCATCGTCCAAGGTGAGTGATAAGAAAATAGATCAAATGTACATGGTGACCACAGCATAAAATAGCCTGGATCTCCTCCCTGACAGGCTTGCCAGCCCCAGAGATGGCTGAGAAACTGGATGCCCTGGGTCCTGTTCTGGGGGGGGGTCATGGGGCTGGTTATGGGATGGCAGCTACCACCTTGTGCCCCTGCATGCTCAGAAGTGCCTGTGCCTTGTGCTCCTCTCTGCTCCAGAGTAAAGAGACACAAGGAAAAGGGGCAGGGAAGGTGAAGCAGATGAGTAGTTTTTACTTAAATATTTGTCAGCCTGTTTCTGGAGAATTTACCTTGCACAGGTAGTAACTGCTGTGCAAGGGGATCAGAAATCGTTGTCAGTTTAAATCAGTGGTGAAGTGAATGCTTTTCCCTTTTTTAGGGAATTAGGGTAGTTTGCAATTATCCTGAGTCCTCCTGGATTTTTACATGGACAGATGCAGGTGTTAATTAATCTGTTTCCATCACCAGCCTGTGCTGTTGTGGGCTGCTGCTGTGAGGGGCTGAATGGATGGGAGGGAGCGAGTTCAGTGCTGTCCCCTGTGTTCCTGGCATGGCATGGGCACTTTGTTCTGGCTCACAATAACAGCAGCACAGGAACACATCCCTTGTGTCTGGGGCAGAGCAGCATGCCTGCTGTTCACAGAGTGCCCAGCACTGTCTCAGCAGCTCCACTGCTCAGGCTGTGCCTGGCAAACAGCTGGACATTCATTTGTGCCTGCATTAATCTGTGTGAGATTCATCCAGTCATTGCTGTCACTACTGTAGCAGCTCAGGACCCTGAAATATCAGGGATATTTTGGTTGTGCATGGCTCCAGCATCAGCCCCTTGACCTCTGCTGCTGGCAGCATTCACTTCTGCCTCCTTGGCTGTTCCTGTTTTACAGGGAAGCGTGAAGCTTTCCTGCCTGATCATCAGAGGCAGCATCCAAGTCTTGAGGCATCTGTGCAAAAATGTTATGAGATGGGCAGCTCCAGTCTTAGGGCTTGCTGCCAGCAGGGCAGTGCTCTGCATGAGCAGCCAAAGAAACCCTGGCTCACCACACAGGTACAGATAATTTGCCTGAGGAGGAATGTGCAGTGACCTGGAAAAAGCACAGGTGATTAAACAGAAGTGAACATGTGCCTTCCACAACTACCAGGAGCTAAGCTGCTCCCTGGCACATCCAAGATCATGGATGGGATCCTCCCATCCTCCCATGCTGCATTCCTCCCACCCAGTGCAGAGCAGTCTTGCTCTCCTTCCCCTCTGTCATTGTCACCCTGGAACCAAAGGACATCCAGCTGACAGGGCTATTTGGAGAGAGACAGCCTGGGATGCTGGGGTGCTTTAACCTGAGAGGCCATCTACTCAGCTGCACCTGGCCCAGGACCTGCTGTGCCCCGAGTGCTGCTGAACACATCCTCAGGGCTGCTGGGGTTTACCAGTACCCATCTCAGCCACCTCTTGGCAGGTAGTTGTGTCAGGAGGGATGATTTAGTGGAAGTGAAAAAACGAGATCTCCCACTTTCCTGACTTTATTTCTCCCCTTTGTTGTTCTCCCCTTAGTGCCAATGGCAGAATCAATGAAGCTGAAGGAGAGCTCATGCACATGGATGTGAAGCAGCCGGCCAAGCTGGGCGTGCGCTTTAACTGGTGTAAGTGTGTGCTGGGAGGGCTCCTGGTGCCCAGGGCAGGGCTGTGCTCTGCCCATTGTGCCATGGCACCAGGGGGATGGGGGGGAGCTCCCCATGTGGCTGCAGCAAAGGGCTAAAATAGATGTTGTGACCAGCAGGCAGTGGTTTGGTGGCACTGATATGCCATTTACCACTCTCAGTGGTGAACTCTTCACCAGCTGGTCTCAAAGCAAGAGAGATCAGCAGCCTTGCCATCCCTCCAGGTCGTTCCACGGATGGGGACGGGGAGGTGGGGGAGGCAGCCCCACAGTGCTGCAAGAGCCAAGAATAAGCTTGTTTCTCTGCACACTATGGTACAGCTACTTGCCCACGCTGTCTCTACGTACAAGTGGCTTTTAATAACCATTAATTATATGGTTTTGTTCGCTTGTTCCTTCCCTTGTCACTCTAACACTCCACAGGGGCCTCCTGAGGTGCTGTGCCACATTGCACAGCACTTTGCTCTGTCTGCAGCAACACTGGAAAGTGAGCTGCGGTGTCCCCTTGGATCACGTTTTATTCTGCTCCCTGGCACCTTTTCTTTGGCAGTTTCATAGCTCTCTTTTGCAGAGGGGCTATTTGGAGAAATGGGTGGAGGAGGGCTAGTTGCAAAGGCAGTACAATGACTGTTCCATGAGCACAGCCAGACTGGATTCTGTGCTGCTACTGCACCACCACAGCCATTTCACCTGCAGCATGTGCAGCCCCAGCTGCCTTCACTGCGTGTGAGCCCCAGAGAGCAGCTCTGAGCTCAGCTCAGAGTTTGGTTTGTGTTCCTCCTGTCACCCGTGTCAGCTCCTAGCACTACAGCTTCTTCCTGGCAGCCAGCACCCCCACACTGGTGAGGCTGGGCTGGCTTTCATCAGCCCAGGAGAGCTGTTCAGGTCATAGCGTTAACTTTCCAGAAAGACCTTCACAGTTAGGGCTTTGTGCCTTTCCCAAGTTCTTCTGGGCAGAACAAGGAGTCCTGGTAGGCTTTTATAAATTATAGCTGCCTGTACTGACCACAAGTGTGCAGCAGCCAAAGTGGGAACAGTCCCAGGAGCTGTGGCTGGGGTGCAGCAGAGCTGTCCAGAGCTGGTTACACACGGCAATCACGGTGCCCTCCTCTCTCCTAGTCATGCCTGCTGCCCCTTACTGGGTCATCTCCACTGACTATGAAAATTACTCCCTGGTTTACTCCTGCACTAACATCCTCTGGCTCTTCCACATGGACTATGCCTGGATTCTGTCAAGAGCTCCTGACATGCACCCAGAAACCGTGGAGAACCTGAAGGGTGTTCTCCAGTCCTACAAGATCGACACCGATAAAATGATCCCCACTGACCAGGCCAACTGCCCTGCTGAGATGTAACTCCTGGCATGCAGTGACACAGCACCAGAACAGAGATAAACTTTGTTGCTTGCTTTATTATCCATTAGAATTTGTCTGTGTACCTGAGAATTTTAATAGCAGTAGGTTCCTCTTTGCTAACAGTAGTTTGCCAACCCAGATGTACTCCTTGCTGCCATTCCCTATATTGCTCTTCCCCCTCTTTTTGTCTTTCTCTGACTTTTGTAGCATAACTGACTGAGTCAGTGCTAATGGGTGAAAGAAAGAAACCCTGCAGTGCAGACCTGACACTCTGCTGCTGCTGTGAGTCCTCCAGGCTGTGAAAGGGAAAGGGTATGAGTTGTGATGTGCAAGTATTAGTCCTGGGGAAAAATCGTTCATCACACAGCCCCAAGTTCATTTCCAAATTTTGTCTTGATGCTTCTGGGCCTGCCAGGAATCTACAGTGTCTGAGCTACACTGGGCACTGCCTTAGCAGCAGCAACATCCAGACATGGTGGGTCAGTCCTGCAGCCTGAGGCAGGGGGAATTGAAAGCTTTCCAGAGCAGGGCTGTAGGCATTTGTAAGTTAGCAGACCTCCTTGCCAGAAATCAGATCTTGCCCTTTGTATTTTAAATCTAAAAATATCCAGAGATTCAGCATCACTCCATCCCTAATGTCTATATGTGTCCTTCTCTTGCCTCTAATGAGGCTGGTCCTGCCCTCCCAAGGGGCCAGCTCTGACTGTACTTGTAAGCAGACATAAAGCGATGGGGCTGCTCCCTTGTTCTGTCTTCCAGAGGCTTTCCCCTGAACAGCAGGAGACAGCAGGCTCTGCCTGACATCCTGCCACTGCTGCTGCACGTGCTGAGTACCTGCTGGTGCTGCATCTGCCCTGGCAGGTGTTCAGCAGGCACCACGACAACTCTGCTTGGATAGCATTCATGCAACTCATTAAAAATGATATAAAAATACCTGCTTCAGGCCTTTTGTACCCTCCCAGCTGCACAGCTTTTGCCAGCAGGCTGGGGGGCTCAGTGTGTGGGGCCTGCTCCTCCTCTGGGGCTGCAGCACCACCACAGCAGGGCTGCAGTGAACATGACAATCACAGCTGAAGGGAAATGGTTTGTTCCAGGAGCCTGGAGCTCTCTCCAGCTCTCCAGGGTTGGATGTATGGGCACCTCCCATTGTCTGAGTCCTGCCAGCAAATTTGTGTTGTGGCTTTGGCTGACAGTGACCCCCATCTCCTGCTGCTTTTACTGACATGTAGAAATAATGACACGGATGTAGAATGCTGTAAATCTGCAGGAAGCATTCTACATTATTTTGGTGGGATGGTGGTGTGGGTGTGCTGCAGAGCACTTTCTTGCCCTGGGAGAGCTACAGGAGCTGAGCAGGAAGCCAGTATGTCACTAATCTTTACCAGTCAGAGGAGGCCAGGATGGGAGGGACCAGAAACAACTGCCATGTTGAAGTCATTATCCCTTTAAACTTTCAAATCCTAATGCCACAGTTCCTGTGACATAGAATTAAACACTCCACCCAATTTTTCAGGCTATAAGGATGATGGACATGCCAGGATACAAACAACTGCTCAGTTATTCCCAAGTGTGTCAGATTCTGGATGTAATCATTTCATCACTGCTTCGTCAGGTTCCTATTTTCCTTCTCACATGGATGGTGCTGCTGTAGCCCTCAGTCTGTGTGAAGCAAGCCCATGGCACGGTGACTGTGCAGGCACTGAGCCCTAGGGGTGGGAACCTGCAGTTCCATGGGCAGGGCAAGCGCTGCCCAGCACTGGATCTGGCTGGGAATGGGATCTCCAGGTGTGGCAGAGAAATGGGAATGTTTCACTCACAGACAAGCCCCTGCCATGCCTGGGCCCTCTGGAGACTGCACTGGCTCCTTCATTGTGCTACAGACACTGTGACAAACCTGGGCTGCTCTGGCAAACATGGTGTGCTGGGGGCATCACAGCCCAGCTGCAGCCTGCCCTGCCACTGCCAGCTGGTGTCCCCAGCACAACAGCACACATGGGACACCCTGCAAACCCTCGGATGTGGGTGGCAGTGCCAAACAGGCACCAGCCCCACACAGTCCCAAGAGCTCTGTGGATGTGCAGACGCCCCCAGGGCAGCACACGCCAGACCTCTGTGTCCGTGTGTCCTCATCAAAGGAGGTATGGATCTGAACAGGAGATGCCAAGAAGATGGAGCCAGGCTCTTCTCAGTAGCACCAACCACTAGGATGAGAGGCAATAGGCAGCAAGTGATGCACAGGAGATTTCACCTGAACATGAGGAAGAACTACTTTACTGTGCAGGTAATGGAGCACTAGAACAGATTGCCCAGAGAGGCTGTGAAGTTTCTGTCACTGGACACATTCAAGAACAATCTGGACACAATCCTGTGCAATGTGACCCCTTCTGACCTGACCAGTTCTGTGATTCTGTGTCTGGTCCCTGCATCTCTGTCCCTGTGTCCCCCAGTGTCACTGTATCCCCGTGTCCGTGTATCTGTGTCCGTGTCCCTGCCGTGTCCATGTGTCCCTCTATCCCCGTGTCCGTGTGTCCCTTTATCCCTGTGTCCGTGTCCGTGCCGTGTCCGTGTGTCCCTCTATCCCTGTGTCCCTGCCGTGTCCATGTGTCCCTCTATCCCCGTGTCCGTGTGTCCCTTTATCCCTGTGTCCGTGTCCGTGCCGTGTCCGTGTGTCCCTCTATCCTCGTGTCCGTGTGTCCCTCTATCCCTGTGTCCCTGCCGTGTCCGTGTGTCCCTCTATCCCTGTGTCCGTGCGTCCCTCGATCCCCGTGTCCGCGCTCCCCGCGCACGCAGAGCGCCCCCTCGCGGTCGCGCCGGCGCACGGCGGCAGGGGGCGCTGTCGGTCCGCCGGCCGCCAGGGGGCGCAGGCACGCGGGCTGAGGCGCTGGCGCGGGGCGGGCCCGGCCGGGGCGGTGGCGGCGGCGGCGGAACCGGGCGGGCGGCGCGGCCATGGAGGAGCCGTCGGTACCGGACGCCTCGGCGACGCGGCGGGGGCCCATCAAGGGCATCCTGAAGAAGAGCGGCAGCAAGGCTACGTCAGGAGGGGCCGTGGGGGCGCGACAGCCCAGCCAGGCCTGCGAGGAGGACGAGCAAGGGTGAGGCCCCGGTGGTGGTGGGCGGCGGCGGGTCCCCGCAGGGCCTCCCTCGGCCGTCCTGCTCCTTCGAGGGGCCCGCCGGGCGGGATCAGCCGTGCGGCGTCCCCAGCCGGGGCTGCTGCTGTGCCCCGTGCCCGGGGGATGCTGCACGGGTGGGGCGGGGGTCCGTGCCGTGCCCCCCGTGCGGCGGCGGGCCCGGAGCTCGGCTCCGCTCGGCGGTGCGGATCCGGCAGTGGCAGCTCCCGCCGGGGCCAGAGCTGCGCTGGGAGCCCGGGGATGCCGCGATCCGGCAGTGGCAGCTCCCGCCGGGGCCAGAGCTGCGCTGGGAGCCCGGAGATGCCGGGTGTGCACCTGAGCGGAGGCGGGGAGCACTGTTCGCATGTCGCCGTGGCTTCCGCCGAGAAGTGGATGTCACCTGCTGAGTGTGGCAGCTCACAAAGGGTTTTACCGATGCTACGAGGATAGTTCGCAGTTTGGGAAATGCGCTTGATTTATTCTCAGCCTTCTCATAGGCAGCTCATTTCTTTTAATCAAAAGCATGTCTCTGGAGAGGGGACCTCTCCTGGGCTGAAACATCATCAAGATGTATTCTCGGTTGGGCAGGAGCCATCCGTGAAAATCTTACACTTGAGAATGTGCACAGCCTTGTGGTTTGTTATTTGAATGACATTAAAGTCTTGGTTTAATTGTAACATGCCTATTTAGTCCAGATATGCCAGAAGTGGTCTTCAGCTGGCCAGCACCTGTCCTTGCTGGTTAAGAATCCTACACTTTTCCTGACGCTCCCAGTATATGCTGCCTGCCGTTGCTCTGATTCTCCATCAAGTTATGATGAGCAAGGTTTGACCTGAACTCAGTGTTTACAAATTGGCTTTGGACAGTTTTCTTTTTTCGGCACCTTTTTCAGTATTGCAAGGAGCGAAGTAATGATAAAATAAAATGGTCGTGCTGGTCAGTTTTTTTATTATTATGGTAGTACTCCTTTCATCTTTGCCTAGTTAAGTCATGAACGTAGTCTAAAGTCAGCAAGGTAAGAAAGAAGAGCTTTTGGGTTGCAGTGTTGCTTGTGTTAGCTGCTCCTGCTTTCCAGAGAAAAATTTCAACTGAATGAATGAGATGATGTTTCTGAAACAGGTGAGTGTAAGTAGCAATATGTTACACAAATGTGATTTTTTCTTTTCCTTTTCTTCACTTCTGATATGTAGCTTGATGTGTGTAGCACCACACCAGACATAAATTACAACTGGCTGTTGGTAGCCTGTGTTTAATTTTCTGCAGTTTCTTTTGTACCATGTTGAAAAATGAGTAGAAGTTGGAATATGAACTGATAAGTGTATGGTATATTGGTTATTGCACACAGTAATTTCTTGGGAAGCAGGGGGCTAGAGTCCAGCTTCTATTTCCTGTTTACCAATGTGAGCCAATAAAGTCAGATAAATTCTGAAATTGCCTTGCAAGTTGAAAGATATTGGCTAAACCTGGCAGGCTGCATTAGAAAATTTCCTGGAAAGATCAGTGCAGGGTATATAAAGCTGGTTTCTGTGCAGGTATTATTTTTGGATGGCAATGTCTCAATATATCAGTGTTTTTTCTGATTTCAGCTAAACAATTTTGGTTTTAGAAGAATGATAAGTAGTACAGTTGTGATTTTCCTTTGCGATTGAAGATTAGTTAATAAATTCAGGTATCTGTTTTCTTAATTCTTCTGCTTATTTCTAATATTGACATTCAGGTCTGAAGATCTTTAAAAATATCTGTAGATGAAAGAGCTCATTGTGTCAGCCGTCATCTTTTAAAGCACGATGTTCAGAGCTCTCATGTACTTGCATCATTACTGACCTTGTGCTGCTGTCAGTGATGGTAACATTGTTTGGAAAATTTCCTTAATGAAAATGTGATGCAAGAATGAAGCTTGAGAAAGTGGGACACCACTGGAACTACATCCTAAGAGATGGTGGTTTAATGGCAGATGTGTTCTTGGATACACACTGGGGTACAGTATTTTATTCCTTCAGACCACTGTAAGAGCCCGTGAGTGAGCAGGTGTGATATTTTACAAAGGAATTGTGGAAGTGTGTGTGTGCACAAGCAGCTGTGTGGAAGAGGTGAGTCTGCTATGGCAGGAGCAAGGGAGGTGTGAGAGGCGTTCCTTGGCTGTTACTGCTGCTGAAACTTCTTGCCTGTCCTGTGTGATGTCAGATGAAGTTATTGTATATTTTTAAAGCTGTGAGAACATACAAATGACCACTTATGAGATTTTTTCAAATCTCATTTTCCTAAGGAAGATTAGATTTCCTATTTCTGCATCTGAAGAAGGGTGTCAGGATGCATTTTTCTGTGATGGTCCTAAGCCATGTCATTAGTGTTGTGCTGTGCAGACATGCCTAAGCATGCAAAGTTGGAAACAAACAGGGGAGGTGTGGGTTTTCAGAGCACTTAGTCATTCTCCTGTGAGGGCTTTTTACAAGCAGGGGTAAAATTACATGTTTGTCTCTTTGCCACTAATGGCATTTTTCCCCCTAGGTGAACTTCAGGTTGTGCTTTGGGAGGTGTTCCACAGCCAAGGCTTTTAGTGTTGGAATCTGAGTTTGAAAAAATAAGTGTGAAAAACTAAGCCACTAAAAAGTTGTTCAGTCTTTTATTCATGACTCACTGACTTGCTCAGTGTGGGCTGTCTGATTTCCAGCACAGTGCATGCCAAAGGAATTGTTCCAAGATTGCCAGTATTATTATTAGGTGGAGTTGGGAGCCTGGGCTATAAACCTTGATGTGCTCTGGGCAAGTGAACCCAAGGCATGGGAAGGGAATGTCTCCATCTGTTGTATTTCCTTGTCAGCTGAGCTCTGTCTCTTTACTGCAGCTGTGTACCCTGTGTACCATTGTCTAAGTGCTCTGGCTGGTAAAATTCCTCACTGTGCAACACAGGGAGCATCTTGTGTTGGTCATGGAAGAACTTTAGGCTGTGTTAAACTGGGTAAGCTGGGGATTTTTCGACGCCTAAGCAGACAGTTTTGAATGAGTGGCGTTCCTGGAGCGGAGCTCCTGCTTTGTCATCACGAAGCTCATGACTCCCCGGCCTGCCAGAGCCGCGATCTGACTCACGTGTTGTCCGCTTATGCTGCAGCCCTTGTGTTTGCACAAAATGATTCAATGGTCCTGAAGCCTCAAACATGAGACCTTGGCACTGGCTGTTGTGTGCTGGGGGGATTAAGATCATTCAGTTTGTATTAATTTCTGGAGTGTAAGCCTGTGGCATGTAGGATTCAGCATCAACCCCCACATCTGTTTATTTCTCTTTAGTTTTTTCCCCCACATTATATTATGCAGTGATCTTGTAAATGTATAATGTAGTTTGTGCTTGGAACTTTATCAAGTTTGTTTTACAGATCTTATTCTGCCTTAGAGCACTTGTGTTATTGAGATTGAATATATCTTTCAAATCTGTTATTGGATTGGTCTGTGTTTGAACAAGAGCAGTTAAGTGGGAGTCTTCCAGCCAACTGCCCCCTCCCACCTCGCCAAAAACCCAAACAACAACCACCCTAAACCAAACAAAAACACCCACAAAACTCACAAAGTCCTGTAATGTTTGCTTCCTTAACTAATAATTTACAACAAGAATATAATAATTAGTCAAATTTTTGTATTATTCTGAAATTAAATTTATTGGCTTAATCTAAGGGAAAGACCACCTTATATGAAATTTGCAATAACCTTTTTAGAGAAAATGTGGAACATGGTGGTTTGTGTTGATTAAACAGTTTTTGTGGCTTTTAGATCAGTGGAGGGATGGCTCTTTCTCTGGCCACAAGGCAATTGCTTTTCTTGTGGCTTATGTATTTTGTCAGTGAGCAGTCAGTGTGGGTGGGATTTAGTTTCTTCAAATATACATAAAATGGTACATTTTCTGGTTGACTAAGAAAATTCTAGATAATGTAGCATCACTGGTACCTGTCTGTATAAAATGTGAAACTCCCTCGGCTTAATTATAGCAGTGAATCACTTGGCTTATTATCCCAATTTAGGATGACAAAAGCACTATTAATAATCAGCTTGTTCTGTGCTGCTTATTTCACTGCAGGAGGGGATTTGTTGGTTTCTATTGTTTATGTAACAGTTTTGCTAATAATCATTCCAGTTTCTTCAGCAGAGGTGAACTGAAAGATATTGGGTTCTGTTGAAGTCTTGTGTGTTGTAATAGGGAGAAGAGTTCTCTTTTTGCAAGTTACTGTAAAATCAAGCAGTCCACAAGATAGTAATTGAACAAGACCAGGAGTCTCTGAATTATATGAATAAGAATATGTTTATAGATAATTGAGTTTGTTTAGGGAAATTGTGACTTGTTAGGGAAATTAAATTGCACTGATAATTTGCTATGACCTAAGTATGTACAGAGCACTATTTAATAGTCATACTTTGAACATGTCTGTGTGTCATAACAATATTTTTTGTGCTTAGTATGTAGTAGAGAACAGATGTTGTTTTAAAAATTCCTTCTGTGGTAAAGCAGAACAAATTGTTTTAGAATAGAAGAAAATTCAGTTTTCTTTTCTTATTTCAGTAAAAAGTCCCAGAAGTGGGATGAAATGAACATCATTGCTACGTACCACCCTGCAGGCAAAGATTATGGCTTGATGAAAATTGATGAGCCAAGTACTCCTTACCACAGGTATGCTTGTTAAAGTGTGGGTCTGCGTGCTGCCAGGTGGAACTGTGGGTTTAGAGCAAAATTTACTTTGTGGATGTTTTAGTATTACTGTGCAGGCCTGCTGGGTGTATGCAACATACTCAGATCTACAAAGCTTCTAAATAAGGAGGACAGTCTGAAAGGACAAAGTATGAAGGACAAAGTTTAGAAGGTTTGTTCTAGCAGGCTTTAGCCTTTGAATGGAATAAATAAGTCTGACTTCTATTGATTTTATTTTTTTTTCAGTACTAGAATATAATGCCATATCAATATTTAAAGTTGATTTGGAAAGCTTTTAAAGCATTAAAGGAGTCTTTTAATTGAGTGTTTTAACTTGACTGTTTTCTTGAGCAAACTACAAAGTGGAGCAAATTACTAAAAGAGGCTGCTTTTTGTTTGCCCTCCAAGCATGACAGGAGAAGATGATGAGGATCCAGTGAGTGATTCAGAATGCGAGCCCTTAAGAGCAGATGTGTTGAGTAAAAAGTAAGTATTGTAATAATACAAACTGACTAGATGTGAAGAAACTGTGCTCTTTCCTGGGGTAGATTTTTTTTTATGGAACGCTGTTGCTGGTTTCCCTAGAAGCTGCATTTTTGCTATTGTCAAATTAAGTGGTTATCAGTGTTTGATAGTGCTACTGGTAATTCAAACCTCTTGCACATTGTTACTACATACAAATATGGCAAAAATAATGAACAAAACTGTTTGTATGTCATGTATTTTAAATAGTGAAAAACTTGCTGTTTCAGCATTTTGTATTGCATGATTTATGTAGACTGGCAGCTGCAGCTGAAGGTAGAGGACCCAAGATTATAGCAAGGCAAGAGGAAAGCAGTGAGGAGGAGGATGAGGATGAAGAATTAACACCTGAAGAACGGGGTAGGCATAAGTTGTTTTCTTTCTTTTGTTTAGACTCTTTTCCTACAAATAGTTTCAGGTTTTCTGTGAGAAATATTTGCAAAGTAGAAGTACTATCAGAAAAATGTTGTGATTTGAAAATAGAGATAAATAGTGTTTGAACAAATATGCTGCTTGTCTCTGGTTGGAATGCTTTGTTTGGGATCTACATATAAACAGGAATTTGCTGTTGTTGGCTGCCTCCTTGTAGACAAGCTTAAGGTATGGGAGTTCCTGCTAAGACACCTCAAATAAGAAGTTCTCGTTTGGGGCTGAAGGAATAGTTCTTAAATTGAACATATTTCAGGTAGATGTAATTCAGTGAGTGCAACTACAAATAAAATGCTGCTAATTGCTTGCAAATGTACAGATGATATTTCTGTTGTTCTCAAAGCAACTGGTAGATGGATGCAGTAGGAAGTCTACAGTTATTCCAAAGCAAATAGCATCTTTAACAGAGATATTGTTTCATGTTAACTTGCACTACAACGTTTTCAGAGAACAGTGAAACAACAATACTTCTAAGGTTTCAGGCTTGTATTATCTAGCTGGTGCTTCTCAAATTTCCTGGCCTTAACTTTGAGTGTGAAACCTTGCTATACTAAAGGAAGGAAAATAACAAAGAGTTGGGGCTGGTAGTAAGCAAAATTTACTTGAATTATAATGCATTACTGCTGGATATGCTGATGTTTAATATATGGAGCAGAGCTGGCTTCAGGCCATGGGGAAAGTGGAAAATATTTTCTTCTACATGTGGTAAATATATCTGTCATCCTGACCTTTGGTGGCTAGCCAGGAGTCAAGCCACACATCTGCAAAAGTTCATCTTCTATCCCAGCAGTATGTCTCAATTTGTCCTTGAGTTTACTTAGAAACAAGGCTTGTGAAACTTTAGAGTTTTGTGTATTTCTACCAGATGCTTCTCGTAGTTCAGACTTGCTCTTAGTTGCAAACAGGTTCTTATAAAAGTGCTTCTGAGATTCCAATTACTATCCTTTTTGTAATTCAGACTCATTTTAAAAGAACACTCCGCTGCTTGAAGACAATAATTTTTATTCAGTGAGTTCCTCTTTGAAGAAGATATGTTAATTTTTTTTAAGGGAAGGAACAACGATTTCCATTTGTTTGCCCACAGAGAAAAAGAAACAGTTTGAAATGAAGAGAAAAATGCACTACAATGAAGGAAGAAACATCAAACTGGCAAGGCAGCTCATTGCAAAAGAACTACATGGTGAAGAAGAGGAAGATGATGAGGATGAAGAGATGCGTGATGCTGCAGATGTAGAAACAATGAATACAGAAGCTACCGAACATGGTGAGCCACTGGTTAGTTAAAAAGCACCTTGAGCTGTTGGGAAATGAATATACTCAGGTGTGAGATGACTGGAAGGAGTACAGTATGTATCTAACACTCCATGAGTAAGGTTGCACTCTATCTTGATAGGTAGATTTGTAGCATGGAACAAAAACTCAGTGTTGATAAACAACATGTAGGCTTGTGTTTGTTGTGGCATAAGAGAAATCAAACATTTCCGCTTCTTACCATTTTCCCAACGTAGCTGACTTTGGGTAGTGAAGTTGCCAGCATCCTTTTTAAATGAGGAGCTGTCTTGTACTGAAACTTTAATGGCCACATGGTAGAGCCTGGCTTTTTGTTGTGGGTCATTTCCTATTCTGCTCCAAATCCATCCTGTAGCCAGCAATGGAAGATTACCATCCATGTTTCCTCCCTGTTGAGAGGACTGTATTTATCTTCCTGAGGAAAAACACTGTAATGTAAAACTGCTGTTAGGTTTTCAATACAGATTTGTCCTTGAGCAGAAATGCTCATTGCTGTAATATGGGATAAGACTCTCAACTTTGCTTTTAGTGCAGCTACTGGAAGAAGGTCTGGGATGTTTGAAGAAGTGGGAACTGTTGCTGGAACCTGTTTCAGGGCTGTCTCTTCATAGGAAACTCATAAAGCTGTAGAGGCTGACACCTTCTCTTTCATCTTTAAACTTCTCTCAGGGTGAAAAGTCTTAGACTTTTGTGGTGATATTCTGGTGAATAATTACAGGTCACTCCCCACCTCTTTATGTAACAGCACTTTGAATAAATTTTTGGCATAAACAAACCACACATCTGTTGCTCATGAGACTGGTGGCAGTGAAGTCTGTAAGCCTTGTTCATCTGTGGTAGGCAAAGCTATGAGATATTAGCATGGTCTGCAGACTTGGGAAGATGCTGCATGGGTTTAACTTGGTTCACATCTGCTTTTCACAATCATGTGAACTAGGAATTCGTCTAAAATTCATTTAAATCCCACGCAATAAAAAGGAGATTTGCAAAGCTGCGTGTTTAAGTTCTGTGGATTACACTTTTTCGTCCTGTTATTTACTACAAGAGGACTAATTCCTTCACAATTGCTCTGAAAGGGTCATTAGCAATGTGTCTGAGACCCATTACTGGAGTGACTATCCAGTAACTGAACATAGGCCTTATAATGGCTATTTACTAGAACTTCACTCTCCAGGGGAAAGGAGGGCTGCAGCAGCCAACCGTATGAGCCTTCTGCATGGCCTGAAGCTGCCATCTCTCTGCACTCTGCTGTAAAACAGAGGCAACTCCGCTCCCCAGCTGCATTCGCCACTGGAAAGAAGGCAGACCTTTGCAGCATTTTTCCATCTCTATTGTTGAAGTCCATTCCACCTTCCTCATAACCAGCTTCAGAGCCACAACTGGTAATTATCAATTTTAGACTGCTCATGGCTAATAGATTCCATAAATGTAACTGTCTGCCAGTGTAGCAACCTCTTAACTAACTGGTTCACCTCCACATCATAGTATATAGAAAAGCTTCCCATTAAGCTGATGTAGTTCCCAGTTCTTCACTTTTCTATCATTCTGCTTAAACCTTCATGTTTTGTTATCTCCTAATCTCTATATCAGCTATCACAGCCTTTAATCCCTGTCCTTGATCAGTTCTTCTGAGGTTAAGTACTGATCTCACTTTTGTAGCAGGTGGTGAATTGAATGCCCTCAGATGGATTATAAGACAGGTTTGGGCAAAGGATGATGGGATATGAACAAAAATGTTAATAAACCAGTCTTCTGTCACTGCCCACATTTTAAGAAATTCCTACATTGAGATGTGAAATGTTCAGCACACAGCTGTGTTAATGTCAAAGTTTTACTGAAATAACTTTTTTGAGATTGCATTATTTATTGCTCTCATCTGTATTTTGAGGGTACAGAAGAATCTCCTTATTAATAAATTTTAATGGGATCTACAGAAGGTTTCTCAAATAGATGGATTTAACACTTGCTACTTCAGGTTCTTGGTCACTGTACTTTTGGTCATGCTGTGCTTTTGGTTACATTAAGCACTTGAGTATTTAAAAATTAGGCTATTTCCTTTGCAGAAGGAAATCAAAATCCTATTAGTATTCATGTTCCTGAGAACAGTATATGGAAAGATTATTCACCTGGATAACTTTCAAAGAGCCTTTGACTTGAAATTTTATTTTAAAGTGCTTTTGTCTAGAGCAGAAAAGGGAGGGTTTCCTTGCTCTTGTACTGGGTGATACAGGAGGTGATTTTTGCAATGGCTCATTTTGGCATCATTCTGTTAAACTGACTAAAAGCACTGATGCTTGCTTTTAACTTCAATGAAAATATCCTGGGTTTTCTGCATGTTATATTGTAGCTGTATTTTTATAAATTCTTCCATTTGACTTGAGTTCTTGGGAAGTCGTGAAGATGATGAGATGATGTGGCTGCCACTCAGCTGTTATGCCAGTCAGTCTATGTGAGTGACAGCTGCCATGCAGGGTCCTTTTATTCCAATGGAGTAACATGACTTCTGTAGTAGTGACGACTGTTGCAAGTAAAGATGTGACATAAGAGGCATTTCTTAGTGCTCTGTTGTGACTCTGGGGTTTCACTGGCTCCTGGGATGTTTTTCAGCCAATTTTAGAATCTCTTCTCACTTGGAATTTTTTCTATCCGTCCTTACAGATTTTGTGCTTCTCTTACCTGATGTTTCTTTCTACCCTCTAATTCTGTCTGGTTTGTATTTGAGTCAAACTAACAGTACACTTCTAATCTCTACACTCTGCTTTCAAAGAATGGGCTAAAGACTTAGGACAGGTGTAAGGAGGCTCCTGTCAGATACCACCAGGTCCATTAATACAAGTTGCACTTCTTGGTTACAGACTGAGATTTCTTGCTGATTGAAATGAAGATGGCCAGTCCAGTCAGTGATGGTGAGAACTCTTTGTATATTTTTGCTCCCGTCTCCATTGTGGCTACCAGGTGTTTTAAATGGATGGATCATTCCTTTCTTGCCTCAAGTTGCCATGTGTATGGATTCCAGCAGCCAAGCTCTTTTGTGGAAAACAAAGTATAAGTTGTAATGGACTGCATATAGCAGGGGGATTGGAGCTGGATGACCTATAAGGTTCCTTCTAACCAAAACCAGTCTATGATTCTACATTTGCTTGCTTCAGCATTTCACCTTCTCTGGCTACTTGCTATTTATGACTCCATGGATAACATAAATAGACTTTGCCAGCAGAAGTGACCTTTGTTTCTTTCCACAAAAAAATTCCCTTTAGAAATTCTTTTGGAAATCACTGAAGGAAATATTCCTGATGTAGGTAAATTTAAGCATGATGACTTCAGTTCATACCTGTCTTCTGCTACACAAAAGTAGCAGAAGGGTGTTGTCTGTAGCAGTTCAATTGACAAGCAGTAAGACTATTGTTCTCTTTCTCTGGTTCATTTAGCTGCATTGCTCTGCTAACCCTGCTCAGATGGCACCCAGCAGCTGAGCTGTCACTGACTGGGTGTGCTCTTTGGCCTTTGGTAGATACAGAATATGTTGTGTTTTCTTAACCAGGACAAGTATCACCCTAAAGATGAATTGAGTGAGAATGCTGGGAGCACACAGCAATCAGCTCTGCTGGTTAACTGTTCTGTTTAACATGCTTGTTAAACTGCATGTTACCAAATCTAACTCATGCCCAAGCCTAACTGGCTTTTTAAAAAGAATATTATCATTTTGATGAGGTACTCTTTGATCAGCACTGAGGAGGAGTTTCCTCTGATTTATTGCAGTGCTTTTGCTGAAAAGCATGAGTTAACAACTTCCTGAAAACACACGACTGTACTCCTTCATGTATAAACTTGGGGGTTTTTTATTTCAAGTACCCCATCTAGAGCTGAAATTTGACCTGGGAAGTACTATATTTGTTGGTGTTTCAGGAATCTCATGTGTTAGTTCTAAACACCTGAGTTAAATCCTCCCAGTTCCAGGGGGCTGAGCACTCAGTGCTTAGTGTGCTCAACAGTGGTGTTGGCCCTCTCTTTAGAGCATGAGGGTCAAATAACTGTTTTAGATGTTTCTGCACTCTCCAACCAAAAGCTTATACATTGCTAAGATGGGTTATCTTTGGAGAAGTAAAGATGGTTTCAGGAGGATATTTGTGTATGTCATGAAAATATTCAATGGATGTGAAGAATTATCTATTTTTTATAATCTTTCTTATGCAGCACATGTTACTCGTGACCAGCTGGAAAGTGGAGCACACAGCATAGAAGAAATCTGTCCAGAACTGTAACTGCTTGTCAAAGACACAAATATAAACATCGCTTCATGATTTTTGCAATTAAGGCTCTTAAATGTTAAGAAGCATATCAGTTACAATGTTGTATTGCCAAGAATGTTAATTTTAGACTTGTCCATTAGGCAGAAAACACTGTCTAATTGATTTATTCTTGTGCCTAGTATTTCATGGAGAATACTGCTTCATAATTTGTTCAACCAGAATGGCATTCCCTGTATGTATAGCGCTGATTATCTTGCGTGATGTACTGTTGCTCTTGCTTTGAAACACTCACTATCTTTTGGTTTTACACTATTTATTTGAGAGTGTTCTAGGTGTGGTGTCTCATATGGAAAGTTTTGGGATTCAAGAGCCAAACGGTACAGCGTATATCAGATTGTCATGTAAGCTATTTATCAGACGTGTTAAGCAGTTTAAAAAGGGATTATTCAAGTCCTACAACTTTTTTTTTGTAAAGTGTTGAGCTGTTAATCTAGATTTCAGTACGTTTTTGCCTGCACTTTCCCAGTCTTTAGAACAAGAGCTGTGTTATTTCTTAAGAGCGGTGTTTGCAATCGGTTGTTAGTTTCTGACTAAAGCAGTACTAACATCTAGTGGAGGGAGTGTTTTTACACTGGAAACAGCTAACTTGAACTTTGCATTTAACTGTCATAACCTCTTCCATCAGGACTGGTTGTTTTGTGGAGCTCTCTCTGGCTTATTGTGAGAACGTGCAAGTTCCCTCCAGCTTTTCTCTTAAAATCACATCCACTGTTACTCTTCTGGCTCTTGTTTCAAACGTTTGGTTCTTTCCAGTTGCATGAACAGTTTTTGTGCTGTTAGCACCTGAGGAAAAACACCCAGCCACGAGGATACACATCAGGACTGAAGATGTGCTGAGCTTAGGCTCTGGCTGTTCTTTATTAAAGATAACTGCTGTTGATCTACTCTTTTGGGGTTGGCAACTTCCATACTGAAAACCACTGGTCTAAATCTTCCTGTGTCCATTGCAACTTACAGCAACTGATTTTGTAAAATGAAGGCTTTTTGGAAGCTAGAAGGAAAACTGCCTAATTCCAATACTTGTTTACGGTGTGGTTGTATAGCTGTAAAGAGGGATTCTGCGCCTCCAAATTGCTGTAAAAACTTCCCACTGGGTGGAATTTGACTGGTGAATGTTCCAGTATTCAGAGTAGTTCCTGGGTTTTATTACACAAACAAAGTACACACTTAAGCTTTAGCTTGGTTATGAAATACAGTGTATATCTTAATTTTGATCTGAATTTGATATGTTGCAAAAATCCATATAATTATATGGATCTATTTTAAAATGTCTTTTTCTCCACTGTATATGTGAAGTTTGAATAAAGGAATGAAAGTTATTTTACAGTTACATGCATTCTCAAGTGTGAGCTTTCCTGGAGTCCCAGAGAAATTGAGAGTGAATAAGGCAATAGGATGCTCTCCTTTGAAAGATTTTTACAGACATGATTCATTAGACTGGATTCAGCTGCCAAAGATACCTGTGAGTTGTGCTAACTGTGTTTTGTAGTGTGCCTTTCCCAACAATCTCCTCTCCTTAGTAGGTAACAGGGTAGTCAGTTTTGGGTTAGTTAATCTTTTAACTTCTTGAATTGAGATTAATAGGGTCTTTTCACAAGAAGGAGTTGAACTGGTGATTCTGGCCAGTGTGGTAATGCTAGTTTTTCAACATGCAGAGTGCTATTTCTTCTTGTATCAAATGTGGTCACTTGCATAGAGTAAACAGGGGCAAAGGGTAAGCATTTAGATACTTCTGACTCGTCAAGTCACTTACTGTAGCTTTCAATTTGGCTCCTAAGAATAGGATTTCAAAACTTTAGGTTTGTACCTTTTATAAACCAGCTTGCAGTGTTAAGAGTGTTGGCCTGCGTGCACTGAGCTCTATTTCAGGCTGAGCAGCTGCTGGCCTGGCCTGCCCCAGCTGGGCACTGAACTCCTGCTGAGAGCGTGGCCGTGCTCAGCAAAGCCGTGTGGCTGTCAGACTGAGCATGGACACGGTTAGCAGTGTGTGCAGGTGAGAGCAGTGTGCTCTGTGAACTGTGGAACAGATCACTTGTACTTTGTGCTAAGTACCAGGGGTACTTCACACCTGCAATTAAGGTAGCTCTTACCCAAGCTAATGTCCTGCCCTCCTTAAGCCCCCACTTTCTTGTGTCCAAGGCCATTTGGTGCTCAGCAGGGCTTCTTTGTACCTTACAAGGTCTAGAAAGCATTTTGTTTAACAAACAAACTTTGCTTACTTCCAATAAAGACCTTTCCTGTAATGGCTTCCAAAATCCTAAATGAAATTAGTATGAAGCTTTGAGGGAGGTACACAAATGCATGAAGATGGTTTTAAATGAACCACATAATGTACAGTAGGCCCCTTTATCACTCAGGTGATTTTGAGCTGCTTGGGTGATCTCCCTTTTTCTGTGCCACTAAGCACCTAAATTCCAAGTCTGATGCTATTTTGAAACTTGATTTAGTTTGGGGTTTTTTAAAGGCTTTGTTCTCTGCATTTTCCTCAGTGCTCGCAAAAATTCTGTTCATGGTGCTTCTTTGTCTTCCTCAACAGAAGAGGAAGCAACCCAATGCAACCCAATGCCCTTGACACTGCTTCTAACTGAAAGGCTGGTTTACTTGGTTTTCTGTGCTTACCTTGATGCATTTTAAAAGCTAAATCAGGCAACTTTTACTTTGCAGTAGCTCCAGAAACTCCATATAGTTTTTTTTACAAAGGGATGTCTGATTTCCCTCTGCGTGAGAAATACCAGCTAGAGTTCCCTGCTGAATGGGGACAAGAGAAGAAATGTGTTTTCTCTTTTTGCATTTGATGAGGACTTAGCTTGCTTGCACATCTTAATCTTTAGGTGCACATGGTAAATGCTCATGTGTACAATTCAGAGTGGTGTAAAGAGGAAACAAACACAGCGCCTACTTATGTGGACAGTGAGCTCCACAGCACCATAATTGTGAATCTTCTTGCACAGGTTTAAGTCCTCAAGCTGTATCCTGTTTAGAGAAAGCATTTTCAATATGCTTCCATTAGGAAGATCACTTACAAATAAGAGCCTTAACTCATGTGCATAGATTTTATGTTTTCTGTCCATAGTTTCTTTCCCACCAACTTGTACAATTCATGGAAACTGCAGATACTTTTTCCACAGCTCACTGTCTCATGTGAAACTTGTACATCTTACCAGAACTCTTTGTTTCTGTAACATGCTTTTTTGTGGTATTATGATGCCACCTCACTAATGTAATTATTTTGTTTGAAACCAGTGTTAAGTGTCACAACATAAATAAAACCATTGTTTTCATTACTGCCTTATGACACTAATACTAATCTAATGTTTGGCTTCTTGGAGCTCTTCAGAAGAAACTGGCAGTTAAAATTTGCAGGTGTGTTCATAGATAAATTCTTAAACCAATATTGCAATTTCCTCATGACTCATTCATTGTAACTTTGATGTAAATTGGTTTGTTCACACAGATTTTCTGGCTTGCCTAGACCTGAGGGTAGATCTGGTAACCTAAGTAATGAACTTGAGATAGTACCACAGAAAAGGTTGCATTTTTCAAGGTGTTTTTCTTTGTGTGTTTTAATATTTAAGCACAACTGATGTATCTCTTCATGGTCAACACTAAGTCATCACTCACTAGCACGGAGTAATGGAAAATGACTAAGAGCAGCTACTTCTTAGGAGGTAAAACTCTTCCTCAAAACAGACCTGGGCTCTTTTCAGTTACATACTTCAGTTGAAAAGTAAATTTAACAACATAAATGCAGCCTCAGTGATACAAATATTAACATGCTGCTTTTCCTGAGTGGGTGTGACTCGAATGCCTAATCAAAATAGAGGTAGTTTGGCTAGTTTTGGTGAGGGACAGCTTACAAAAATATAGTTGTTAAATCTGTGTAACTTGTAGTTTGTTCTGACATTTCACAGTCTTAGGAAAAAAAAACCCTGACATTCTAAATCACAACTGACTGAACCAACAAGTGTCCCTCTGCTTCTGTGAAAGGACACCTTAAGTGAGGGCGGGACAGTAAGGGTACAGCAGGCATTCAGCTTCTTGGAAAGAACTTCTGTTTCCCTCCTTCCATGTTTATCATCGCAGCACTGAAAGGAAGTGGGGAGAGAGAATGGGAAGAATATGAAAAAACAAAAGAGATAAAACAAGGGGTGAAACTTAGTGCAGATGCTGGGGTGTGAAAGCTGCAGGGGGTAGGTGGTCTCGCTGGAAGCAGGTATGGAGCTCCTCAAGCTCCAGGGGGAGGCAAGAGTGAACATCCTCTACTTCTGTCAGCTTCTCAGCATCGTCCCTGTGACCGCGGGATGGAGCCTGTGACCTGTGACTGCTTCATCTTTGACAAGTTTAACTTGGATAGCAACTTCTACTTCTCTGTCGCTTCTTTTGAGGAGGAGTGGGGCTGCGTGGTGCTCCTGTCTGTCAGTTTTACATCTGGGAACATTAACACCTAACTAGTTAAAGATCTTTTTCTGTATTCTCTTAAATGAATAGAAATCTACAATGTTTTGCTGTCCTTCACTGCAAACTGGAGAATGCAACATGGTCCTGTTCACTCTACTTCAAAATATGATCTGCTCTAGTTCAAAAAGTATTCTCGGACAAAGGTTTGGTAAGAAACCCAAGCATGCACACTTGATAGTCCTTGACAGGAAAACCTGCGGTTTGCGTTTCTCCTTCAAAGACTCCTTTGAGTCTCCCCGACGAGCTATTTCCTCTATCTAGAAGTGAATCACACCGGAGAGCACCGGGGCTGGCTCTCTCTCCCCGCTGGTGGCACCCTCAGCAGGACCCGTGCCCATCCCGCCGCCCCTGCACGGCGCTGGCTCGCTGGGGCCGGGGGGCCGGGACTGAGGGCGGAGCCGCCTGAAGGAAGCGGCCGCTCTCCACCCGGTACAACTGCTCTGGGGCCCGCCCGGGCATTCCCGCGCGTGTCTCGGCCGCGATGGAGCCATCCCCCGGTTTAATGAAGAGCTGAGATTTAAAAACACCAAGCAGGTACTGGGCTGAGCGGGGCCCGGCGCCACCCGGCCCGCCCCGCCCCACGCAGCGTCACGGCGACGAACGCCGGGCCGGGCTGTGGCCGCAGCGCTCCGGGCAGCCGCGGAGACGGAGCTGCCGATTGGAGCGGCCGCCTGCCCATTGGTGGTCCCGGCTGTCACTCTGAGCTCGCTGGGGCGGGAGCAATCGCTGCGGTGCCGGCGGTTGGCTGCGCCGTCTGAGCGGCCGCGCTCATTGGGCGTTCTGCCTACTGAGCCCTCCCCTCTCGCGTTGTGATTGGTCGGCGCGGCCCCCGCTCTCGCGGGCGGTCGCTGCTGGCTGCCCGGGCCGTCAGTCGCGCCCGGGCGGGGCGGGCACAGGGCGCTCCGGCCACCGCCCCCGCCCCCAGCACCGCCCCCGCCCCGCCCCGCCCCGTCCCGCCCCGCCCGCCGGCCCTGGCCCGGTCTCGCCTCGCCCCGGGTTCGCCGCGCCACCACCGCCAGCAGCCGCAGCAGCGGAGGCAGCGGCGCGCCCCGCCACCATGAAGGTGACCGTGGACTTCGAGGAGTGCCTGAAGGACTCGCCGCGCTTCAGGTGCCGCCGAGAAGGGCCGGGCCGGGGTCGTGCCGGGGGACAGGAAGCGGGGCCGGGTGTGTGCGGGGCGGGCCGGGCTGTGCGGGCGCTGGCGGTGACAGGTGTGACGAGCTGCGGGCAGCCGGCCTTGGGTGGAGGGGCAGGCAGGGACTGTGTGGGTGCTACCGTGGTGTGGGGGCTCTGAGGAGGAAGGGGAGGGCGGTGTGGGAAGTGCAAGGAAGAGGGGCAGGGTGTGCGGAGCTGGGTGTGCGGGGCTGGGTGGGCAGCGTGCAGGGCTGGGCTCCTGCGGAGGCACCGCCGTGAGCAGTGAGCAGTGAGCACTGCTGGGGTCACGCCTTGGAGGAGATGGGGGTGAATGGTGGCGGTGCAGGGAATGCTGGTCAGCCCAGCAATGTCAGCTGAGACTCGGGCTCAGGAGGGTGAACTCTTTGGTGATCTGTCCTCGGTTCTTCGGAGTTGTGCTCACACTTCAGTTCCCAGCGTCTCCTGCCTGCGTTCGGTGTGGCCACTGTTGGGGTGCCAGCAGCAAACAAGCTCAGTATCGTCTTACTTCCTGTTGTCAGAGCAAGGCACGCACTCCTTTGTTTTTCCCCAGTCGAGTGACCAGTTGTCTATCATTGCTATAGGGTTATTTCTGCTTATGTCAGGCAACATTTCCCTCAGTCTTTCCTTATGTTTTTACCCATTCTATATATGTATTTTACACCGTTGTATCTAATCAACATAATTGTGCCTCTCTTTGGGATGTGTGGCTGGTGTGTGCTTACATTCACCCAGTTTCTGTGCCTGGTATTACCCTGCTAGATGGTGGACACACAAACAGCTCCATGACGTGATGTGTCACTGCTGTGCCTGTCCTGTCCCATGCCAAGCTCATATCTCAAGTGCCTGTGGCTCTGTGGTGAGCTCTGGATGTTGAGGGAAATAGTGCTGCTCTTCCTCTGCTCTCTGGCCGTATGTTCACGCCTCCTCTTTGTATCAGCTTTAGCAATCCTGTGGTATCTGGGATGTAGAGGAAGTTGGAGAAGGAAGGTTGGTTGAATGGCTTACCCTTGGCAGAAGTTGGAGTTCCTGTTCTTCCCTGCTTTGCTCCTGCCTCTGCTGCCAGTTTGTCGCTGGCTGCTTCTCCCACGGGTTTTTTGGTGGCTGTGACGTGTGTTGTTGGATCCTTCAGTGAGCTGGGTGCCCTGGCAGAGGAGACTGGATGGTTCTCTGCCAGGTTAGTGAGTTGTGTCAGCGTCTCAGTGGGTGTGAAACCTACTAAGGCTTATGGGGAGTAGAGAGAGGAAACTTCACTGCCAGAAGCAAGGCTAGAGGAAGGCAGTAGAGAGTGAGACCTCCCTTAGGGCAGCAGGCAACTTTTACATTGGCTTAGCTGTTTCACAGAACTGTGTCCTGAGCTGGACATGCTTGCTAGTGTATATACATTCTGAGAGAAGTGTATTTAGTGTTGGTTCATCCCATTTGGTGGCAATGCAGTTGTAGATTGGCATAATTTAACAACAGAAATATACCAGTACTATTATTATTTACTTACTCATACCTGCTGAAGTGCTAAATACACTCAAGCAAACAAGAAGTTGTGACTTAAATTTGTGAGCAGAAGTGTGCTGCTGTTTCTTCAAGGTAAGGCTACTAGTTCATTTGAATTTACTTTGTAGCATTCTCCTTTTGCCCCTCTTGAGTCCTTTCCTTCGAGGAAAAGAAACTGGAGAAAACCCCTTGTTAGGGTGTTCTAGTACCTCATGGTCTTTCTCCCAGTCTGATACTACTACCTTTGAATAAATTGTAGAAAACCTTATGCTGTAATCACTTGATGCCATCAAAACATCCTTCCAACCTTTAACTGATAGGAAATGGTTAAAATTGCTAGGCAGAATTCCTGTAGTATTTCTGAAAAAGTTCCATATCTTTCATTATTAGTCATCAATGTTTGCTGTTAAAATTTTGGTTATTCTTAATGTTCATATAAATTACCCAACCCAAAGAGTAGACACCTTCTGATTGAAGGTTACTGCAGTGGTTTTATTGAGGGATGATAGAGACACTAATGTAGAGCAAGGTTGTGACAGAGTCCTGTGTTCTTGCAGGGGGTGGTGTGGACATAAAGCAGCTTCTTGCTCTGCGTTCTTGTAGCAAAGCTGAGCTGCAGCTTTCTCCTGACCTTGCTGAGCAGGAGGGTGTAGCCTCTGTCCTTCCTGTCAGTATACCTGTCAGAGCTGTTAAATAAAACTGTTGGGAGGTATGTAATGAATAAAAATGTCACAGGTTACTTTCTTATGGTTGTGGTGATAACTGGGAGGACACGGGTGAATCAGAGTTCCTGAGTCACTGAATCCCTGTTTTCATGGGGAACTATTTAAATCTTTCAAAACATGCTACTACAGTCAGCTTCAGCCACATGGCTTTCCTTGCTTATCTATTTCTTGTGAAGTTCATATTGATATTTCTTGGCTTTGAGATTTAATTTGGCCCCAAATCACAACACCTGAGGTCTGTTTCCTTGCTTGAAGTACTTGTGGAGGGATGGTGGTTTGTAGCTGTTGAGGTGCTGATATGTGATGAGATAATAATGACTATAAAGGTTCACATCAGAAGTATGAGTTATTTCATAGCAAGGCATACCAGGTTTTTTTTTTTCACTCTACAGTAGATGATAAAGAAATCTCTGAATTACAAAACCTGAAGCAATAATGGCTTATTGTATCACTAGATTTGTAAACTTAGAATATGCCAAATCAGTTTGTAGTTGGAGACTTGATGTTTAGAAACTGATTTTTGAGGTAGTGGGAAAGGCTATGAGTTCAGGCACACTTATGCAAATGTGTAGTCATGTTTTTTTTCTAAACTTGCTTTGAAAATAGTCTTGCTGAAATCACATGCTTTTCTGTCATGATCCCCTCTCCCAAAACATGGACACACCAAAGATCTGCTGAGGAAATGCGTTTGCAGTTCGTGTCAATGACTTCCCATCAAATGAAGAAGTTGGCTGAGGAGGGGTTTTGGAGCAGCCCTTGAACAATAAGAACTGAGCTGTGCTGGCAAGTTCTGTGTACATAATCATGCATTCCTGCAGTAGTTTTTAAATATGCAAATAGCATTGTGAAATAATTCTTTCTCCTTTAAACAATGAGAGTTTAAGTTTCAGAGTTTAATGGAACAGGCTTCTACATTGCTGTTTCATTTTCATTTTTTCTTCTTCTACCTATAAAATGTTTTTTCTCAATGAGGTATCACTGTAGCAACCACATGAATCATTGGAACTAAATTATTAGAAAGGAAAAGCAATTTTAAATGATGTGGAAATACAGCTGCTCTAAGTAGCAGTTAACAATTTTGATAAACAGCAAGTAATAGAAAAAGCAAAATTCAATTGCTCATAATCTATGCAATTGTAGAACTCTCTTCAAAAACATTCAGGCTGATCCAGGCTTTTTATTAAAGCTGTGGTTTTGAGATCATTTCTTTGTCCTTATCTGTCACTGTTGCCAAAGTTTAAAATTTTTTGCATTTAAATTTCTATTCATTTCCTGAGACCCCAGCTGCAGAACAGATGATGGGTGAATGAGGTAGATCAAAATATAAATGAAACTGTTGTCAATTACCATTCTTAGTAAAAGTATTTTTGGGTAGTTTCTGGGTATAACTGTGGTTATAGTGTATTCCCTTTAAAGGGACTCATCTGAGGAGTCTTCCATTTTGCCTGAGCTAAAGCCCTGCTCTGGGGGCAGGCCTGTGTGTGAGGCTGGCTTGGCACTGCAGTTCCCTGCTATGTGCTGGCTTTCTTCTCCTGTGGCTTTGGCCCTGCTCTGTCTGTGTGGGGCCAGCTGAGCTGCACCTCATGCTTATCCAGGGCATGCAGGTTGAAGAGGTCACTTGTCCCATTTTCTGGCTTTCCAGATTTATGATGTATTTTTTCTCACTTCTTTTGCACTGTGTAACCAATGGTTTGTCATTAAGCATCTGTTTCCCAAATAGTAGTAAACATTTTGTCACTTAAACTATGAGTAATATAAGAAAGTAACTTATTTAACCTATTTGGAGGTTGTGTTCAGCAGTCAGCGAAATTATCAAAAGTGCCTAACCCATATGCTTAGGTCTGCTCATTACTTTCTGGAGAAAATGTAAAGATAGGAACATCAGGAGAGTAATCCCTTCAGTTCCAGTGGGGAAGGGTGTTGGAGGGCAGCTGCTTCCTAACCTGCTGTGAGGAGCAACAAACCCCTGGTGTTCAGCCTGGGTTTATAGCTCAGCGTGGATGTGGCTCCACTGCAATCACTGGGGCTGCTCCTGGGGGTGAACTCAGCCACATGGCAAGTGTGAAAAGCAATGAGACCAAGAACTCTGTGTACAAAATCTGGTTTGCTCAGACTTACCTAGCTGGTTTAGAACAAATTTCCAAAGAAATGTTTGGTCTGGGCTTTCTGCCCTTGGTATTTGGGACTGAAAAGCAAGTTTGTAACGTGCTTGGCAAGGGAGGATGGAAACTATTGCAGAAGAATAGGAAAAAAGATACAATAAGTCAAAAGAAAAAGCTGCCAAGCATTTCCTTTTGAGTTTGCATTTAGCATATCTCATACTTACGTGGTTGTTAACGTTTATAATTTCCTGTATGAGACTGCAGAAGTTCACTTCTTGTAGCTGAAGTGACGTGGAGGACAGTCTAGGAGGGGTGTCGATAAGTTACACGTGTACAACATCCCTGTCCGTGCTTCTGGGACTCTGGTGGAGTTAAACTTAGTTAAACTGATTCTAGGTTTCTAGTTCTGCACTTCTGTGGGGATTGCAGTGACTGTCCTGTTCTACTCAGGCTCTAGTCAATGGATTTATTTTTAAATTTGTAACTATGCCTTTCAAATGTACATTAAGGAAATGATTGGCCTAAAGAAAGGGAGATGCATTTGAGCACAGTGTGCAATGTCAGAGCATTTTTTTTTTTGAGGGAAATTGTTCAGGAATAAAGAAGGTTCATTGAAGATCACTCACAAATACATCTCCAAAAAATCTCTCACACTGCAATATCTGAAAATATCTGAAAAAACTTAGTAGTAAGTTGTTAACAATCCTTCCTAATGGAGATTAGAGAAATGTCCTGAAACCAGGATGTCTTCATTTGGTTAGTGCACCTGCATTTTTAAAATAACAAAAAGTTGGCTGGCACAATTATGAATAACAAAGGATAGGGTTATTAATGGTGATTCTTTTTCTTTATTGCTTGATTATGATTTATATTAACAAGAGCAAACTAAAAATCTTAACTACATCTCAAATTGCTAATAGGAACTTAAAATGTTAACTTCCTCAGTTTTGGTCTTTTTACATTTTTATCTGGTAATGTTTAAAAAACCCACAGTGAGAAGGGAGCTTATAGTGAAAGTAGTGACAAAATCTGCACATTATCATAACATTGCTCTAGCACAGCAGCAGGATGGTTGCTGGAGAGCTGATGTTAATTAAGCCTGTACAACTGATCTTTAATGAGTACTTGCAGAATTAGAGGACAGCTTATTTATGTGTGTGTGCAATGGAACTGTAATTATACAAGTCCTTATGGCCTTTCAGGTTTTAAATATAGATTTGAAGAGGTTTGTTCTTTAGCCTGGAGTGTCTCCTTTATGTTGGCTAAGCACATCTCATGTAATTACATTAAGAACCAAAGTTATGGAGATGGCAGTTTTGTATTTTTTGGGAGGGGAGGAATAGTAATGTTAAAATCTCTGGAAAAGAAGATCGGTAAATAGAATATTCATTGGGAAGGTGGCAACTATCAGATAGAAACCTGTGTCTTGGGCTAGATGGACTTTTTGGTGGCTCTGTTTTTTCACAGTACAAAACTGTGAAACTGTTGGCCTCTGAATAGCAAATGTGCTGATTTCAGCAATGTTTGCAGTGTCCTGTGATCTCTTTTCAGGCTTAGCTTCTTGACAACCTTGCACTCAGAACCACATTATTTAGTCAGCATTTTCCCCATTCTTACTTCGTGCAGTGAACAATATGGCTTCAATTATTGCTAACTTTTTGCTACAGTAAATAATTCTAAAAATTTCCCAAAGCAAACTCTGTTCTTATAACCTGATTTTGGCAAAAATAGGAAAGAAAAACGTCTAATTTCCATTGGCTACAGAAATTACTGTTTACAGGCAAGAACCCTTTGCCTTAATCTTGATGCAGGCCTTACTGCCTGAATCAGTTTAGTATCTCAAGGTGTTGCAAATGCAGAAGTGTTATGTTTACATAGGCAGGAAATAGAAGAATAAATTCTTAGTAATTCAGGGTTTGGCTGGGGTTTTTTTTGCCTCTCACTTGTACATGCAGAATTCATTTTAAGAACACATGTAGAAGTTTTAAACTGTGTAAATGCATGTGTGATCTCTGAGAGCAGATACTGCTGGTTTTAGATTTAGATATTCCTGTGAGTTTAGGTAGTGATTTAGGTGCTTTGCCTTTTGTTAGTGGCAGATCTGTACCAAAAATAAGGGCTGAAGTTGCTGTCTGCAATGGAGGACCATGGGGAGGACATGCACATTAGTGTGTGGATAAATAACTGTAATGTTCTTTTAGTACATGCGGGAGTTTTCCATACTTTTGTGTGAGGCAGTGTAAATCCTGATTTTGTTGTCACTCTTTCACATGACTAAAAGATTAGATTATGAACATGAGAAATAGTAGATATTATCATTATGATCATAAACTGGACAGTTTAAGCAGTCCAGTAGACTCAAACATTGTTTTGCCTTCCTGATAATCTTTTCAAGAGGATTCCTTGTGTATGTGGCAGAATAAGGATTGTATGGTTAATGTTTATGAATATTAGAAGCAGCCAGGCCTCAGATCTAGAGTAAATCAGTTGTTGTTGTGATGCACTTACTGTGTGAGGAGAAATCTAATTTATGGAGTGATCTCATGTATACATTTTCAAATTGACAAGACACAGTGATAGACTAAGAAAATAATTTGTTGCAAAATAGTTCCTTCAAGTTCCCTTTATGAATGAGAGGAGATTTTGAACAGAGAAGAAGATGGCTGGTAAACTTATTGTTTAAGTGGCATGCTAGTGGCATGAGTCTTTCTGGAAATCAGGATTCCTTTTTGATGTTTTAAGTTATCTATTTGATATTTTAAGACTGCCGTATTCCGGGACAATACCCTTGGATAATTTTTGTAGTTTACATTTCAATATTAATGGACATTGAAATAGTTATATTGTGCTTTTGGACAAGAATCTAACAGTAGGTGCATGTTCACAAACTACCTTTTCATTTCATGAGTTTGTGATCTATCTTCAGCAACAGTTGTTAAAGGAAGACCTCTGCCTATGGTTTTGTCTTGATAAACATAAAGCAGAGCTAGTGGGAATTTGCATGGTGTGATTTTGAAGTTTCCAAGTAGGATATAATGCAAAAGAATTTAAGTAGTGACATGTAGTGAAATGTCTTCAGTCTGCTAAAATTTAAAAAACCATATTCTATGCAAGACAATTGCAGATATCTATCTTTCTGTGTGCCAGATGTTAAGTAAGAACACATGCATATCAAAAACACATTTCTGTGCATTTGAAATATTCTAGTCTTCAGTTTTTAGTGATCTTGTAGTTATTATTAAAAATATGTATAACTTATGTAATGCCAGAGATCACTTAACAGATTTTAGTGTTCTGATATTCAGAATGACATTGTAGATGGAAATTTGAATTCAATCCTTTGGAACAAAGGATAAGTGTGTTGTATTCAGAGTTCTGACCAGGAATGTTATCCCTTCTGTCTGTCAAAAAAGAGATGTGGAATATGACCTGGGAGGTGGGGTTTGGGTTTCTGCTCCTGTGGACTCTACCCAGGGAGGCACTGAGCCTCTTGTGTCCCTGTCCTGTGGTCAGACAGGGATCCCTGTCCTTGGCACAGAGATGGTGGCTGGTGTCAGTCTGTGCTGGAAGTCCTGTCCCATCCTCTGATGCCTTCCTAGATTCCAGGTCTCCAGTGACTCCCTTGCTGCCCAAGCCACTGCTCCGTGGGCACAAATGAGGCTCTGAATGTTGGTCATTTTTGGCATAAAAAGATGTAGTTTGTGTGGGGTTTGGGGGGTTTTGTTTTGAGTACTTTGTGTAAGTAATCAGATTCAGCATTTGACTGGATTCTTGTGATAAATTTCAATGTAAAGAACATGTGGTGTTACAAAAATGCTATTGGTTTTATAAAACATGCTGTTGTTATTATACTTTTGGGTTAAGATAACCCAAATAAGAACTCGTGGATGAAGAAGAAATGTTGTGTAGGTGCAGCAGTGTTGGGCCTTGTGTTCTTAACTGGCACTAGCAAAAGGCACTGTAAAGACTCACAGGCCAACTGGAAATGTAGCTTATATCTTCCCTAGGCTTCATGTACCATCTAAGTTGGAGTTCCTATCTATAGAAAGTGTTTAGTAAATAATGACCTAGGCCCCTTCCTTAAACAGGAAAAGGAGAATGCATCTCATCTGCTGTGTACTATCCCTCCTCTTAAGCCAGATCTTAGGCTTAGGCTCCTTACAACTATTGATCTTCATTAAGATTTGATCCCAAGCAGCTCTTGATTTGTTTTAGCCATATGTGTCAGGATAAGGTGACCTGTGCCCTGGACATCACATGTTTCTGCTCTGTCATTCCCAAAGGTGCTTTAGCTGACTTAATTTGTGTATCTGTGCATAGATACCAGTGTTTGATCAGATAAGGCACACAGCAATAATAGAACAATTGCATTGGCTCTGCCAGACAGGGCTGCTGTTAAGGATAAAGGATAAACTGTTCAAGACCACTGAGGAATCTGATGTTTCATTGAGGATGCAGCTTCTGGCTGAATTTGTGTGTTGCTAAGTTGGACACTGTTTAAAAAGACTACACACATCTACACACCTACTCTGTGGGATTATTCCTCAAAAGAATCTACAGGATTATTCTTCAGAAGAATCTCCAGTTTGTGGAGAATGATTTTTAAAAGTACTCCTTTAACTTCATTTCTTTTGTCTAGTGTCTGATTTTGAAGAATGTTATCTGCCTATTTATTCTTTCTTACTTGATTTATCCCAAGAGAATGATGAAAAATGACAAGGGGAAGCATTGAACGTGCCTACTGTTACAAAATATCCACTGAATTGTAAATATCAATCTTGAAAGATTTTGTTTGAAAATATTTGGAGTTGATTTGAAATGAAAAACCTTTAACATGTAATAATTAAAGGATAGGTAAGCTTCTGTTTGGTTGAAAAACAGCTTACCTGCAGTTAGCTTTGATAGATGAATGAAATCCCAGGGTCTTTAAAATCTCTTGATGACTAAAAGTAGTGGGAGAAAAGATACTAAATGTACCCAGAGAAGTTCCAGGGCTGTGGGTGTACTGCATGCATTTTGTAGTTTTTATATTATAAAGTTCCAAATGCCTTTTTTTTTTTAATAGTTTATCATCATTTGAAAGGAACGAGGAGGAAAGGCAACTGACCTTTCCAAATTTGAGAGCAGTAAATTTGAGGAAAACACGAATATACCATATTTCTCTACTGTCCTGCTTTAATGCTTATCCACTCTTTTGGTCTGAGATTGGATTAATTTGACTGAATGCTTCAGTGTGGAGACATAAAGGGCAAACAAACTGCTTTTTGCAGTAGGGAGGAACAATAAAACTACAAAATAAAACTCTTAATTTACATGTAAAATGCACTTTAGGTTACTGAGTGGGAGATCCATATATGTATATTCACCTAATATCTAAATAAAAAAATCAGGTTCAGAATTTGTGTATTACAACAAAGCTGCAGCCTTCTCTCTGACTGCCAAACAGAGCATTTGTACTGAAATATTCAACTTCTGAAATGGACAAAAAGGGTAAATACTTGCTGAGGACTTAGTCTTCATAGCAAATCTGAAACTTCCCTCAGGTTTCAGTAAAGTAGATCGACCTGATAAAAGTGGAATTGTAGATGGCTAATGGTCCTCAGCTCTTCTGAATCGTGGTGAGCTCTGGTTACAAAGACTTTGCCAGCTTATGCTGCTTTGTACACAGCAGTGCTCCTCTAACCATGGTGTAAGGTTTAAATTAGCAGCTAAGGGAGTTACAAAAAGAAAGGGACAGATGTTACCTGATTTTTTCTGAAACGGAAGCAAACCCAAGATTCATGTTAAGATCATATGGTGTCTTTTTGTTTAATTGCACAGCACTCAGACCTTTAGTTGCCTGTAGTTTGCTCGGGGTTTCCTGTGTTGGTGGTTGGGTGCTGCTGTATCAGTTCTGAGCATATTGATCCTGACAATGCTGTGCTGGGGCTATGGACTGATATTTACTCATTCTACATAAGGGGTGTCTTTCCAAATCTTTCCAAATTAGTATCTTCACTGCTCTTCAGACTGTTATTACTTACAGCTTTTATAAGCAAAGTTGCCAGGACTCCTTAGCATCTGACTGGTAACTCCAGATCTTGAGGCTAACAGGGTGTGTTTGTTAGATGTCCTATCTTGTATCTTTTGCAGTTGGTTGCTTGATGGTTATATTTATGCTTCCACTTCCTGACCTTACTACATACTTGAGTTTTCAAATGTTGAAATCCTTCATTCCATCTGCCGCTTTTGTGTTCAAGATCCTGGGTAGTTGCTGAGATTTAAAAGATTAAAGCAGCTCTGTGATGTTGGCAACTTTTCAGCAGCAAGGCTTCTGTCCACCATCAGTTCCTTGAGCTCCTTTCTGCCGCCCTTTTTTTGTTGCAAGATCTTGATACTGTAGTCCTACTTCTTTATCTGATAGTAGATCCTCCTAAAAAGCTTTTGGCCCAGTCTTGGATGTTGAAATCACTAGTCAAGAGTTGTTCAGGATATGTATCGTGATATGTTGCACTCTTCCCAACTTGTAGTGTAATCAACTTCTTTTCCATGAACCTTTCATGGTCACCATTGTGCCCCCATCTTGTTAACAGCTGTCTTCTGATGAACAAAACACTAAAGTTGAAAGATGAAGAAAATCCTGCTTCTCAGACTCTTTGTGGAGGAAAAAGGTTGCTGGTTTCCTGCTTAGGCTTACTGTCAGGCTCTCCTGGGATAGAAAAAGCTTAGGAGAAAAATATTAGGGGAAATCATTGGGAAAATAGCACTGTTAGGCATTTCTGACAATTTACTCCAAAAGAGTATTGAGAGGAAAAGTTTAAAAATTTAGGTAGGTCCAGCAGGTAGCAGAGAAGTCCTTACAGTCTGTGTGATAGACTGGGTCATGTAGACTGTTAAATGCTAGTGCAAGTTTAGTGGTAATGTGTTTGGCTTCCAGACGTGTATGTTAAGGTCAATAGAACTTGTTCCTTTTTGAAGACTGATTTGTTTATAATGTTCATTATCTTTGAGCTGTGTGTAGTCTAGCAGTAAGGAACAAATTAAGTGAAGTGTACATCTTTAAAGGATTTGTCCTACTTGTTATATTAGACCATATGAATTATTGAGGAGGAACTAAACCTTGTAGGTGTAGTGATACCTACAAGCAGACCTTTGCTTTAACAATTTTATTAATTCAATAAATACCCTTGCTTTACTTAATTTGATTATTTTCTAAGTCTTACTTGAGAGGAGTAGAGGAATGGTCCTTTTAATATTGAGGACTTGATTCCCGTGTCTCTGGGGAAATTTGAAATGCAGACAGTGTTTGCTATGTACCTGAAAACTTGGCTTACTCATCAACATCATAATCTTCTGTTCAGGAAATGTATTTCCATATTTCAATCTCCCCAGGCTCATAGAAAATTTCTAGGATTTCAGGGTGGGGGTTCAACTTTCTGATTAAAAGCCCTACTATTCATATAGGGCACATAGAAGTTTTTTCAAGCTATTGATAAAATGTTGTGTGGCAATGACTGAAGAATTAATAATGAAGGGATTACTAGCATGAATGAGGAATTTTATCTTAGTGTGTCAGGAGAGTTCATCATCTGTTCCTCAGTATGGAGGGGCTCTGTGCCAGTGGGGAAAAAACTCTGCAGTGCCAAACCAGGACTTCAATGGGCTCTATGACAGGCTGCAACAGTGTTCTTTCTTCAGATCATATTTATGGTTATGACACATCTCATAATTGGTAAAACTCTACTTATATCTGTCCATGCTGTTATCCAAAGTTATTAGGCCTTATTGTTCCATGTATGCCTTCTTTGTTCCTCAGTAATGTCATGTTTCTTTTTAAGTCTCTGGTTGTCTGAGGCCATAACACATGTACCAACTGTATTCCTTCTTGGCAAGCTGGTTAACGTGCCTCTGGACACCCTTGTAATATATGAAGGAAATGAAATGAAGTAGACAGTGATTGGAGGGAACCCTGAGAAGCTGGAGGGTAGGTCTGCCACCCAGCAGGACCTCAGCAAGGTAGGGGAAAGCACAGGTAGAAAGCTCCTTAAGTTTAACCCAGACAAATGTGAAGACTTGCTCTGAAAAGTACCAGCCCTGTGCAGCTGTGCTGGTGGACAGGGACCTTTGCAGCCTGGTGACAGCCAATGGCCCTTGGTGAGCAGTGAAGAGTGGCAGTGTCCAGTGCCATTAGTCACAGTGCTGGGTGTGCTCCCCTGGCCTGAGGCTGCCCTCAGCTGTCTGTGGCTGTTTCTGAACTCACCTGTGAGCAGTTGCTTTGCATCTGAAGGGTGATCCCAAGGTGCAACTGCTGTGAGAGGAACGGGTGGCAGAGGAAGAGACAAACCAGACCAAGCAGCTGAGCAAGTGTAATATCTTCTGTGGTACACCTGCATTTTAATTTGCCTTTGCATCACACTACAGGTCACAGTAGTTCCTCTGATTAATGTCTACTGTTCTTTTTGCTACCTGACACCTGATATAGAGGAGGAGACATTCATGTAAATCATCGGGTTCATATTCTTATCTTGCAATTATGCATCTCATTTCCAGGTTTTCACACTCAGTAGTACCTTTTATTTTTCAATCTGTCTTGAAGGTGTAGTGGATGGTGGCTGAAAGGATGTCATCTCTAGTGAAGTGTAAGTTGTGCATTAAGGAGCTGTTCTGCACAGAATATGTGCAAGTAAGAGAGCTGTGTCTTTCTAAGATTTGAGGACAAGACTTTAGCAGTAGTTCCACTGAAACTGCAGTGGTAAAAATCCATTATTTCCATTTCATGAGTCCAAAGATATTAATGTATTCAAAAGCCCCAGAATGAATAGCAATTGATTTTGTGACATGTTCCTGTTCTTCTGAAAGTATATTCAATAAATGAATCAAAACTTTTCTCAGTTAAAAGAAAATAAATAAACACATGCTATTGGAAAATATTTTATTGTTGGGCTTTTATAATTCTGAATATTTTTTATAGCGATGCATTACTTCCAGAATTAATAATTATTAGTCAGTTGCCCACAGCACCTTTGACCTCTCCAGTTTGTTGTTTCTCAGCATCTGATTTAGAGTGACCACTGATTCCTGCCTCCTCATTTTCAGGAACACAATCTGAAAATGCAAGATAGAATATGATGAATGAATGAGCAAAAGACTAAAGTCAGGGTGTGGCTTGAATGGCAAATAGACTTTGTTTGAAGAGGAGCTAAATTTAAAAGCACTGGTGATCACCACTCTTCTGTGAGAGCAAACAAGCCCTGCAGACCCCTGTCCATAGCCATGGTGTATGTGGTGTTCTGGTCAGCAATGTGTAGTGACCCTTTTTTTTTTTAGAGGAGAGTTTATCCATCATAGTTCTCTTTGATTCCTGGGATTTTTGTAGTACCTTAACCTGGAAGAAAGTCTTTCACTGATCACCTAAAAGGAGTGCAGTGATGGATGTCAGAGTTCAGCTGTCCTTCACATACACTGGGCTGGGTAACTGGTGACATTCTCCTCATTTTAAAAGGCTGCAAAGTTAGGTCTTGAGTTTTCTTCCATTCTCTCCTGTATTCCTCGTGCACTGCAGCTGTGCAGGAAGCTGTATCTAGCAAACTGAACTTTGTTTAGGGGGGTGGTGGAGGAGAGAAGTCACAGCAGAGGAAAGAAACACATTCCTGAGAGTCCTCATTACAGAGCATGAAGAGTATGGGAGACTGCTCATTTATCAAAGTTGTCCTCCACCCTTAAGCAGCTGTTCTGGTTTTGTGCATTGCCATGCAGTATTTGAACGTCTTGGGAAGCCACAGATGTTTGACTCATACACTGGACCAGATTTGATCCTTATTCCTATTGCTGGAGCCTTCTGGCTGAGATCACTGTGACTGAAATCTTGCTCCCAGCTCCCACTTCACTAAGGAGCAACAGTTTTGTTACATGTCAGGTCTGGCACTTGATCCTCAGCTGTTTCACCACCACTTCCTGTGTTTATAGCTGGACAGTGGGGCTTGGCTGTGGACATGACATTTACCCAGAATTATGACAGTTTACTGTGAACTTTATGCCTGACACAGATGTTTTAGAGAGAAATGCACCTTTGCATTCTGCGGCTTCAAAAAGTATTAAATTAAGAAAAACAAGGGCAGCATGAACATAGCATGGCTCAGATCAGCTGTTTTTCATGTATTGCTAGTCCAGGATGAAACATGAAGACAGTTTTTGTAACTAGGTGGTACATAATTGGATGTATATATCTATATTCTGATAGTGTGAGGGCTAATGTTTTAAATTATTGTTTTTGTGATTGTAATCCAGTTTTGGACTAATACCTGTAAATATGTTTGCATGATAATAACAACTTCTACTAGATTTTATGTGGTGGAAACAGTAAAGTAGTCATTTCTATGCAAAGAAACGTAGAATTAAAGTGAGGTTTGGCTGGAACCATACAGCTGTTCAATCCATATCCAGCTGTAGGGCCCAGATATGCCACCCCTCTATCATATGGCAGTGGTGGGAAATAGCCCAGAGAACCAGCCTGGTGCCTCGGGGGCCTGTGGCATTTCAGACCTCTGTCTGCTTTGCTTTATACTTCTTTTTGCTTGATCTGCCCTTCATTGTTTCAGTTTTTAATGTTCTGCTGGTACTTCTTCCATTTGAGCTTATTCTGTCTAAATTTTGCCTCTTGGAATAGAGGTTTAATTACTGAACAGATGTGTTGTCTTCATTCTGCCTGCTCTAACTGCCTTTATCTCTGTTCATTTTGAATCTTAGACTTTTAGCTCATTAAGTCCTGTGGAGCTAGAACTCAGTTTAAGACACAAAAAATAATGCTCTTATCAGATCTTGCTGCAGTTCTGTAAACAACTTCTTAATCGTGCTTTTATGTTAATGCCAAAGAAACAAATAAAAATTTGTTGCACTGTGATTATAAACAAACGAATACAAAATTGAAGTCTAAATATTGAGATGCTTTTCCTTCCTTTGGGTTTTGGGTTTTTTAAATTCTCTTTAATGCTTTCTGAAACAAGATTAACTAGAGACTTAAGTGGAAATGATTTAGTTATGAAAGAAAATAAAGAAAGTAAAAGAGAAATTGATGTTGCCTGAAATCATTCATGGTCTGAAGCTAGTGAAGAGGGAGAAGCTAAAATGTAGGTACAGGGGTTGCTTGGATATAAAGCCTAGGACATAACTGTGGGAATGCCTTGAGGTACAAGAATTGGAATGCAACTATGTGTAGTGAAATCTGCAAAAGCTGGGAATGTCATGCTCAGTGTTTGAGATCTGCAAGCAATTGGCAGCATTTTTCAGAACTGTTCTTGTAAAAAAACTGCTTTTCCTGAACTTGGGACCTGATTCAGTCTTTTTTCTTTTTTTTTTTTTTGTGTTCTTGGCTTGTACTCATGTGAACTAGAATGGAATTAGCAAGAGACAGTAAAGCTGTGGTTGTGTGTAGTCTCTCCTCAGTGGTATAAAGTTGGCTTAAGAAATCCCTGCTCCAAATCATTCTTCCCTGCCTATATAAGTTTTTCCAGGAAGAGCTGGGTTTTTCTGTAGGACTGAAATGTGAAATGTCTTATCCAATTTTCCAAAAAGCATTTCAGAAAACTTCCTATTATTTTTTTTTTCCCCAAGGCAGGCTATTACTGGTAAACAGTGTGGCTCCATGAGCAGTTATGCTGGAATGACTGAAAGAATGGGCACCCTGTGATGGCACCAGGGGCTTCCTTGACAGAAATGAGTCCATTTGGCTCTCAAGGCAACAGCCTGAATGAAGCAGCAATGTTCATGGACTCTGAACAAAGAGTCAAAGAGTCATCCATCCTCAGTCTCATGTTTTTTTCAGGTAGCAATAAGGAAGGAGGTGTCCAAAGAAACATGAGCTTAGAAGAAGGAAAAAAAAAAATCTGTGCTTTAGCAATGCTCCATGAAAGCAGCTTTTATTGGCAAGTTAAATTTGACTGGCCTGGAAGATTTGACCAGTGTAGACCAGAGGTAAATGATCTAATCAAGTGTGCCATCTGAACTCCCTGCAGAGTAATTGACACATGGCAAGTGCTGTATTTTTTCCTAATTTCAGTGCAAGGTTTTTCATGAAATAGCTGCCTTATTTGCAGGTTTGAGCCAGGAGTTCACTAAAAGAGTTAAGAAAATTCTCTCCAACTTTCAGTTTCTTTCCTTTGTTGTTAGCTTCAAACATATAGACTATTGTCTATACAAGAAGAGAAGAAGCCTATTTTGGTGTGATAGATATCAGGATTGATAAAATTTGATCTCAAATCTTTATCAATAGACCACATTTTAGCAGTGATGTAGTTTTTCTTCTTTGTACTGTCAAATTTCCTGCAATTCTTGTGGTTCTTTAAAATCTATGCTGTTTTATAGCTGAAATTTAAGTAAAACTGTGATGGCAATAAATGAGTTAAATGAATGCATGTCTGCCCCTTCTCCCCAGATTCAGAGTATTTTTGTGTAAAATTTTAAAGGAAAACCTCTTTTATACACACAGGGCAGCTTTAGAAGAGGTAGAAGGAGATGTGACAGAGCTGGAACTGAAACTTGACAAGGTAAGCTTTTAATTGAACAACGTTTGTCTCAGAAACATCAGAAAGTGTGTTTCGGTTTTGTTTTAAAGTTCACAGCTGGCAAGTGTCAGTGGCTGACCAAGCACCCTGCTCTGCAGAGGGGAGGGATCCAGGTGGAGCTCCCAGCTGGAGGCCAGGCTGGAGCAGAGCAGCACCGGGCAGCTGAACTCGTTCCTTCCCTGGGCGGGGGCCTCGCTTGTGCAATTCCCTCCTGAGTGGCCCTCGCTGAGCCCCTGTGACTCAGCCCGGGGAGCTGCTGCAAACTCCTTCAGCTCCCAGTGAGATAAAAGCCAGGGCTTGGTCATTGCTGCACCCAGAGCCTGCTGATCACAATGGCATGCACTGCAGACATCTGGGTACCCTCTGCTTTGGAGGTTTAAAATCCGTGCTGTTTGTCACTGGTAATCTCAGGCACAGCAGCCCGGTGTGTGTATAAATGTATATATGTATGTATATATGTATATTGTATTTATGTATATCCTTCACTGTTGTGTGGAGGACTTGACTACTGTAAAATTCATCCTGCATTTTGTCATGCTTTGTGCATGTATATAAGAAAGTACATGTAGCATCTTTTCAGCTCCTTAATATCTGTTTATTGGTTTCCTCGCCTTTGGAAACTTTTGTTATTTCTTTGCTAGTGTTTTGAGAGTGGCTTATTTTTGGTTTTCATCTGTATAAAGTTGCCTTTCCTTTGTGTTTGTGCTAAATGTTTTAAATTATTTTTATCTGTGTTTTCGCATGGCAGGCAGATGTCATTTGTTTACCTCCTTAACTGCTTTTTGAATACAACCTTTTTTTCCTGCAGCTGTTGAGTTGGCTGCAGAAAGCTGGAAACAAATATAAGATGGTGTCAAGCCTGAAGACTTGTTCTTTACTACTTGTAATAGTATTTCTAGTTTTTAGTAGCTAATAATCTAGCAACTTGCTCTTGCAAAATAAATTAGGATCCTTAATTTTGATTTGGTGTGAATCTTGGTGAAACTTTTGGGTATAACACATATTTTTACTGTAGGGGTGTGGAATCTGTTTTGGTAGATCACCCAGTGTGAGCATTTAAAGGATATGAAAAATCCAACTTGCAAGTTTGGCTTTTCCACCAGTCTTAAAGGTTTTGGGGAAAAGAATTCTCATATTTCTTAAATGGCATTATTCAGGGCCTTGTAGTACAATACTAAAGTTGAAAGCCAAGCTTCTTGTGTGAGCTGAAGCAACTATGGCCTGAGGGTAATAATTTGTCTAGGCTTGGTTGGTAACTTTTTCTGATCAGTTGTTCATACTAAACTTGGTTTTATTGTCTCACAACTTTGACTTTGGGCTATATTGTATGCAGTGTTGTGCTCTCTGGAAGAAAGCAAGCCCAGTTCAGGCTTGTGAATTTATAAGCAAAGGTAAAGGAAAAAGGTTAATGTTGATAGTGGGTTTTTTTTCCTGTCCGTTGTTCAAGCAACTTGGACATTCATCAGAATGAGGAAGATCATTCTTAGCTTTATGTTTTCCCTAAGGATCTGAGTCAACATAAAAATTACTGGGTAACTAAGGCAGGAAGGATGCTTGGATGGTTTCTTTGCTCCAACATAGGACCAAGTGCTTCTGTGTTGCTTTTCATGATAATTTATTTACCATCCTTGAAAGATCTTTCAGAGATGAAAGTTCAATCTTCTGGTTTTATTCTCAGCTTGCCTCAGGATGAGGGAGCTCAGTCATAATGCCCCCCATCTCAGGAGAGCATCCTGGCAATTGCAGTAACCAGTGGTCCTTACATTAATGGCCCAGTGCATACATGGTTCAAGAAGGGGGAAAACATCCCTCACAAGATACTGAGGACCTTCTTATCAGACTGCAGTTCCATGAGGCCTGAGGTGCTGACTGAAGCAGTGAGTGGTAGGGGTGGAAAGCCATAGAGATTAGTCTGTGAGTGGAAACATGATTGATTTCACCTCCTGAGATGTAACCATGGCTCTTCAGCTTTGTGCACAGAGCCTTTTGCTTTCCTGTTCCTGTATTCTGAGTGTCTCAGGATGAAACAACTGGTGTGGGTTTCGTTTTTGTTTGTTTTGTGGTGTTTTTCCTCAGAAACCACAATAACCTCATCATTTGCTCGGGTTATGTTTTAGCTGCTGTACTTTTTGCCTGTGTAAAACTCTCTTGAAATACGCACAACATGTCAGTTAGCAATAAAGCAAGTAAAAACTAATTTTAAAAGTTTATAGAGTGGTAGCTTTCCCAATAGCATATCTAATGACCTAGAGTAGTATTTTTATAGCTGTTACTACACAGTAGAAAGCTTTTCATAGAATCTGAGGGTGAGAATGTAACTTTTGAAATTTTTATTTTGTAGCCTTACTAAGCTCAGTGTTTTCATGTTTATATGATGGTGTAAAAACCAAATCAAAATAAGCCTTCTGCTTTCTCTCTATTTATATACTCATTTTAGCTGGTGAAGCTTTGTATTGCAATGATTGACACTGGGAAAGCATTTTGTACAGCAAACAAGCAATTCATGAATGGAATTCGAGACCTTGCACAATATTCCTGTAAAGATACATTGGTTGAGGTAAGTTTTTTGAGGTGAAAGTGGAGGGAGAGAAACATAACTTAAAAAAGGCACAACATAGCAGTTGGCAAAAGAAGTAGTTGAAGTTTATGGAATTATTTGCCTTTTTGCTCTTTTTCTTTGCTATCTCTTTTAGAGTGGGGGTTTCCCAGCTGTGGTGCACTGCAGGTGTCTGTACTGTTTAGTTTCAGCAGTGACATGGGTCTGCCAAATTTCAGAAAAGGTGTTAGATTAGTGTGTGCACAGGTGATTGCAACACGTTAACCTGTTTTTTTGAGTCAGAGTATTAAAAATTATGTGAAAAATATTAGTTAGTGTCATATTAAATACTGTAAATTAATGTTTTAGAGTATGTGTGCTTTCGATATCTTTAGTCAATTTGAATTTTTCCTGCTTTTCTTCAGTTTGGTGCTTTATATACAGGTAGATAGAAGTAACAATTTTCATGCTTGTATCTTTAATAGATTTATTTGCTATTACAGCCATGCTCTCCTAGCCTAGTGGTTTTAGTCTCATAATAGTGCTATAAGGAAAATGAATTTCCAAGTTATAAAAACTGAAAAGCTGTAAACCTCTGAAATGTTGCTTTTGTGCTGTGTTTTTAATAGGGCTTAATTTAAACCACTTTTATTTTCTCTTTACAGGCCAATTTGATGAAGTTCTCTGACACCTTACAGGAAATGATCAATTATCATAATGTGAGTAGTTCTAGCTGCAACATGGCACTGATAGCTCATCTTCAGTTATTTTTGATGAGAGATTAATGGTAAAGCCTTTCTTGTTGATAGTGTTTGCAAAGTAATGGTTTAAGTGGTGTTAAATAACTCTCATTTTATATTTATAATTATTTTAATAATGTTTTGTTTACAAGGTATTTATAAATATCCCCTTTTCTGCAGATTCCCATCTTGGTTTATTTTTCATTTGGAATTTGTAAGCTTTGGTGCTCTAAGACAGGAAATACTGGATAGTTTAATCTTTTTGAATCAAACTGATGGTAACAGTTACAGACTATGAGCTTTAGTGGTCTGAAATAATGATTGTCTTTTCCATAGTTGCTACTTTCTCCCCTATCCTTTATAAATACACAAAATGAAGCACCTATGATCTGCATATAGTTTTCTTTTTGGAAGGATAGCAGATTTAGGTAAGTGTGGAGAAAGGAGAAAATGCTAGGATTTAAGACTAATTGTAATTTTTAGCATGTCAGAGTTAATCAGAAACTTCAGTTTTCCCTGGGTTGAAAACTAATTTTATAATTTTGTTATTTTTTTCCTTTAAAGAGTTTGGTCTTGTATTCAGAAGTTTGTTCTTCGGTTTTTTCCTCTTTCATTGGCCCAACTGTTCTTTGTTAATTTCCCAGCAATTTGCTGCAAACAAACTGAAGTGTCTCCAAAGTGCTGAAAATATGCAGGACACTTAAAATGTGGGTTTTTCATACCACTGGGAGTTTAAAAATTGACAAGATAGAATGAAATGGAAGTCTGCTAGCTTCAACTTAGCTTTCTAAAAGTGTCTGATTAGGCTTTTTTTGTTTTAAATGCATGCTTTTAGAATGGAAGGGAGGAAAAGCAAAGCAGGTTAATAGCATTGTGTTTGATTTTCTTTCCATTATACAGAGTGTACAATCTAATGAAAACTGTAAAGAAGGGAGTAAGTGAACAGTGGTTCTTGGGTTGGAGACAAAAGGGAGGGCCAAGGTTCAAAGCAGCAGTTCTGGAGCAATTATATCTGTCATGTCAACGATTTCTGCAGAGTAGATGGAGCAGATAAACCCAGGCTGTCCCTCTTCATCACACATCTTGCTGCTGGAATCCCTCTTAACTATGTCTTTATCTGTGGTTTGCTCTTTTGGATACCTCTGACATAGGTCCTGTGTTATTGCTGTTGTTATTCTACGTGATGGTGCTTGCACTGCTTTGGTAAAATTTGGCATAGCACAACTCTTCCCTTTGGGCACTTTGAAGGCAGAAAGCAAAGAACAAACCATATTGAAGAAGATTTCTTTTCAGATCTAAGTAGGACCCATCTAGCTTTGCCCTGCTTTTTTTTTCCCCTCCATGCCCTTGCTGTGCTCAGACACAGTGAGAACAAAGTGGCTTTTACCAAAGGCACAAACATCAGGAGTGAGGCACAATTGCTCTACCAGATGTGTTGTGGTTCTGCATTGCTTTTTGTGAATCTGCTGAGTTCAGCAGGGCTTCCTGGCTCAGAGTGACAGGTGTGTTGCTGACCAAGGTGACAGAGCCAGTAGGAGGGTGAAGCTAGAGGAAAAAGAGGAAAGGAAGGATGGAAGGGGTAGGAGATGCTCCCACTGAGTTCTGGATGACTGTCAGTTTTTTTGTGTGAGGCTTTGCTACAAATAAGGGCAGGGACCAGCCTAATGCAGCATCTTCACTGATTCAGCAGTGGGGGAGTAGCTGTGACAGCTTATGGCAAATAGCAGCTTTCTTAGACTTGCAGTGTATGAAAGGTAGTATGTTGACAAGGTTGTAAATCTAATCAGATCATGGTCTGGGCACTTCTCTGGTTTTTTTAGGGGAAATTATTTCTTTGTGTTTTTCTGCCCAGCACGTTTTTTCTCTTCATTACTGTAAGCAGAATGCAAGGGCTCATATTTCTGGGAGTCCTCTAAACATTTGAGTTCCCATCTGGTTTTATCTTTTGGTATTGATCTTGATTGGTGCACTCCCCAGGAACTGGCAAGCTTAAATGTCAGCAGTGGGAGTAGTCCCAGCCTGACTTCCAGTTTGTCAAGAAGTTCTTTATTCTAGTTGTCTGCTTTTCTGGTTTCCCAAAGTGGGAATACAAACAGGTTCTTCCATGTGCTACTGGTAGATACAATTCTGGTTGAAAGGGTCCTCAGGAGGTGTGGATGGTTTGACTGCCTGCCTAAATCAGGGTCAGATGTGAGGTTGGAGCAAGTTGCTTTGGTCTTGAAGAGCTCCTAGCATGGAGACTGGATGCAAGGTACAGTACCACTGCTAATGAGTGGCTTTAACTCAGTCATGCTTCCTTTCAGTGTTTCTAGAAAAGAGAGATGAGCTGGTAAAGGTTTTGCTGTCAGTATTTGGCATCACATAGCTTCCCATTTCCAAATCTTAATAAAGAATCTGAGAACATTTAAGGAAAACATTTTTTGACCTTAAACTTTGAGGTTTTGGCTTGCTTTTTCAAGAAAATTCTTTAATATTTCAAGATCTTTACCTTTTATGAGAGATTCTGTTAAACTGGGCCAACTTTATTTTTGTGATGCTGCCTTGTGTATTTCTGTTATGTAGAATTGGAGGTGTAAAAGGGTTGAAAATTGAGGCAACATTTTTTGTCTGCACAATAAGTGACAAAAGGATTTATCCAGTAGTCATTGACCTGTTCCATTCCATCCTAAAACTCAGAGGGCAGATGTGAAGCTGAAGGAATGTGTGTTTTCATTTTCCAGTTAGAATTTTTTGGGTCATAAGAGCATATTCAAATTATCTCACATCCAGGTGTGCCTTGGCCTTAAAAACTTAACAAATATCTTAGACTTTACAATTCAAATGAATTTATTATATTTTGTGCCTCCAGCCTTCCTAAATCTCAAGATATTTTGGAACCATTGCTTAAATTACTTATTCTTAAAAAGAATCAGCCATTCCTTTTAGTAGTCCAACAGTGAGTGGTTTTTTACAAACATTCATGTAAAGGAGATGGTGCTGAATACTCATATATGCTGCATTTTCAGCATTAATTTCAATCCGTGGTTTTGGGGTTTTTGCCAGAAGTTAAGAGCATGTTCTTTCTGTGGTTTCATTTGTCTTTTAATTGTTGATAAATTGTGAAAGTCTAAGAAAAAAAAAAGGCTCCTTAACATTCAAAGTTGTTTCTTCAGGAACATTACTGTACAATTAACATAAATAAACTTCTATGAAACCAGGCATGTCAGGATGAGAGAAGCTCTTATGTCTCCTTATAACCACAGTCTTTAAGAAAAGAGTAGCAAAGGATGCTTGGTTTGAGTTATTTTCGTTATTTTCTCCCTCATCTTTTATTTATTTCAAAACTACTGTGAAGGGATTTATATTTTGATATTAGAGACACAGTGGTTTAATAATTACATTCTCGTGTAATTCTGCATAATTACCATTGGTATTTCTGAAATCAGAAGGTATGAATACCTCCAAGTTACTGACCTACATAATAATGTTTTCTTTCAGATTCTGTTTGACCAAATCCAAAGATCAATTAAAACACAGCTTCAGACTTTCGTTAAAGAGTAAGTTAATTTGCACTTGTAATGGGAAAATTATACATAAAATGGAATTTTAAAAATCTGATTTGAGTGGGTAAGTGAAACATCCTTCTTTTAAATTGCCCCCCATAAATTGAGAAGTGTATATTAAGGCTTTGTCAAAAATCACCCCGAGTCACTGAGGCTTTAGATCCAGCTGCAGAAATGTTGCAATAGGATGAATTACTGATCTAATTACATATTGTAATTGTCTAAGCTTGGGGGACAAAGCTTTTCCCCAGTAGGCATTGGATGTGTTCAGTTACATTTCAATTTTGTCCTTCCCTTGGAAAAGAAAGACAAGAAGCTTCTGTCATAATTTGTGGATTTCATTTGACCCACATGTATTGAAGAATATAAAATTTGAAATAGACACCAGCTATAGCAGTCCCAAGCTTGGTCTGTCTGGTGTAGCTTTAAACTCTTTTTCATGCTTTGGAATTAATTTGTCATCCATATTTCCTTTTTCCATAGAGATATTAGGAAATTTAAAGATGCAAAGAAACAGTTTGAAAAAGTGAGTGAAGAGAAGGAGAATGCTCTGGTGAAAAATGCCCAAGTTCAAAGGAATAAGCAACACGAGGTAGAGGAAGCAACCAATATTTTGACTGCAACTCGGAAGTGTTTTCGACACATAGCTCTGGATTATGTTCTTCAGGTAAGGACAGCAATGAAAGCTTTTCAAAACCATTTGTTACATATGGTTAGAGACATGTCCTTTACAATGTTAGAAGTTCTTTTTGTAAGCTTCTTGGAAGCTGTGGAGATTCAGGGAAAAAGGAAGAACTTTATCTGCGAGTAATTTCTTTTTAATAAAATCTGAGGAAAATTAATTGATGCATTCCTATTGCTTTAATGCTCTGGTATTCAGTGCCCTTGCTGCAGTGACACAGTTTAATTTTCAAGTTGAACATTAATTATGAAAAAACCCCAGTATATGCCTGATACTTAGCTAAATGTTTCATGAGTTAGATATGCTGCAGTTTCTTATATAGATAAAGTAAAAACTGTAACCTAGCCTAGGAAATGCAAATTACCTGAATAATTCTGATACAGGACGTTGGGTATTTCTGCAATTTTATCTGTATGCTTTGGGTTGTATTCAGCTTGTCTAGATGCCTCAGAGTTTGGGATTGTGCTGTAAGGGGAGTCAAGAACTTAACTATTCTTTATCTTTTTAGTGAAAATCTCCCATACGGTGTTGAGAGGTGTTCTTTGTCATGCTGCTTTCTATTCTTAAATACAGTAGTAAATTTTCTTTTGATACTTAAAATTCATCTGTTTCATACTTATCCACAACTACAGCAAAACAGGATTATTGCAACTCAGATGGTGTGAGGGGTTGGGGGCTCCCAAATAGGTCTGAGCTTCTCCTATGATCAAAAACAGAACAGCTATTTACAATTAAGCTGGTTTTATATTAGACATTATCATCTTGATTTGTGACAGTCCAGTCAGTTATTTAAAGCTTAATTAACTTCTCTATAAATTGCATTATGAGTTGTAAAATGAAGTGGAGCCTATCAGCTGGGCATGGTCACAGACATGGTGGTCAGTGGTCAATTCTGAACTCCAACTTTTTAAACACTAAGGTCATTTTGATGTTTAACAAGTGGTGTGAATTATTCCCCACAGGATTATTTGTACTTGCACTAAATGGTGGGGGCAGCTGGCAGCCACTACTATAGGAGGCCAGTTCCTTGTGTGTGCTTTGAACTGCAGGTTCAAACAACTTCCAGGTTGTTTGCCTCCTGGAATTTGTATGTTCAAAGTATGAGCAGTTCCTGGGATACAGATGCATCTAGAGTAACTGGGAACAGTTTCAGCATCTCTCAATGTGGACAAAAATCAATTCAGTTTTAGGAATTGTGTCTGCTTCAGTGATTCTTTTGGGAAAATGGCTTCACAACTATGGTCTCCTTGTAGCTAGATTTGCTCTAAACTGTAATTCAAAACCTTTGCTTTCCTTTTATTTTTCTTTGCCTCACAGGCCAAGGGTTTATTCTATACAAACAAATCTCAATTATTTTTGCTGCAGAAAGTTTTCCAAAATAATGACCACTTAAGTATAGAAGTAGAATCTGGTTTTGATTATAGCTGCAGCAAGTTTGTTTATTTTGCTGAAATTCTAAACTGACATAGATGTGTCAAATTAAAAAATCAAGCCTGTTTCTGCTAAGTGGGTCTTTTAAAGTAAAATCTGTAGTTTGGATGGCAACCTTTTAAGATTGGATAAAGAAGATAGGGGAACTAGGTGAATGTGAAAAATTGGTCATTTTTTTCTATATAATGTGGAATGCCCTAAGTTCTAGGGCAACACCTTTAATCAGTGACTTCAGCTAGCTTAAAAGCCCAGGTATACCCAGGAAGTTATTTATTGAACCTATTACGTTCTTGCTTGCCTGGGACTATTTTTGGGATACTTAAATACTGTGAGTCTGAGAGGAAAAGTAACCCTGCTCGCATCCTTCAGTCTGCCCTGGCAGCACTGCAACTTCTGCAAGGAGTTGGTGGGCTGGCTTGGCTCATCTGCTTGAAACATCTTGAATTCAATCTCTTGAAAATGAAAACCAATTTTCCTTGAAAGTTGTATTATATTACTTCTAGCAAGCAAGTGGTGTCCTGTATTTTCCCTACTGATATAAGAAAATTGTAACTATCACCATGAAGCTCAAGCTTTGCAAGCGTTCTCTGATTGCATCACTGATGTCATGACAGAACTAGAGTGCATCTTCTTTTAACAGTATTTTGGGAAGTCTGATATTGAGCTGTCTTCTTCCAGTGTTTTAAGCTTGGATGTGATTATATGGGGAAAATTGAAAATAAAATAAGTTTGGAATGAAAGGAATTACTTGTTTGTTCTTTTCTCCTAGATCAATGTTCTTCAATCTAAAAGGAGAGCAGAAATCTTAAAATCGGTAAGATACACTTTATCCTCTGTATATCAAATATTTTAATCCATCTGAAATTAAAAATATGACCACAAAGCAGTATGTTAAAGATTTAGTCCTTTTATTGATCAGAAATGTTATCAATACATTTGGCAGTTTGGTGACTGTCAGTTTGGCCTGTAGTGTAGCTGGGCATGCATGTTTAACTGTTTTTGACAATCCTTCCGGTTCAGATTTGAACACTTGTAGGTTTTCACTACTCTTGATCTGTTGGTAATTGCTCCATGGTTAAAATCACTTTGTTTGCTGAGAATTCTGCTGTTTAGGTCCGATTTTTTACTTTGTAAACAGTAAGTGCTACTTATAATCTATTCTAAGATGAATTCTGTTCTTTCTAAGAACGGGGCAAATTTTAATATGAATAGTATGGTATCTGCTAAATTAATATAAAGCTATACCTGCATGCCAGTTTGCTTCACATTGAATTCCCTTTTCTACTTCACATCTCTGTTAAAAGTTTATTGAGATGGAGAGTGACAAATTAAACAGTGCTGTTCTTTCAAATGTCTGAAGTTGCTCTCCCATAATTTTCTTAATCTCTTAAAAAGCAGAAACTTTACTTGGGTTGGTTTATAACTGCCTGCTATTCTGCTCCCAACTTGTTTTCTATTTTAAGGCCAGACAGTCTTTTCAGCTCTTATGAGTTTGAATCATTAGTAAAATATTCTGTAGCCCCTCTGAACCTTTCATGTCCCAGTTAAAGAGAGATAACAAAAATTTCAGGTGACATGAATTAGAACTAGTTTTCTGCCATTAAGTAGATTTCTTTCGTTTTGCTCATGGAGCTAATGCTATCAACTGATTTCTGAAATTTTTGGCTTGGTTCTGTTCTTGCTTTACTTTGCACGTTTATTTTACAACATTGGAAGCTCTATGACTTATTGATGTAAAATTATCAGGACATGAGAGGAGAAATTAAACATGAAATTGTAGGTTGTGTGAATTAAATGACATATTTATGTGATATGTGATACCATTTTTAGGAGAATAAATATTTACTTTGTTCCCTCTAGATGTTATCCTTTATGTATGCACATCTGGCTTTTTTCCATCAAGGCTATGATCTGTTTAGTGAACTTGAGCCCTACATGAAAGAGCTTGGTGCACAGGTAACAAATTATTTTAAAAATGCATAACTATATGCTGAAATGGAAGAAATCTTTATATATGCCAGCATATCAGGTACTTCACAGATTTATTCAACAAAAAGGGAGTTGTAGTATGATACAGGCAAAAAATAAAAAATACGCTGTAATGAAAGGAATGAAAATAGCTACAAACTGAAAGTTGTCTGTTTACTAAAATTAATGCTACCTTTAGGATTTGTATACTAAGCATAGCCATGTACTGCTCTGTGAGGTACATTGTGATATTCAGGATACTGGATTATTTGGATTTCAAAATTTTTGTATATGACCCATGTTTATAAATATATCTAATAATCAAAAATAGATTAGACTGGTTTTTCTTCTACTCATATACTTTATTTACTGTATAAATTATGCAGTCTGTATAATTAAAATTTTATGTGTGTAAATATAACTTTGATGTTAGCAGCTTAGACCGTAAAATGGAAGTATGATTTTAATAAGTAGTGCAAAATTTAGTTCCTGCATGGAATCCTTCTTACCCAGTTTTGTTGTTTAAGGACAGACAATTGACACTTCTGGGTTTTCAGCAGGGGACTCATGAAAAGCTTAGATGGACCACTGCCAACTGCACACAGGAGACATTGAAAATGGTTATGCAAATAGATTGGAACATACACTATTGAAATGAACATCTGTCTGTGGTGCAGGAAGAAGACTCAGCAGTGTCTTGACTTGCTTTTCAGTGCAAGTTATATGAGCACTTTCTATTTGCCTGAGGACTTGCAACAAGTGCTCTGATATAAACCCCTCTATTGCCACTTCCCAAACAGATCTACAAAGGAGCTAACCAATTTTTTAAGTGTCTGTCCAGATAAATAAGCAAATAAAAAGCAAACTTTCACAGCAAACTTTTACGTTCATCTTGAGTAGAAGCATCATTGAATGTCATTCATTGAGTGGCATTGAATGAATAAGAGATTAAATTGTTCTGAGCTGTGCAGTGGAGCAGATTGGGAGCTGTAGAAAATAACTCCAACAATCCAATGGCTGAATAGTTACTTTTCTGCTAGACTAGGCCCCAGTTGGGTCTTAATTATGTGTAGAGACATGTCAGGTCTTTGTATAATCGGGGCACCTGAACAGTTCAGGTGGATGTTACTCTTCCATAGTTGTGCCCTTTATTCTTCAACACCCTTCTAGTTGGGCTGTAAGTGTTGAACTGTAGTGTATGGCTGTGTAACACGTGTCCTGTACTGCTGTGGAAGAGGGGATAGGGAAAGGAGACACAAACTATGGAGTTAATAGTGGGTTATGTCATCAGCCAGGCTTCAAAGTTTCCCTTTCATTGACGTGATTGGAGCAAGAAAACACAAGGTTATTTTTGAATGTCTGGTCATGCTTTTGCTTGATCTGGTAAGGAGCACTGTGTAGCATTCATTTTGGTGCTGGTATCATAGCAACTGAAGGAGTTAAATTTAGAAAATCCATAGCTAAGAATGTTTTAAATATATTGCAGTTGGAGCAAGATGGACTGAAGACCCTAAAGTTGTACAACTTGCGCAATTGTTCTTTTGTAGCAGACCTTGGCATTTAAATAATGGATATTTTTCATGACAGAAGCAGATTTGTAAATAACTGTTGAAAGTTTTACCAATTGATGGCTTTGCAGCTTGTACTGGTTGAAGCTTCTGCCTTTAACAAAGTATGTTGTGACATAACGGGGATTTGCTGGATTTTTGTGAAAATGCTGTTAGATTCCTTCTGTTGGTGAGTGAGTTTTCATTCCTAGGTGAATTTTGTGTATGATCTTAATTACAAGTGTTAGCAGCATCTGAAGTAATAAAATTCATCTTAAATAGTGTAGTTATAGCTTTGAATTATTTTTGTCTGTATTTTCAAAATAACTATTTTATTGTGATGGAACAGGATTAAGCAATTTTGCTTTCGGATACTTCAGGTCAGGGTAGGATGCCTTGGGAATCAGATCATTGTATGGGAATCTTTAATAGTGTGCAAGCATAATATGAGCTTTTGCATGGAAACTATGGTTTTTGGTTCTTTTCATATGAAATGTGGTGTTAGCTTAAAAAGAAAACATTTGAATTTTCATTGAGATGACTACTCAAAAAGCTAAGTATTTTAATCTGACTTAATTCTCCTCAGAATGCCAGTTAGAGCATTATGTTTATAAAAATATATTTACCAGTAAATGCAGTAGTTTGAAAAACCTAATTTTCAGAAAATTACTCAGTAATCCTATAATGACTGGGATTTTGATAGTTTAGTTGTGATTTGCTACAGCTTTTGGTAGTTATATGCTGTTGGTCTCTTCTAAGACAATTGATGTGCTGCTCACCTGAGTGAAAAGGAAGAAACTCTGGTTTGAGCTTGAAAACAGGAATGGTGCAATGCTGTCTTCATAGTAAAAAAAAGTAACTGGTGGAATGAGCTGCTGTTAAGAGTTTTGTTTTGGCTGTGGTAAATGTACCCTCAAATGCTTGTATTCAAGGTAAATTAGAGGTTTGCCCTACCCTGAGTGACTGCCTTCTGTTTCGTCTAATGGGGTAGAAGGAAGAATTTCTTGGGGTCCATTTGCAGATTCCAAGAAACTTGATCCCTATAAAATTTTGAACAGCACTTGACCCAGTTCTCATCTTTATCACCAGAGAAAGGGTTTCCCACAGGTTGTTGATGCAAAACAATGTTTGAGCCCAGTCTGGTTTAGAGGCTTGTGTTATTTTTAAGTGCTAAAGCTGCATAGATGTGGCATTTGGACACTTCAGCCTTCAATGTGTTCCTGTTCACAAATACCTGTAAAGGTGTGCAAGTGCTGATACGGCCTTTTGAGCCAGAGGGGAAGACAGGGAGAGAAGAGTTAAAAAAAGTAACAGAGTACAGAATTGGATCCAGATGTTTCAGCTTTCTGATGGCTCCATAATTGTTGGAGAATGTCTAGCACAAGGGTGTAAGGGCCTGTTAGTGTCCCTTTTCTGTTATTTATATCATGTCAAGCAGGGCAAGTAAAAGACTGGGGAACCAGCCAGAGTTGGCAGGGCCTGCCACTGGGGTTCTGAGAGCGGTGGCGGCGGGGATGCTCTCTGTGGGTGGATCAGAGGATCTGTCAGTCACTGTGCCCTGTGCAATGAGTGCCCCAGCTGGGAGCTGGTGCTCCTGCTGTTCTGGCTATGCCCTGTCCCACAGACAGGGAGAGCTGCGGGCTGAGCCCTGCACACGGTGCTGCGTCTGCACCGCTGGGCACGGCGCGCTCCGGCCGGGCAATGGCAGCCTTGTGGTACAGGCTCTAGGCTGGGCTTTCAGGCAACATCTGCTTCCCTGCTGCATTCCTAACTTAAACATGAAGGCCTGGATAAAACAAACAAACAACAAAACCAAGAGAATCAAAACTGTAAAACAAAAACAACCAAAACAAGCAACTAACCACAGAAGAAAACCCCTATCAAGCTTTCTCTTACAGGGTATCTTAAATTTGCTCTTTTTTTTTTTTTGTGATTGTAAAAGGAAATTTTTTTTGGCTAGTGTCCTTTTTATCATCAGAGACTTTGTAAGGATACTAACTTAAATATTCTCTGTGACAATCTCAGTTATGTTCAAAATGATATTTTTATTTCCAAAATTAATTTGATTGTCTCTACCTAAGATCTCAAGCAATCTTGCTCGAGTACTGCTGGTCAGCTGATCAAAACTATCGACACAAAATCCTAATTGAGACAGTTCTCCCACTTTGTGGAGGGAAAAATCCATAGCATTTGCTCCTTCTAGTTTTTGCTGCTCCTGCCAGTGCTGCTGCATAGGCCAGCAAGAGCAGCTAAAGCATGAGTCATCCTCCTGGGAGACTGAGCACCAATGCGGTACAGAGTCGCATATGCTTGGCACCATGCTGTTCTTTGAGACAGTTCTTCTAATGCTTACAAGAAATGTACACCTTGGTAGAGGTTAATTCAGGGTGGCAGAGCAGTGCTTTAAACGAGGCTTCAGTGGTTATTCAAGGTAAACAATTTGTGACAAAGAAGTAATTATGCTATGCAAATAAAAGAAAAGTCTTGCGATGTCTAGACATAATGTGTTAGTTCTTTCTTTTTTTTTTTTGTCAGCATTGTGAAATCTACTGAGCCAAATTTCTTATGATAATTGAAAGATCCAATTTTCTGTTTCTCTTTACAGCTGGATCAGTTGGCTGTAGATGCTGCGAAGGAGAAGAGAGATATGGAGCAAAAGCACTCCACTATTCAACAAAAGGTACTAAACAGAATGTAAAAGGCAGGCTGCACACACTTTTTTTTCTTATCTGTAGCATCTCTCCCCAGCATCTCTGCATCAGAACTGCAAGGGATGGTATTTTTAGTGCAGAGAGACAGACTGACATGTCATTAAGTGTAAGGTTGGATTGCAGATACTAATTTTGTGTTACTGAACAAAATATTATGCTTAGTTTTTACTGAAACATAAATAGAACAGTAGAATTTATTTGAATGCTGAGATTCTAACATTTCAGTAGAACTCCTAATTCATATTACCTTGAATTGAATAAGTTGTACAGGTTTTTGTGTTTCCATGCTGTGTGTTTGTAGAAGAGGTGTATGTGCTGCACAGCCCTACAGCAATAAGTTTCACTTTGGACTGTGCCAAATCCAAGTGCAGCACTTGGAGCTTGTGTGGCAGCTGCTGTTGCATATGAAGAACAAAAGTAAACTTTTGTAAAGAGTTGGTTCAGCTGTGCACAGATATGGTATTGAGAACTTTTAATTGGTGTTTTGGGAAAGATTTGTGCAATAATTCTTTTTACTTCTTGAGAAAAATTTAGGTAATTCATGTTGGGGGAATGACTTCTGTTTGGATGTTTCAGAAGCTCTAGATCAGTATTGGTTTTGCAGGTATAATGCTAGAAATTAAAAATATTTCCACTGAACTCTCTGGTAGTGAGCTACAGGCACTTTTGAAAGGGATTAGATACCAGTTTAAAGGTAATGCTACACTTCTTACTCTCATTCAAATATGTTCTGGATCTGTTCAAGTGGCATAAATTTTAAAAACTCCACCCAATAGAAATGAAATCTGATAACTAAATAAATTCAGGAATGAAAACATTCTGAGATTGTAAATTGGGTAGCCTTAGTAGGAGCCAATATTAATGCTCATGGGAAAAGAGAACATCTTTGGTTGCTGCAAACATTTTTATTGGTGCATCCTGTCATCCCTTTAGGAGTTGGTGGGAAGCATTAGGATTGCTGTGAAATTGAGCAGATGTGATGATGAGGGCAGAGCTGACATGCTGTGCTTAGAGTCAGGAGATAAATGCAGGCAAGGAAGGGGAAGAAAGGGGGGAATGGGAAAGATGGAGCTTGAGAATTAATGTTGAAGGTCAGAGTTTAAGTTTTTTGGGCTTAAAGGCTCAGTTTCAGGAATGGACAGTAATTGAGAGGTTCTCTGTTAAGAGAACAGTGGTGCTTGCTGAAGGACATAAGTTATGAGCAATTATCTTTTAATTGGCCATAGAAATAATAACTAGTTACCATGAATTATGGTCACTGCTGTTGCCAATGGTATTTACAGTCTTTGTTTTTTCTTCAAATGCTGCTTAAGGCTGCTTTACAGGTAAACTATTTCTACTAGTTTCAATTATTACTGAAACTTTTAAGCTTCATGAAACTTGATAAGCCATATCTGTGTGTAATATAAATATTCTTGATTTCTAGTAGGAGTGACAAGCACAATAATGTTCCTTTTATTGTTGCTTACTTTAATTGACAATTTCATGCTGTCTCTAAAATATAATCAGGGCAATCAGAATGTACTGTATGTTGTCCTCTTAAGTTCTGTGTTTTGAGTTGTAAGTGTTGTCTCCTGTCCTTATCAGAGAAGTCACTGTCTCATTTTGTGCTGATAATGCCTAGACTGTGCTTTATTGGAGATTCCTCTTACAGCTTGTCCAATCATTTTCTTGTTTCCTTATTCAAATCACATTGTCTGTTTTTGTCTCATCCTACCTGCTTTTCCCAACCTTCACACCAAGTTAGCTTCCAGCTCATCAGGATTTCAGAACTGCCTTAGACTCTGGATCTTTTTATCACTACTTGTCATCTGGTCACCCTGTCCCAGATGGCAACTTTATTCCCCGTTCTCTTCTCATGTCTTGTCATGTTGTTTTCCACTATGTTCCCAAATCTTCCAGTGCCAAATCCTTCCATGTTTTTTAACAACTGAACCTTCTGAAGCTTATTGTGTTGAATATTCCATGAGGTATATATGTATTTAATATACTGAAGTTCTAATCTAATGCTTCAGAATGATGCCTTTCCTTCATTGTGTGGATAAAGAGCAGTTCCTTTTCTGAAATGTATAGGTAAGTGCATACGTGCACACACCTACCCACCTACTACCTGTGTTTGCATATATGTGCATATGCATGCAGAATAATTGCACTAATTAAATAATCCATCTCACTTTTCTGTATAATCATTGTCCTTAATTAGGCTGTTGATGGAGAGGCTATTAAAAGTGTCATGGAAGGGCTTGGTCACCAATATAGTGTGATTTCTTTTTTAGCAGAGCTGATAATCTGATTTACTTTTTTTAATTGCTTATAAGTTTTGTGGTCTATTTACTCAGCAAATGTGCAGGAAACATTTTCTTAACTTTATTTTTTTCAGTGCAAGAAAATATTTTTTCTGTATTAAACTGGAGCAACACATGCTGTGAATTAATCTAGAAATTTCATGATCATTCTGGGAAATTTTTGTAAGATATTTTTATAAGTAAAGATTAATATTAAAAGAGTGGTGTCACACTGTCAATACATTAGACATGACTCTTGTTTCCTGAGCAGTTTGCAGCCCCGTGCCGTAGCAACGCGTTTAATTAAGAAAATATTTTAAAAATCAGTTGCACCTGCAAACAGCTTCATGGTTTTTGGGTATTGTGTCAGACCTAATATTTTGTTCTAAAATGAAGATGATACAGGAAAAGTATTTGCATTGAACTTCAAAAAGCTTTTGTTGTATTCAAATCCCTTTTCCATTAAAGTAAAAATCTGCTTCCAAAGAAGTGCTCAGGAAACAGCTGGAGTGAGAATGATTTGAAAATTAACATATTGAGTAAACAAGGTGATAGGAAACCAGCTGCTACTACAATCACAAAGCAGGCAGAAACCAGAGCTGCTGTTGAGAAGTTGTGCAGACTAACTTCTGTCTCCAAAACCAGAGATGTGCTTGTATTTCAAGTGACTTGTTTGCTCAATGGCACTCTCACATTCTCTCACTCTGTCTTGGGCTGTAAACCGTGTTACTTGTGGTGTCTGTTGTTTCAAACCCTTCCTTGAGGGACTTTTCAGCTTAAGTGTGACAAATATCTCTTGCCAATGGAATGGGAATGGGAGCAGCTTTCTAAATGGGAGGTTTGCACAATTAGTACCTCCTGTTTAGTGTATGCTGGCCTAATTTTTCAGGTTAGTGTTTTCTTTAGTACTTATGCTCTCCCAATTTCTGCCTTCTTAAAAAACTTTTAAAATGCTGAGTCTCTAAAGTAAAAAATAATTTGGATTACACATTAAATGTTAAAATATAGTTCCTAAGATTTACTGGTAAAATGGTTTGATTAGCTTTCATGGCCTGATAGCAATTTTGAAAGTAAATCAAAAGCTCTGCTACTGAAAAGTAATGGGAGGTTTTGTTTTGGGGGAACAAGAAAATCATACACAGAGAAACAGTAAACGTGCTCTGAAATGAATCAAGGATGTGTGATGAATTGATACGTTCATACGAAAATGCATTCACTGAAACACTGTCAAGAATATTAAGTGTTCTGTGACACACCAGATTAGTATTATTTCTGGAGATGAAAGTTGTTTTTCCATTGCCAGCTGGTTTGCTGTACCCCATGGACATTTAAAGAAAAAGGGTGGAAAAAAAGGCATGAAAGCATGCTGTGTGCTTCACTTATATAACCCACTTCTACATGTTTCTCTTCCAGTAGCAGTCAGCCGTGAAAAATCAGTGTCAGAATAGAAGCCATAGATGTTTATTCTTTCAAAACTGAATGAAATATGTGATGTAGCACTTCAGTGAAAATTACATAATACTGGCTAAATTTTCTTAGTTCTGGTTAGGTGAAATCTACTTTAGTCCTGACACCTAATTAGTTTAATTATGTTTAAAATGAAGGCTTTATCAGTTGTGTGCCTGCTGGCAGAATACACAATTCTGAATCACATACAGTGACTGAGTTTATTAACATGTGATTCTCTTATGCAGGACACTGGAAAGATATGGGTGGATTTTTCTCCACCCCAGATTATTTTTCATGATTCATTAAACTTTTCCATGCACCAAGATAAAAATAAACTATAATGTGACTGCTTTGCTCCTATTTTTTTTATTGTAGAATAGTAGAGACTAAGATCAGAACATAGCTGATTTCAGGGTTTTTTTTCTACTTTTATCCATGGAATTGAAATGGGGCATTTTTTTTCTGATTGTTTTTCCTAATCACAACTTTATCAATGAAGTTTTATGGATAAAGCACTTGGAAGCCTTATTCCCTCCCCCCTCCAGCTGGTAGTCTGCCATGTTCAGTTAAGGAGATATTTGACATTTGCCTCTATACTCTTAATGTCTTTTTCTGCTCTGTAAAAGTGGAATTCAATCAGGGAAGTAATTAAAAATGACACTAAATGCATTTCATGAGAAGGCTCAGTATTTTAGATAATTCTAAGTTAGAGTGTGGCATGGTAAATGATCCATATACACCTTCAAAGCATAGATCTGGAGTCATTGGAAAAGACAGCTGCATTTTCTGCAGCAGTTCTCCAGACCCAAAGGAAAATGTGATTACATAGTAGGTTGGACAAAAAAGACTGGGGAAATGTATGTTGTCTTCAACTAGACAAGGAGCTGCAGGCATCACTGAGGCAGGAAGATGCAACTCTTTAGCAGATTTCATTATGTTTGGGAGCTGGTAAGTTAGAGTAATTTATCAGTTTTCGGGGAATGTAGGGAATGTGACATCAGCATGTCTAAGTTTGTGCATAGTGGTTTTCTCTTTTTATTTTGAGAGCTTACATGAAGTCTTTTATGTTCAGCATGTTCAGATCTAGAAAACAGGCAGAAAATCAAAGTTATTAATTGCTGAATAATAAATTAAAAAATTTGATTTTGTTTTGGTGAAGAGTTCTTTTGTAACTAGTATGTTTATTCAGATCAGTGTATGGTAGTGATGTGATAGTTCCATTTCCTTTCAGAACTCTTGCATTGATCATCTGTCAATTCAATAGTAAAAATCTAGATTTAACATTTCAACATTAGGTAATCTATCCAGATTAGTAATAGATGAAAACAGTGAATAATTTTAAGGAATTTGTGCTGTTCTGAGTGGGAAGCTTAAAGGGCCCATTTTAATATATGTAACCATTTCACTATCATGTGTAATTAACCTTGGATTGGACCAAACCATCTGCATGTACAAGAGTAAACATCATGTGTAGCACGAAAGTTGTTTGCATCCTGGGCTGTTACCTGGGGATAATGACCATGTTGGTGTTGAAGCTACTTTTTTTATATATATTTCTTGCCTCTTTTCCTTCATGTATAGACAAATTGTTAAGAAGCAAAGTACAAAGCAGAGACTTTCAGATATACTTATTACACAAAGCTGGTGTTTGCAATTTATGAAAAGTAACTACTGTAGGTTCAGGAAAATCATAATACAAAATCTTCTGTCTTTTTAGTATTTAATTTGTTTGGTTTTTTTCTTCTGAAATTTAATTTTCAGTAATGTGTCTCTTACACCCATATTAAGGGGAAGAAGCCATATGTTGCTAGTCTACTTTAAAGATATACATTTTAATAACAGTGAAATAAAATTACAGCATGTATATTATTTTCATTGCTGGACAAAGTTGTAAAAATTATGTCATTCCATGTGTGCTTTTTCCTGCACCCTTAGTAGATGTTAGCCTGCCACTCTCTGAATATCTGAACTCTACCTCCCTGGGAAGAGCCCATGCTGTTCTCAATGAGATGTGAAAGCAAATGATCATCACATGTGTTATTACTTAGTCTAACTTACCTTTGCTAAAGATGAGATAATAAGATAAGCAGTCAGCTTTTCTAAAGCTCAGAAAGCTGCTATTAATTGTTATTAGCTGGGTTTAGTTGTTATTAGGTTGATGGAAATGCATATTCCCTTGTCCTACTTGTAATTTTGTAATCTTAACCAAGATCATAAAGAAAAAATTACTGCTAAGGTCTTGTCATCAGTGCCAGCACCATGATTGCTTTACTCTAGAGTTAACTGATAGCATCATCTTTATTTGATTACTTGTCTTTGAAGTTCCTATGCAGCTCAGCTGTCAACATGACAGAGCTGAAGAAAATGCCAAAGCACGACTGACTTTATGCATATCTGCAACAGGCTGCAACTGTTTCTCAGTTTTGACTCCTAACTTTCATGGCTTCTTTTCCTCTGCTTTTCTATCCCCTTTCTTGGGAATATATGAGAGACCATTTGAGCAGACAGTTGAAGCATCAGATGCTCTGTCAGCAATGTTTGCCCTCTATTTGGCTGTAGAGTTCACCAATACCTGAATAAGAAATTCCCCTTGTTGCAGGTAAAGTAAAAATCTTCAGCATTCTCATTGCTTAAAATTGCTTTTTTTAAAAAAGCCATCAGGGGCTGAGAGTCATGGTTTGACTAATAAGTGTTGCAAGCAAAACCTTATTCCTAGGTATTTACTCTTTGACAACAGTACTGCTCATATTTGAAGTTTTATTTGAACTGCAGTGTGTTTTTCTTGTTCCTTTGTACTAGGATTATTCCAGTGATGATACTAAACTAGAATACAATGTAGATGCAGCCAATGGCATTGTTATGGAAGGTTATTTATTCAAGCGAGCCAGCAATGCCTTCAAGACTTGGAACAGGTAATTATTCAGAACCTCTATTTGCTGCTAATAAAAATACTGCTTTTTAACCTGAATTCTCATCTGATTCATAATCTCTGTAACTTGAGTCCATAGTTTTGACAGAACCCTGGGATGACTCTGTTAGTTAACTTAGAGATAACACTTCACAGCCATTTTTCCTTGTTTTCTGTACTGGTTGTTTGCAAACCTTTCCCTTGTGAAAGCATATGCTAGGAAAGTGTTAGAAGACAGAGTAAAATAGAAGTTGTATAACCACTGGAAGCAGGGAAACACAGTCAAGAACTCAAATAACTTTTTCCTGAAAGTTAAGCAATGTAGTTGTTATCCTTTAAAATTCCTGTCCTGTGCAATGACTTTTGCTTAGTAGTTTTGATGGCCCTTTTGGGAATTCAAAATATATTGTTAGTCATATATCTTTAACAATGTATATTTTACTACTATTTAAATATTTTTCTTCCTGAACAGGATTTCTTTTGCATTTCCAAGGGTGTGTGCTTTTTTCAAGGCACTATATATGCTGGAGCATTTACAGCACAGCTGGATACAGTTCTTGAGTTTTAGATGTAATTTGTTGTGATAAAGAGCTCTCTATTGTCCATGTTCTGCTATTTTTTCAGTGGTGCCTCTGTTAAACTATCTGCTGGGTTTCAAAGGACAGAATGTGCATTTGAGTGGGTGTTCCTTCCAATATGAATTATTCTGTACTTTTTTGAGCATCTCAGCACACCACAAGCTTGTAAGAAATTGGGATCACTTCAATTAAATCCATAGACTGATGCAAGGGCCACTAGTGTCAATTAAACTGTATCTATATTAGCAAGTCATGGGTAACTAGTACAAAGGATTTTGCTTTGGACTGATTCTGGTCTGGTCCTTTGGCCTGATTATTCATCTGTAATTGTGATGTACTTTCTGGGTTAGATTCATGCAAGCAGAATTCAGAGTTCTCCAAGACAAATCTGTGAGGCATCAGAGGATGTGAAGGGAGAACACCAGGAGATGTGCATCAAAAGCACCTTCCTGGTGTGAGGTAAAATGTCTGTGTTAGCATACTGAGAAAAATCTCAGTAATAGGGCAGGGAAAGTCCTTTATTGGATTCCCAAGGAGCTGAAAGGTCCTTTTTGCCACTGCTGATGGTGAAACTGTGACTCTGGGTTCCCCTTTTGAATAGCAGGAAGGCCTTGCTCTGCAAGGGAGGTGACAGGAGGGAGCAGCACAGGAGTGTCTGCTTCCACATGCTGTCACTCCTAGGAGTACATGCCTCTTACTTTCAGGTGGTTAGAGAGTTGGGTTCAATTAAAACTAACTTCTGTATGTTGGTAATTTAAATGGACACAAAGTAAATAAGGAGAATATGTAATTAAATCAAGATACACAAAGACATTCCTTCAGATTAAGTTACAGATTTGAACAATATAATAAAAAGCATATCCAAGCAATAATTTAAGAGGGCAAAGATAAACAGCTCATTAATGAGTCAGAGCTGCCTACCTTTATTACATAATTGATACTTGGTTACAGTTTATTCTTCTGTTTATCACAGGAGCATTCAATAAAGCAAAACCTTTAACCTTTTTAGTATTAGATTCTCGATAATTTATCTCACTGAGATAGACTAGTTGGATGCTTTTAGGCAAAAAATAGGATTGGATATGCTGTCTGTAAATAGTTCTGAAATTGAATCAGTCATTTAAATTTTATATTCCACATGTTCACAAACCATTACTAATTGCTATTAAACTACTTTTATCATACAAAAATATACATTTAAGACCTTAATGAAGACAGTTTTTAGTTTCTGAATCTAGCCCCCCATTTTTGCTATGTTTTAATAAAAATAAACAAGTATTTTCATTATTTCTGAATATATTTGTAATTGCTTGCTATACTGTAGGCACAGAAGTGGTCACTGCCTGTTTCCTATGATGGAAAGTTTTAGTTGTGTAGTGTTACAGTTTCAGCTGTGGGGAATTGTACTGATTGAAGTTTACCATAAACTATAGATTAACTAGTGACTGGAAAAACCCTATAAAGTACCAGAAAGGATTTTGTCATTGCATTAAACTGTTTTGTTTGTAAAATTTTACAAAATATTGAAGGAGGAAACATTTAGAGCATTATGTGTTTTATTTTAGGGAGTTCTGAGCTAATGTCAAGACAGACAAGATAGTTCTAGTGTTCTTACAGATTAAGCAGCTTGCTCCTTTATTATATCCTCATCTTTGGGGAAGGTGGATGGAAAATCAACCAGCTGAAACAAAATTAGAAGAATTTGCTTAGATATACTGGAATTTTCTGCTGTTCTGAGCCAAAGGTGACAGCACTGCTCTTCCTTGCTGACTGCTAAATGCACTGTCAGTAGTAATATGTATTCAAATGGAGGCTTCTCTTTTACCCTCCTTGCTCTCAGTTGCGCTTATGTTGGTTCTAGACCTTTTTAAGAATTCCATCAAGAGTGAATTAAAGGCACCAAAACCCTTCCTGATAGCCCCTGTTAGCAGATACTTGGCAACATTAAAAGCATAAGAGATGAGGGTATGATAGGTTTTGTGTGGGTTTGACACAGGAGAGTGATTCTAGCTGACAAATGATAGAAATGTGATCTTCTCTGTGCATGTCTTGGTCAGTGAATCCATGGACCCCACAGTGGTATTATCCTGGGAAAAGTCTGATTGCTAGGGGAGAAAAAAAAAGAAGACTGTATAATACAGCCTTTTGAAGGGGGGCAAATATGTTGTGGTGAATGAAAATTTGTTTCCAGTCCAAACTAATGTCCTGCTAGCATAATGAAATTTCTTCCTGCAGCACCTGGCAGCCCGTGTTTCATCGTCTCAAGACTTTAATTATTTGGGCTTTTGCCTCAAGTTTCCTGTTCTTGGGACAGTTCTGTGTGACACTGGCTTCAGAAACAAATAAATGTTTGAGTAGGCTACAAAGTAAACCCCGAGCTGTTTGCAATTCAGTGTCACTTTTGAAAAAGATGGAGCTTTTGTAATCTTTTTGTTGTGACTAAAAGGACATAATGCACACAAGTATTGCAGATAATACTGTTTGCTGGAATCAAAATTATATCCTTGTACTGCAAAGTCTTAGAATAACAGGTATGGACACCTGTGTTTAGAATGAATGTCTGTCTGTTGGAAAATGATACACCTTATTGTACACCAGTTTTCTTAAGGCATCAGGGCAAGAGTCAGGTGCATTTATTATGGAGCAGTAGCTGGACAGCTCTTTTGGTTCCCAGAAATTCAAATGAAAAATAAGTCCATATCATAGAGAATAAACGTGTGTAGGGAGAAGAGCATTTGTCAGACCACTAGCATGGTCCAAATAGGTTTTAGATTGGGTGCAATAGATATTTTCCTTTTTAATTCTGCTGTATTTTCAGATCATGCTAATTCTTTTCTTATTTTGCTCATTTTGCATTTTTCATCCCTTTTCCTCCTTTCCTTTATGTTTTAATCCTGCCCCATTTTTTCACATGACAGGAAAAAGCCAGATCACATCAGGTACCAACCAGCTTCTTTTATACCTTCCCAATGTTTCCTTGGCACGCAAAAAGCTCTTCATTAACCCTGCATTTAATTTTGATTACTTGCAATGGATGTATAAGTGACTCAGTCTAAGAAAATAACAGAAGGATTCTGCCTGGGATGCCACTATACCTGCTGCTCAATTCCTTTAAAAGATTCAGAAATATTGAGCTGGTTTTTAGCTAAAAAAGGAATTAAAGCCAAGTTTCTGCACTCAAACTTCTGAGCATACAAGATCAATGTCTTGCCTTTTTCCAATTGAAGTTGGTGAGATTTTTTTTTCCTTATCAACTGCATTGGAAATAGACATGTACTTTTAAATGTTGTGCATTATTAATTACTCTGTTTTAATTGTGTGCTGCTAGCAGCTAGAGGAGAAAACTTTCTGAGAATCATAAAGCACAATTCATTGTTTATGTAAAATTCAAAATTTGTATTTTTTTCAGTATTACTCTCAGTTCTCAGAAATTAGAATTTTTTTCTTTAGATTTTCCATTGTTTCCTATTTAATAAATACAGTTTTGAATGGTGTAGGTGTACATGATGGAAAACATTCTGTTTTTAAACAGGAACAACTGTATTTAACCACTATGAAGTGAGTACTTTAATATTCCAAAGAATGTTCTCTCCTTCACCATGGTTCTCTCTTGCTTTTGACAGAATGACACATTTAAGGAAACTTTGGTAATAATACTTATTGCACACATGATGCCTGAAGATTTTCAATTTTTTTTTAGAACCTGATAGATGTGGGTTACTCTTTAGCAGCACCTTCAGTACAGAGATTGTACCTCAGAAGTTCCTGGCTGATGCTGGTGCAGACCCCCAGCAGACTACAATAAAGTGAATTTTGCTACAGTAAAGCGAAGAGTTTGTTGATGGTATTTGGTTAATGAGGAATAACTCCAAGTTCTTGGCCTGAATAAAACTGCTGTGGTGCTGACACCTTGGAGGGCAGTCTGACACTTTGATCTTGTTAGGAAAAAATTAAAATGTATTTACTCTGACATCTACTTACAAGTTATCCAAAATCGTAAATTGTTGATCTCATTCAGTAAAAGTTTATTTTAGAAAAGCACCAAAACCTGCACCCTTTGTGGCTGGAGTGAATTTTTTTTAACAGATTTAATTTCTCTACTAGGAAAGAAAAAGGAACTGAAATACTTTCAAAACTTCTAGACTAGGTTTTAAAGATGGCACAAATTTGTGTTAGAATTTGTGTGATCACTTATATCCAACTGATGAGATTAGAGCTTGTTTACTAGAGTAACTCATGAAATATTTAGCTGTAGAACAAATGAAGCATCGCATTAATGAAGTTAATTGCACTTCCTAAGGCTCTTACTAGGGATTTGCTCCATTGCTCGTTGTCTTGGGGCAAGGCTGCTTTTTTTTCCCCTTTACCACTCCCTTTATCACTCAGGCACTGCTTTTCATGTTGTTCTCTTTTGTGTTATGTTCACAAAAAGCACATGAAAAATGACATGAGTTTATTTCCTTTTCAAGTCTGCTTTTTTGTTAAGTTTCCTATATGAATATTAGCAATAACCTGCCTTATATTTGGGGCACACTTACTGCATTTGTAAATAGTTAGTAAAGATGATCCCTTTTCAATTGCAGTGACTAAAACTACTGCTGTTAATAAATTTAAAAAATCAAGAATGACAAGAGATCCTGTTGTTGCTTTTTAAATTAAATATATCTGCACAACATTTGAAAAGATTCTTAAAAGGTAGAATCTCATCTGTCTATGAAACACTAACCTTTCTAACAAATACTAGCTTTTCTGTTTGGGATCTAACGTATTTTGTATATATTAATTTTTCTTAACCATCTTTGTGCACTTCTTTCCAGGAATGGCTTGTGGTGGTTGAATAAATACATGGGGCCCTCTTGTTACTAATTGTAGTAAACTGTAGCTTGAAGCTCAACAGCCTGTGGAGAATAACAAGATCTGTTGCAACACAATATTTTGTGTACTGTTACCACTCAAACGAACTGGTAGTTCAGGAAAAAGTGTTGTGTGGTAAAGGTGGGGTGTTGGAGATGATTGAGGAATGATGCTGTGGTAAACACAGGTTTGCATTATAAGCCTGAACAAAACAAGGTGTAAATTTCACTGAATTGTCTTGTATGTTCCTTTCATTTTTGTCAGTGAAAATGAAACTGTGATTATTGGTTTGCTTTTATTTTGTGCATCCCAGAAGAGCTAGAAAGGCATGGTTATGTCTACTGGGGTTTGGTTTTTTTTCATTCAGTGGTCTGATAAAACATTTTTCGAGATCTGAGGGGTTTTTTCCCCAAAGTGTGAGTGATTTTTCCATTCTCTGAGATGTATCCTATGTGAACAGTGAGTTTGACAAGGAAGGATACAGTTCAGAGGAGTTTTTAAGCATTATATTATCTTATGGATTTTACAGGATGCCTTCGTTAAAGCATTTATTTGATTTATTTGATTTTTCTTCAAAGCTGAGGCTTAATTTAGGATCCTACTTAAAAGGTTTTTATTGGAATTTTTTTTTTTTTTAGTTTTTATATGTAGTGTTTTTATTTCAGACATGCCCAATGTAGATAGCATCACCATGGGATAGCAACACCAAAGCATTTTTTGTGCTTTAGTAAGTAGTTCTACTCCCAGAAATATTTCAGGATTAGTTTACATGGTTTTAAGTATTTCTGTTATTCAAGCTATCTGAATTTGTGTTATCAAACAACTACTTAAAATCATAACTTGCTGCTAAAATGCAGAAGGAAATGTTCTTTAAAATGAAAGTGTTTTGTGTGATAGCTTAACTAATGTTGTCATAACATGAATGTGTTTGTTTATGACTCAAATTATTTGAACCTTGCTTTCTTTTCTGTTTTGTCTCTGCTTTCCCTTTTTTCATTAATGTCATGAAATATTTGCCAAAATTGACTGCAGTATTGCTTTCCTGAATTCTTTCATGCAGTCTCTTTGTAGACTGTATGTTAGCACATCTCAGTCACATAAGCACTGTAAAATCAGTTATGTATTCTCTGGATGTCTCTTCATTTGAATAGGCGCTGGTTCTCAATACAAAATAACCAACTTGTGTACCAGAAGAAATTTAAGGTAGGAGTTGAAAACTGGCTTGGGATAGTTTGGGGTTTGGGTGATGATTTTTCTGATTGATTGGGGAAACTGCTGATGTGAAGATCCTGTGTGATCTTCAACAACCTACTGCTTTCTTCTAAATTAGTTTCTCCCTTTGTAAAATGAGACTTATAGCTACACTGACAGATTCTGAGATTCCTGTGCACTGATTGCACACATACTTTATTTGCTGTGGGTTTTGTAACCTAGCTAGAGCTTTAAAAGTTGTTGGTCCCAAAAGGCTTGTGCTCACTTGCTGGCAGTCAAATATTCCATGCTGTTCTCTGAGCAGTTGTGTTTAACTCTTTCAGGACTTGCTCCTCCAATTGCTTACTGATTCACACACCCAATTCAGCAATAGGGGAAAAAAGCATGAAAGCTTGTTACAAAGTAGTCAGGGCTGCTAAATACATGTATTTAGTATTAAAAATGCACAGTGGTTCAGCAGTCAGTATCTACCTTGCTGCTGGTGGAAAGTGCAGCTGTTCTATGTTAAATCAGCAAGTCCAGCTCTGCCCCAAGCCATAGACCGTTTTCAGTCAGGTTTTGGGCCCCTGCTCCTTTGTTTGCTGTTCTAGAATCTACTTTTGCACCAAGGAGCTGTAGCTGTTTTCATGTTGGGAAAAAATAGAGCCTGTATGGAAATAGTGGGGAAAAAAAGAGGAAAGAGCTTATGGCAATTCATTCCTCTTCACTGCAAACAGACTGGGATCAGAGGCTGTTCCTTGCTATCTGATGCTGTCAAATCAAGCAGCTTCATTTCTGTGGTTGGAAAGAAAACACACAGTTGAGTTTGAGCATGTTTGGTTGGGCATTCTGTGTTTGTGAATTCTCCTTGCTCTTTTTTTTAACTGCACCTTTAAAATGTTGATAGCTCATAATGGAATTTTTACGAATTAAATCAAATTTTCAAAACTACTGCATTTAGCTTCTGGGGTTTTTTATGTGTCACTTAAAGTACTGCTGATTTAAGTATAAGTTTTCTGATTTAATAATGAGTTAATGACATTTTTTAGAGTATCTTTCTAGTTTGAATTATGTTGTTTAAATTTAAGGTGCTGATTATTCAGTAGATTGGATTGTAGATCTCCAAATCCACTGAGTTCAAATTTTATTTTTGAAGGAAAAAATTAGTGTAACCAGGCAAATGGAATTCAATGATTAATAATTCAGGATTGAATTATTATCTTATTATCAACTATATTATTTTTTTCTCTGTGACTCTCTTGTTAACTTTTGTCTCTTAGGATAATCCCACAGTGGTTGTTGAGGACTTGCGGCTCTGCACAGTTAAACACTGTGAAGACATAGAGAGACGTTTCTGTTTTGAGGTGGTTTCTCCAACAAAGTAAGGAGAAGCAGTGGAGTATATGTTTATTTAAAAATAAAAGTAATGACATGTAGTTGTTTTAAAATGTAAGATTAATGTTTCTCTTGGGATAGATCAAAACAGGAAAAGTATCTGAAAAATTCTGCTCTCTGAAATTTTGGCTGAGAGTAAGTGATGCTGTGAGAAGTGTCCCTGGTATTTAGTTTACTTTTGGCATTAAAATAAACATGCATTCTTGTGCTTTTTGCATAAATGGCTTGTGGTGCAGGGCTCTGCTGGGGCTTAGTAGTTGCTGATACTATCAGCTGCTTAGTAATGTAGAAAACAGGTCTCAGTTTCTCCACATTTCTGATTGGTGCAATTAGAGAGAAGCACTTAAATAAGCTGTTGTCTCAGTCATGTTAAATTATACTTCAGAATGCACTAAATGAAACTACTAAAAATGAAACTACTAAACGAAAAATAAAATTATTTTTCAGCTCTAGCAGTGCATTGGTTGTACTTCGGGAATTTTGGCATCCTGCCACAGCAAGGGCAGGACATGGATTCCTCATTAGTGATTGTGAGATGTGACCATATTTAAGTTTTTGATATGAGGTCAACATGCTTTTAGGTTTGGAGGTTATCTACACTTTCCACTCCTTCTTAGATTTCTCTTTTGAGGAGATTGCTGTCTATCCTGATCTTTGCATCCCCAGTTGTGGTTCACTATAACATGCATTTTGCTCTTGCTTGCCTGTGCTTTTTCAACCCACAAGTGTTGGAACAGTTTTATACTTCATGACCTGTTTCTTTTACTGCTGATAAGCGAAGTAGTTCATTCTTTGTCATAGAGCTTTAAAGTTACTCTCTTGATGTCAGCAAATGAAAGTGTGTTTTAAAGGACTGATACCTGTGACTTGTGTCACAGGTGTAAAATGCATCTGAGGATATAAAAAAGAAAAATTTTGAATAAGAAAAGGAATAGGAAATTAAGCTATTGTCAGTTGTTTTGGAAGAGTCATTTCTGTGTCTATATTAGCATTACCTGCAAATAATTTTGAAATAAGGAGTTTGCAGCTCACAAAGGCTCAGCTGCTTTGTTACCTTAAAATAAATGTGTTTATTAGATGATGCCTACTAAACTTGTGATAGCAAGAAACTTGCTCCATCAAAACAGAGCCCTGAGCAATGTGCTGTTGGGTGTCAGCTGCTTGGCCACTGTCTCTGAGCACTTTGTGATTTGCCCCAGGAGCTGCATGCTTCAGGCTGACTCGGAAAAGCTGCGGCAGGCGTGGATTAAGGCTGTTCAGACCAGTATTGCCACAGCATACAGAGAAAAAGGGGATGAATCTGAGGTGAGTTTAGCAAGCCACCAAACAACTACCTCCCTTTAGATCCTGAAAATTTTAAATTCATAAAGCCTCTTTTAATGAGAGAGAAGGAAAGAAACAATCCGGTTTGTCTTCCAGTGGAAATGCAATGAAATTTTGAAGGCTGTGAATTATATCTGATCTGTCTTTCACTCACCGTGTTAATGTTACTGTGGTCTGTATGTTTTTTTTGAGATTTCTCTGTAATGTGATTAAAAATCATAGGATATTCTTATATTCAGTTTTATATATCTTCTAAAAAGCTAAACTTTTTTTATTCTGTGGCTTTCTTTGGCCTTGATAGCAGAGACTTTTCTTGGATTTTAGTGTACAGTCAATATCTGTGGGACTTTAATTTCTTTAGTTTAGCATGTCTCTTAATTGGTTTGTTTGTCTTTTCTCTTTTAGAAACAGGAAAAGAAATCATCCCCTTCTACTGGGAGCCTAGAATCTGGGAGTGAGACCAAAGAGAAGCTGTTGAAAGGAGAGAGTGCTCTGCAGAGAGTGCAGTGCATTGCTGGCAATGCTGCCTGCTGTGACTGTGGTTTGGCAGATCCTCGCTGGGCCAGTATCAACCTGGGAATCACACTGTGCATCGAGTGCTCTGGGATACACAGGTTGGGGAGCTCCTCACAGCTCCATTTCATTTGTGCATTGGCTTAATTAGCAAGGGTGGTGTTTGCCTCTTCAAAGGTATATTGAAAGAAAATTAGAGACCCTTGTTTGTAAATAGAATTAAGGTACTGCTTTATTTACATACATTAATGGTAAATCTGTCTGAGGTAAGATATAACATGTAGTTACAGGTTAATGTTTTTTCCCATGTTGTTTAGGAGCTTGGGAGTCCACTTTTCAAAAGTAAGATCTTTAACGTTGGATTCATGGGAACCTGAACTCCTAAAGGTACAGTATTTTTGAAACAGGTTTCTATTTGGTACTTAGATTGTTGTTCTAAAGCCTCTGCATTAGAAAGTTCAATGCAGGAAACACATTTGTACCCAGTGTGTCTTGCAGTTTTGAGCAGAAAATGTTTGTACTTGTGTGTTGGTTTATTTTAATTCATACTTTCTTATACTCCATAGTAATTTGTTCTACAAACTTGCAATTCAAAACAGCTTACAACACCTTCAGCTTCCCGAGTGCACTTTGAGTAGCAAGTTTCATCTGATACTTTCAACATATAAAAAGGCAAATCTGTTTACAAACCAATAATGTCTTTTGGAAGTGATACATCAGCCTAAAGAATGATCATACTCAAAAATTTGAATGTCAGCTATTAACAGTGAGATGCTTCTGGCCTATAGGAGAGTACTCATGCAACTGCTCTTGTGTGCCAAATTTCTAGCTGGAGCCATGGTTATAAAAGTCATGTGACACTGAAATCCTGAAATAGGAATTCATGCATGGATGCATGTGTGCAACTGGATAACTCATGCAAACATTTGTTTCTAGCTGTGATGTTCTGGCACTTAGGAATTGCTTCTCTATTCTGAACAAACAAAAGACAATGTGCTTTGTGGTTAAATAATTTTTTATCAATGTGTTCATGCTGATAAAACAACCAACCAAGCCCCATGCCCACTCAAAAAAAAAAAAAAAAAGCTGTACCTCTTGTATTATTCATGTAAATATCAGAACTAAATATTCTACCTGGTATTAGAAACAAGAAATCTGTTCATTGCAATCAATAGGGTTAAATTCTCCTGTAAGTAGGCTTTTGTGTTTGTTCCTTTTCTATAGTATTATATCAGATTATGCCCATTGGGTAAGGTGGAATACAGTTGATTGAATTGTCTCTTGCTGATGGGCTAAGAACAGCTCCTGTCAAAGCTGGTGGAAAAACACCTTTGGTAATGAGGCCTGCAGGTGTCATTCTGGTGGTTGTTTTTTCAGGCACTTAAAGAGTGACTAGATTTTTTTCTTACCTTACTCAGAATTTGGTCTCTCTATTCACTGATTGTTTCTTTATTATCATATAAATCCATGCTTATTTCTGTTACTGTACTTTATATTTACTAAGTTGTAAGTATAGGCTGAGTGAGGTTAAAAACAACTGAATAGGTAGATAAAGCTTTTTGCAACTATATTTGAGTTTTTTCCATTTTGCTTTATAGCTTATGTGTGAATTGGGAAATGATGTTATAAATAGAATATATGAAGCGAAGTTGGAAAAAGTGGGAGTAAAGAAGCCACAATCTGGAAGTCAAAGGTAGTATTTTACCAGCAGTGCCTGTTGCTTCCTTTTATTGTTGCTTCCCTTAGCCTCCCCCTGTAAAAGCTGCTGCCACTTAACTGTTACACTCCTTTAGTATACTCATTTCCCTGTATCTCTCCCTTTTCTCACTCTCTCTGTTTATTGGGCATTCCTTCTGTTGGTCCCTTGTGCTTCTGCTGTTCATTTGTTCTTTTTGTGATCTCACTCCCTCCTTTTGATGACAGCTCTAGAGCATCACTGTGGACATGTGGATTTTGTTTCCTCTGTGCTGGGTACCAGCTCAGCCAGCTGTACTTGGTGTGTGAGTGCTCCTGGAAGGAGCCTGTGGCTCTTCCTTTTGTTTACAGTGACTTTGTTCTTCCATTTGACTTTTGTTCCCTGTTCCTCAGAATGTTCTCATCTTCCTACCTACATTGTACATGAGCTCTGCTGCTTTACAGCAGCCTTCAAATCATTGTACTGCTATCTTCTATTTCTCTGGTGCTAATCTGTGTTTGAAGGTAGATTCCCAATGCTTTGTGCTGCTGTATAGGCTCTTAAAACTTGCTTTTTTACTACCTTTCCTGTTCTGTGCTGCTTGCTGCCCAGTAGTTTTATAGTATAGAAAACTGCATTTTGTGAAGTGTTGGCCACTTGGAGACAGTGATGATAATATAAACAAAGTAGGAGATTTGCTAGATATTCCTTCTAGGAGTAACTGCTTTTCAGCAGTTCTAAAGCAATAATTACAGCCCCTTTTATCAGTTTGACACAACTACTGTTGTTTTAAGCTGATAACCTCAGGTTACAAGGAAAAATACTTCAGTATATGATATGGAAGTGATGGCTGTGCCTACCTAGGGTTTGTTATTGTTTCCTTGTGTAATCTTAATGTTCCTGTAACAGATGCTGCAATTTATATTTATGTAAGAAACTAAATAAATGTTTATTAGTAGGTTATTAACAATGAAAACTTGTATAAAGCTTTAATAGAGGTAACATAGAGTAACTAATGCTTATTTCGTCCACATACCACTTTCCAAAGTCTCTGTCTGAAAGTAAATACATGTTTGTGAACTTAACAAAATTACTTTCTTTTGAGCCTTATGCAAAATTTAATCATGAATCCAGAAAGTGACAGTGTGCTTTGCATCTTTCTGACAATGTGCTATAGGTGTGTCTTATGTGCAATGCCAAGCTACAGTTTTGGTTACTGACTTTAGTACAAAGTAGATATTCTTTTAATACATGAAAATACTAAAATGTTAGCTTACTAACTCCAGGACTTTTGTATATGACAGGCAGGAGAAGGAGGCATACATCAGAGCAAAATATGTGGAAAGAAAGTTTGTAGAGAAGCAAGCTGCATCAGTACCTCTGCCAGAGCCTGGAACAAAAGTTTTGCCTCCAAGTCAGGAAGAGAAAAGGCACAGTGGCCCTGAAAAATCCCTTTTGGCAGGGGAACAAGGTGCAGCATCCCACAAAGGTATTTACACACTTCTCTCCTTAGCTGTATTACCCATATTCTTTTTAAGGTGACATATTTTTATATTAATTGACTTCTGCCTCATGCAGAGACTATGGAATCTGTTTTTTAAATGGGTTGTAGCCTAGTGTAGAGTGTAGGGAAGAAAAGACTTCTTCAGACATGTGCTCTTTTACATGGGGAAAGATTTGGAATGGGGATGCTTATAACTCAGAGTCATATTAACCACCTTCTCTCCTCGGTGTTTTCATCCTCTTGGTTTTTCCAATAACGTTCTCTCCTGCCCTGTCCCTTCCTTACTGCCTGCTTTGTGCTTTGCTAACCTGCATGTCCCAGCGGTTGCTGTAAGTAGCGACGAGGCGAGGCGGGAGTCTCTGTTCTGTCCTGATGAGCTTGATTCACTCTTCTCCTACTTTGATACCTCTTCAAAACTCCGTAGTAGTAAGTACTACAGCTGTGGCGTGTTCACTGTTTGCACTAGGGATCCATTATGTGTTGTGGCCATCTCCCTGCTTCAATCTGTTGTCTCCAGGCTGCTGCATTGCTTAGTATTTTCATGAAATAATTTAAGCTTTTTTACTTATCCTGATTTTTTTTCATTTCTAGTTATCTTTGACATTTTTTATTATTATTGTAAATGTTATGGTTACAAAATGTGACTTCGTATTTTTCTGTGGATGCATTAAGAATATTGAACAAGAACAAGCCATTTTTTTAAAATTATGTTCAGGACCAAGTATAAGAGCTTGCTTTATTATCATGGTATCTGTGAGGAGCAGGTAGCTTCAGCTCTGCATAGTAATTGCAGTTTCTCCCCAAAACAGTCCGAAGCAGTGACAGTGGGATCCAGCCAAGCACTGATGACAGCAGAGAACACCTTGCCTCTACTATATCAGCCAACAGTTTGTATGAACCAGGTGTGTTAGGTTTTGCACTGTAAGATGAAAATTTAATCACTTGGCAGCAGTTTCTTTTTCTAAAAATGATCAGTGTTGGTGAGACAATTCATGTCTGCTCTCCTGGTTGAAATGCTTTTGGTAAGGGTAAAATTTGCCTGAGCGATCTTTCTTTTGGTCCTGCTACCAAAAATGACATTTAATCCTCCTTGAGTTCAAAGAACTATGTTTATTTCCATTCAGATGAGGCTGATCCCAAATGCATGATTCTTTTATAAATAAATAAATCCAGAGATAGAATTCCTCTTGAGTCACAGACAGTAGGGTTTTATGTGTTATTTGTGCATTCTTGCTTAATTTTTCTGTTTCTTATTTTTGTGGAATTGACCAAGTCTTTAAACATCATTCCTTCAACTCAGAAGTTCTGTAAGTTGGTGAATGAAATTATTTGCTGATTTTAGCATGCTGTTCTGACAGATATATTGAGTATGGCTTCTCAAAATTTCCAAAACATTTCTTTATAAAGCAGACCTATTCTTCTACATGAAAGCACTCTTTTAAGGTATGTTTTAAATCCAGTAGTTCACAGATGTTATTGCAGGCAGCATGTGGCTTGGATCCTTTTTGATTATATTGTAGAAATATTTATGATGCTGTAACTCACAGAAGTTTTTATGTAGCAACATCTTTATCTCCCAGATTTTACTCCATATAACCATTACTGAGATGAAGAGAAAGACTGTGCTTTAGTCCAAAAGATTATAGCCACAGCAAGTAGTTGGTAAATGACAATGGTATCTGTTAACAAAAATTAGGTCAGAACAGTATCAGCCTCATACTCAGGTGTTTCAGATATATTTGTATGACTACATCTTTGCAGAAAATGAGTTTTATTCATATCTTGCAGTTTACAGTGAAGCACACTCCAGACCTTAAACAATTTCTTAGAAATTACATGGAATATGTAGATTGAAGTATATACACATGTGCCAGTAATGTGGAGAGAATGTTTTCTGTGCAGTAGTAGTTCTGTGAAGAGACTGTGCCTGAATACTGGAGCTAAAGGCATCTGTGAGTTCCCCTGGCAGAATGGGGCAACAATACATAGCATTCTGCAAAAGCTGAGCTACCTATTGCCAGAGAAATTATGTTTTGATCAGAATTCCAAGAGGTACCTTGTTAAAACAGGAATTAGGTAAGCAATTCTTTTTCTTTTCAGAAGGAGACAAGCAAGAGTCTCCAGTGTTTTGTGACTCCAAGCAGCATAGTCCAGGATTGCAGTTGTATCAAGCTGCCTTTGAGAAAAATCTTCCTCACATGGCAGAAGCATTGGCTCATGGAGCTGAAGTAAACTGGGTCAACATGGAAGAAAACAAAGCAACACCACTCATTCAGGCAGTGCGAGGGGTATGTGATATACAGCACTGCTGATGGGGGAGGAGAGCAAGGGAAATAATGATATTTCTGTGTCACTGTTCCTTTTGAGCTGCTTGCTTCCCTAAGGAATGATAATATGATGTTGAAGTTATGCTTACAGTGTTCTTTCAGAGTTGTTTCTGAAATATTTTTTCCTGTTAATGCTTTGTTTGGAATTCTGTGTCTAGTAGTGTTTAAAGTTGGAAGCAACTCCCTTTAGTTTCCTTTGCTGGGTGGCTCAGTGGTGGGAAGGCAGGAGAGGTTTGGTTTGATTGTAGAGATCTGGTGCTGAGTTGTTTCTTTGTTTTCATTCTGTAGGGTTCATTGGTTACTTGTGAATTTTTGCTGCAGAATGGGGCCAACGTGAACATCCGAGACATGAAGGGAAGGGGGCCCCTGCACCATGCCACAGTTCTAGGACACACTGGGTAACTCACCGCCCCACAATTTGTACATGGCCATCCTTTACTCTAGTTGTTCCTGGGAAGCTTCTTCATTGCCCCAGATATTCTGATATTTTAATACTGTTTCAGATGATAAGAGTTTTTCTTAAGCTCTGGTTGTGAGAGAGGAAATAGTATTTTGATTTAGCAGTCTCATCCACTAGCAAAACAAATGTGTTTTCTAATGTGGATTAAATAAATGGTTTGCTTACTAGTCTGTTAACATGTTCTAGATGAACTGCACTATTTTGATATATATGAGACTTTTGATGATTTAAGCTAAATACATTGTATCTAGCCTCACTTTATTAGCTTTTTTCCAATATTGTCAAAAGTATTCTTCAATGTTTTTTTTTTCTAACCAGACAAGTGTGTTTATTCCTAAAACGAGGAGCAAACCAGCATGCCACTGATGAAGATGGGAAAGATCCATTGAGTATAGCAGTGGAAGCTGCAAATGCAGATATTGTAACGCTGTAAGTTGTACATTCTGTTTTCTGACTAGATAACTTCAATTTTGCTATTCTGTTTCAAGTTAAAAATAAAATAAATGTCAAAATTCCTGTACATAAAAACAGGGGGGAACAAAAGAAAAATCAAAATACTCTATCTATAGATGACATCTTTGATGTGAGATTCAGGAGAGGTCTTGCATTATAGTTTTTTGTGCTTTAAAGATGACATTTTTCCTTTTGTTTTCTGCATGGCAGGTTGCGTTTAGCAAGGATGAATGAAGAAATGCGTGAATCAGAAGGACTCTATGGGCAGCCAGGTCAATACTCCTCTAATAACCACACTGAAATGCAGTATAAGAAGTGTATACAGGAATTTATCAGTTTACAATTAGATTCTTAGTGTCTGAGGGAAATTTAAGATTGCTTCATACAATAGTGTTTTTTATAAACGAACACATTCTAAAGCTTCATTGAAATTCAGTGGTGTGACTTTGTCAGAGTGCTTAGGGAACCTAAAAGGAGACTGTTTAAAGATCATCATTATAGCAGTGTATATACTACAGCCATGACCACCCTATTTTGCTGGTAGTTGTCCACAGTTTTCTCCTATTGCTGTTCCATTGACATTTGTGTCATGTTAGGATTTACCTGACATTATTTAGTAGCAGCTTTCTGACTCAGCTTGCTTAGAGACTGTTGAAGAGTTCATCTTATTCCAGGACACCATTCTCCTTCCTGTGGAATGGTCCACTTTTTCTTTTTTTAAGAAAAAAACGAAAACCCTTGCACACCAATGTAAAAAATGTACATCAAATATTTCAAACTGCCTCCAGACAAAAATAGGAAAATATTATTTCCTTAAATTTTATTTTAAAATATTTTTATTTGTTAAGATACTAAAAAGAAACAAAGCAGTCATTCTTAAGTATGTATTTTTGTATGCAGAGTTTCTTTCTGTTTGGTTAAAAAACAAATAGAAGCTGGCAGATACTTGAGCCAACTCCAGCAGGAAAGTAACAAATTATATTTAATGCATATGTACAACTTTATTCTCAGGCACTCAGACCTAATTTACACCGTGTTCTGATGTGATATTTGCTTCCATAGGAAGGTAATTTAATATCATGCAAGTACCAATAATGAAGGCACACTTGATTATGAAGTTAGACAGCTAAAACACCCTGCTGTTCCTGGCAGAAGTGAAAGGTGAACCTTATTTTTCAGGTTGAGTGCTGAGTACTCTCAGTTGACTCCTATAAAGCCCTTATGTGTTTTCCACTGAGGAATTGGGCAGGGGGGGTGTTACCAAATTGGAGCAGTAGAATCTAGAGACTGCAGCTGATGCAATCTGATCCAGACACTTTACAGCTGCTAAGGTGAGATTGACAGTGAAGAGTAGATTGGCCACAACAGGCAGAGCTTGCCCAAAATCAAGGGGAGGCTTTCATTAGAATAACTTCTGAAATTAATGCCACAAGCTGGAGCAGAGTCCCAGCCAGAGAACTTACTGTGCCTTTGGATAGCACAGCTCTGCCCCCTTCACTCTGGTACTTGGTGCAGTTTCTTTTAAAAGTTGGATTCAATATTTGAGTGTTTTGAATGTTTTTGTCTGCTACAGAAGGGCTGTGTCAGTGTAAGCACAGAACCTGTCTGCTGTCATAAGGTGTCACAGCTTTCTGTAGTTTTAAGGGATGCAGGTCTTTCTCACTCCTTATACATGTTAAATTATCTGCACTGCCCTTACTTTAGAACTACAGTGTTCCAAAATTATGATTCTAGAAGAAAATAGGGATTTTCAAGACAATTGTATATTTGCTGGTAGCTGTGTGAGGGTAAATATCATTGTATGAGTTTGCTGTCACCAGAGTGAAGCCAGCTGCCTACTTCTCAGCTCTAGCAATGCAGCTGATAAACAATTGCTCATGTAGCTAATGGCATCAAAATTTATAATTTAAATGTATATGGCTGGTTTGAGCTAATGAGAGAATGAATATATTGCTTTGCAAGGTACAGTTGGTCTTCCAAAGCATTCCTGGAATGGGAACTAGCTGCAACCAGCTTTAAGAAGTTATTTCTGGTGGTAGAAGCCATATGCACAGTAGTGCTGTTTCTGTATAATACTTGAGTGCTCATCTCCTGGTGCTACAGTACGTCTTGCTAACTCTTTGATATTAGCATTGCTACTCTTTCTTCCTACCTTTTCTTGAATGTATGATGTGTGCCTTTTGAGTTACTCTGGTGTGAAATGGTAAAGCAGTGTTACAGTATTTTTGTACATATAATCTGCACTTTAGGGAAAACATTGCTTGGAAAGGGAACTTCCAGAATTCAATTTTAAAGTAGAATTTTAAAATAATGATAAAGTTTACAGTATTAAGCATATTAATGCAACATACAAACTAAAGGGGTACTTTATTTTAGTCTATTTTTGTATCTAATATTTTTGTTATGTAATAGAGACAAAGCCAGAGCCACAATGTATCTTTCAAAAACAGCTTTTTCTTCTTTCAAGTTAATCTGAAAGAACCAAGTGTGGCAACTTGAACTGCAGTTCTCGTTCACCAGTGGAACCCACTTCTGTATTAAAAGCATAATTGCTTTTATCACAGAAGCCTAATTCTGCTTTTGCCCTTCATAGCTATTCTTTTGGTGAATGTTACAACTCCATTCTGTGCTGGTCTCTCAGAGCAAGAAGTTCTCACAAGCTGTTACAATAAAACTTGTCCTGTGCCTGCTTCATCTCTAGAACACAGAATCACTGAACGGTTTGGGTTGGAAGGGACCTTAAAGATCATCTAGTTCCAGCCCCCCTGCCATGGGCAGGGACACCATACTTGAAATTAAATCTGAAAACCAAAAGGGAATTTCTCTAGAACTGACTTTTCCTAGTAGAGCAGTATTGAATGTATTCATCTTTTAAAGTCTGGGAAGAATTGTGTTACTGGCCTGTTAAATATTTCTGGAAGGTCAGTTATTATTTGTGAAAGTGTTTTTAAAAGAATGGAGTCTCATCTCCAAAAGAATGATAGCTTTAACATTGCAAATGTGCATTAAAAAATTGAAAAAAAAAAAAACAATGTAACTTTTCCCAGTAGTGCAAACTTTTAAGCACAAAAACATTCTTTTCTTCCACATCATGTTAGGGAAAAAAAGTTTATATTTGATGTACACGATGAGAGAGATTTTGGGTTGATTTCTTTGTCATGCTATTAATCAAGCTGTCAGCAAGAAACAGTAGTGCTGGGATCTTGTGTCCTGTGTTGGGAAGACTCTAAAATTTGGATGGCTACATAGCTCCAGACCCAACCCAATGTTTGATGCATTAAATTCCTTTTGAAGATGAAAGGGTATGGTTAGTGTTTTAAACCAGAACTTGAGCTCAAGGCCCAAAATGCTCCAATAGATGAAAGAATGTGAAAATGAATGAAAATTGTCCATTTTAATGTGGCAAAAGAATGACTTGGCAATGACTCAAGAAGTAATCACTCCTGAATGTGTTTTCCTGTGTAGACAGGGAGGGGGAGGAACACATTTTGGAATACATTGTAGTAGTAGGGTTGCATTTAAGCACAAAGGGTGAAGATGTAAAAAAAAAAAAAAGATTTTTAGGGGAAGTATCAATTGTTCTATAGATCAAACTGAAAAATGTAATGAAAGATGTAGATGAACTGAATGTAGAAATTTTATTTTTGCTGAAGTAATAGACAAAAGTAATTTATGAACAATAATTTATCTACTTAAGATTGCTTTTTTTAATATATATATTATTGTTTGCTGATTGTTTCTTTCATGGAGAATTCTGTTTGGCTGTAAGAATTCTGATCTCTGTTCCAAGTAAATCTTTATTTATGCCATAATTCTTTTTTTCTGTAAAGAATCTTGGTTAGCAGTTCCTTGCAAAAACAAGGATTTTATTCTTTAACAGCTAATAAATATTTTTTTCTTTTTAAGTTGCTTTAAAGTGCTTTAACTTTTCCTTTCTAACTCTGAACTTTCCTCTGTGTGGCTGCCTGTGAGGTACTATTTCAGGTATAGTTTGGCTTTGTTTAATTTGCTTCTACAGAACATGCATGCAAGCTATCAGTCCCCCAGAGTTCACATCAGCATCACTCCATCTAGAAGCAGTATTCATACATTAATTAAGTGTTACACAGTAATTGATAGCACAGTAGGGCATTTGTGCAATGGTGGTGATGTTGACTATTACAAATGTTTAAAACTGTTTCTCTTTTCTTTTCCACCTAGGAGATGAAATTTATCAGGACATTTTTCGTGACTTTTCTCAAATGGCATCAAATAATCCAGAGAAGTTAAACCGCTTCCAGCAGTCAGATTCCCAGAAGTCTTAAGTGTCAAGAAGGAAAAGAACCTGAAGCTTATAGTGCAAGTCTTTTTTTACTTTAACAGAATGAATTGTATGCATTTTGTTAGATAGTTTGGATAAAATGACCACTCCAATATAGCTTTAGATTGTGGTAGCTGGGGAAGTGTATGAGTTGGTTTATGTTCTCCAGTACATATACCTCAGCAGCTGAAGATGTTTCAAGCCCCTGAGTCCCTGCTGGCTGAGTGTAAAGCAGCCCCTGTTCATGGCCAGCGTTGGCAGCTCGGGGGTGACAGAGCTGCAGGGTGCTCACAGCAGCTCTGCTGCCCAGGGCCATCAGGGCATCTGTCCCCCTGTCGCCATAAACAATGTGCCTCTGGCAGAAGGTCTGGGTTGCATTTTCTGGGACTGTTTGGAAGGGAATTTGGGCAATGATTTACTGAGTTGTCCTTCCATTTGTGGGACTGCAGCTCAACAGATTCTCTTGTTCCTGCAGTGACTCTGGTTAGAGGTAGGCTGTTCTTCACAGATGTGACAGCTCCTGCTCTTCTGCAAGCTCTCTCCCAGTGGAAGCTCTAGCACCAGGCTGGCCTTTATGCTGGTGACTGCAGGTCAGTCACAAAGGGATATATCCTGGGGACCAAATTCCTAAGAGCAGTCCATTTTCCTTTTTCTTCTTTTCCTCTTAAATTAAACTTTCAGTGCAGCAAGTATCCTTCTAAATGAGCATGTGGAACCTTTCATGAAAAATAAACTTAACCCTTTTGGACATGATGTGGGGTTTGTTTGTAGTATTTTGACGTGAAAACTTGAAATTTGAGACATGAACGTCAATATTGAGCCAACAAAGTTTGTGTAGAATAGTTGTACAAAGGCTGTTTCTCCTTTTTGCTGTTCTCAGTACAAGCCCTAAGCTCAGTATAAAAGTCTCATGTCTTGCAGCCGCTCGAAGTTTAGGACAATCAATCCCTTCTATCAGGAAGCAGTAGCCCTTGTATGATTTGCAATGATGTGTATGTTTATGTGTTGTCTAAACTAAGATGAGCACAGGAAAAACTAGAATTTCAGTGGATATTTCTGTCAAGTAATGAATGAGCACAGTCTGCAACTGGGTTGTGAGGGCAGCAAGACCATTTGCTTAATGCAGTAGTGAGCCCCACTCTGCCCTTGTGCATGTATAAATGCTGTCTCAAGATATATGCTTATATATCAGGATATTTATACCTAGATAATAATCCTCCTAAACCTCAAACCAGCAGATGCAATTCTTTATCCTCTATTTGTCTACCCTATGGAGAGAGCTTAAACAGAGTTTTTAGGTGACATAGTATCAATGTGAGTTTTCAGTAATCCTAATAACTGTGGCATTGTTAACCTGCTGTTTAAGTGTATTTAGGAAATGAATTGGCTTTTCTCCATGGAAAGATAAGCAAAACTGGGATAAAACAAATTGAAATCTGTAAACTATGGTAAAGTTAAACTTTCTGGCATGTAAGAAAGTATTTCAAACATTTATAATTCTGCATCCAATGTGTAATAATCTGCATATTATTATTGCTACAAAATTAGTAGTGTTGTAGAATTGTCCAGTGGAATTTATTTCCAGGCAGAATAATCTTACAAGACAGTTCTTGCTTTGTATGTGGTCCAATTATGGTAGGAAAAGCAGATTCTGCCCATTTGAAGTGCACATTTAGTCTGAATAATAAGAAACTTAAGGATATCACCTGTAAGCAGTAATTTTTAGTAAGTTGGTTTATAAATAGCTGACTATGAAATGATAATATACTTCCTAATCAGCAGTATTTACCAGCAAATGGGTGTTTTAGTAGATCTTAGAGAAAGTAAGATTCCTGGTGTACAGATGGGACAATGTAAGATATGACTGCATAATATACACCTTAGACATAGGTTTTTTTAGATATTTGTCTTTCCCAGCCTGGCTGGCAGGCAGTGTGTAGTGGGATTGGCTGGAATGTAAAGCTGCCTAAAGCTTAGTGGCATAATTGCTGTCTCAGTCCAGGCTGCTGGAGAACATGTCTGAGAGATTTATTTCAAATCTACACTGGTGATTTCCTCCCTGGCCACAAAATCTCCGTGACAAATTCTGCAGGATGATTTCTCTTGACTTAGAAGTTGTTTCCTGTAGCTCTACACATCCATGTGTTGTGTTGCTGACTCTCATCTGTCTGGGAAGCAGTGTCAGTCTGTCTGTGCTAAAGGATGAACCCCACCTGACTGACAGGTGGTGTGACTTGTCAGGAGCTCTGGAGTTTCAATGGATTAGGGAGTAGGTGTGTCACCTGTGATCCCCAGCCTTGTTCCCCTGTCCTTTTGGGTATGATAGGATGTCCATTATAAACTGCACTCAGTTAAAGCCTTTTTCAGGTGCATATAAACTTAAATTTCTAAATGATCATATTGAATTATGCCACTGCCTGTGTTAGACAGTTGGAATTTGTTCACAGGCTTTGAGTGAAGGTGAATTTGGATTGTAGAGGTATTTCTTTGCTTTCACAAACAGCCCACATTGCAATCGGATGGATGCGTGTTCCAGGTGCTCATTAGTACATTGTGGACTTCAGCCTCTCTGCCCATTAGGACCTGATCCAGGAAATCACTGATATCAGTGGCAGTCTTTCCACTGATTTTGGAGATTTTGGATTGTACCATTCGTGGCTTCTAATGTTACAGTGCTAAAGGATCCTGTATTAATACTGCATTTTTCACTCTGTGGGGTTTTATATTTTACCTATTTGTATACTGAGCTAAAATAGTTTTAGAAAATGCAACCAGACCTTCCAACTGCTGTCAGCAAATCCCTGTACAAGAGGAAGTTTCTCCTGTTTTGCATTATGACATTAGTACACGTGTTGTCCAAATTACTAGGTCTCCTGGATAGAGCATAAACTTTGTAGCACTAAACTAAAAAGGTGAGAACTAGAACAAGCAGAGGGTTGATGTCATGTTTCCAGGACTTTGGTGCTTCTCTGCAGCCATCTGTTTTAAATTGTGGATGTTACCTCTGCTGCTTCATCTTGAGAATCTCAAATAACACAGTGACTGTGAAACAACCCTTTGATGAAACTGCAAATAATAATATGTAAGTACAAAGGACGTGATATTTTTACCATGTCAAAAGGACTTAGCTGATCATTCTGATTCTTCAATACATAAAGTATTTTGAGAATCAATTTTTCAGGCTACAATCTCTGCCCCATTCATTATGGACACTTTTTCCCAAGTTTATGGCTTTTGCATTCCGACAGCCAACACGCCTTGCTCCTGTGCTTACACAAAGGCACAGTTTTAAAACAGGGACAACTCTGGAGAGGCACTACTGGGGAAAAGGATGAGTGTACCACTTTGGTATATACCCTTTCATATGCTTGCTTTATCTTTCTGCATACGGTATTTTCTTGTTTCTCTTCCCATGGAAGGAGATGACAGAGGAGGAAAAATTCCACTCGCTTTTCTGTTAGGAGCCTAAGTTTTCCATGTTTTGACAGAAATCGCCATGAAATCCTCGTTTCCTCAAGCAGAGACGTTACTTTCTCCGAAGTAATGAAATTTTTTTTTCCCCTCTGCGCGTTCCTCTGTACTCGGTGTTTTTTAAGCATTCCAGCAGTAAAATGTAAAAAACCCCTTTTCCCCCTTAAGCTGTAATTGTACAGACTGTATACTCCGCCCTTCTTTCGCGTTATGTACGGCCGTAGAGTTTGTATCTAAAACTTGACTGTAGCGTGTGTGGTGTGTCATTGTCCGCGCCCGGCGCGGTGTCCCCGCCCTGCTGCCGGGGCGGGCCGGGGGCGGTGCCGCCCCGCCATGGCGGCGCTGCGGGGCTCGGCGCGCCGGGGCTGCCTGCGCTGCCCGCAGCCCGCGGCCCTGGCGGCGGCCGCGGCCGTGGCCGTCTGCGCCTTCTACTACCTGGGCGGCGGCGGCGAGACCTTCTCCAGCGCCACCCGCCGCCTGCGCGCCACGCCGCCCGCCCCGGCCGGCCCGGGGCCCCGCGGGCTGCACCTCCTGTTCATGTTCACCAAGGCGGAGCGCAACCCCGCGCTCCGCGACAAGGCGCAGGCGGCGCTGCGCTCGCTGCTGAGGCACGGCCGCCTGGGCGCCGCCGAGGTGCTGCACCTCCACCTCGTCACCGAGGGCGCCAGCCGCGACATCGGCCTCGGGCTGCTGCGGGACCTGCTGCGCGGCGCCGCCTTCCGCCACCAGGTGCGCGGGGGCCGAGGGGCGGGCCGGGCCCGGGGAGCGAGCGGGGGCTGCCGGGGGTCCTGCGGGGCCTTCCCGCGGCGCTCTGGGAACAGCGGGAAGGAGCTCCCTCAGCCAGCGGCCCATGTGCGGCTCCCAGCAGAGCGGTTCGCACCCAGTCTGCTGGAGGAGCTCCCACTGCTCCCCGGTCTCGGAAGTCTTGAGGGGCTTGTTCTGAGTCCCCACCGCTGCTGCCTGCGGGGAGGTGTCCCGCCACAGCCCGGTGATTCTCAGCTCGTGGCCTGGGAGCACCTCCGGCACGCCACCTGTGCTGGAGAGGAGCAGTTGCTCTAAGCAGTGCTGCTCTCCTGCAGGCCCTGCTGGTCCTGCTTTTCAGCATCTCGGCACAAGGACCACGTGTGCTTGCATCTCGATGGCTTCCCGATCAGGAGAGAAGGTTGGCCTGCTCCTAGTGGCTCTCGAGAGCAGGAATGGAGAGCCTGCAGGGGCTGGAGTGCATCCACGTGCAATGTTCCTTCTTCCGGGGAAATGGTTCTGCCTCCCGAATCCACAGCCAGTGTAGTTTATGCAAGGTCAGGCTTTCCTTTGCATTAAATGGGTGTCTGAAAACTGGAGGGGTGTTAAGTTCAGAGATTCCAGGTAACCTGACTCTCCTGTCCTGAGGTGCTGCTGCAGAGCATTGCTTGGAAGCGTCCTCTAGTCCTGCTGTAACTTTTATTGCTCATAAGTCCTGTATTTCTTATTAGCTGGATTCTGCCAAGATGAAACTAGAAGTGCAACCTTAACATTTTTCATACAGACACTTTCCTGGTCAATAATTCTACCACTTGTTTTCTTTAAACAAGTCCTGTCCTAGTGCTGGCCCTCAGTCAGGTCGTGTACCCATGATAGGAGACCCACACTATGCAGCTGTCTGGAAGGCATGCACAGCTCCCTCAGGAGGATTCTTGCACTCCACAGCAGGATGGACTGACTGCCCCATGATGGTGCAGTGCTGATGTGGTGCCCAACCCACATTTGTGGTATTATGTCTCCTGGAGTGAGAGGACCCCCGGGCCACTCTGGTGTGCACATCCCTTGCAGTCACCCCTTTGTGTGGGTGGCTGCCTTCCTGCCATCTGCCCCTCTGGGAAACAAACTTCTCAGCAGGCACTCTTGCCAGCCTCATTTCTCCAGAGCAACTGGAGTTAGAGTTGGAGGTGTGAAGTGATTTGTCTGTTGTGGATTGGCCCCTGTCTGTAGGTGCCTGTGGAGTCACAGTGAAACCTGGCTCATGGCTTGGTATGTCTGGCACCAGAACTGCTCTCCTGGCTGTAGGCAGGCAGCGTGGTCTGGAGGCCTCAGGTGAGGTCTCACTGAGATCTCAGTGGGACAGCTGCTTCTCTCTTTCCTGGCAGAGCCTGATGTACCCTGGTTTCACTGGCTAGCCTATGGTTGCCAGTGTGTTTTGGACCAGTCCATTTCTCTGCTTTTAGGTACAGAGCAGAGGCTGTTCTGCTTCACAAGCATGCAGCCTTGTCCTAATCCTGTGCCAGTTTCTAGAATGCCAGCAGGTGACAGCACCTCTTTATTCTTGTTGTAGCCTATCCCATTCCTCTTCTTTACCATTGGGAAACATGCCTATCTTGGACTTCTGGTGCTCCTGCTAAAATGTTGAAGATGATTGATCCTGATGCTCAGCTGGCTCCAGCAGTAACCCATCTCTATCCTTGGACCTCTCCAAGGTTTCCTGTTTCTCCTGGAACAGGAACGTTTCCTGTTCCTCTTGGTGTATGCAGAACACTCTCCTGGTTCTTATGCTCCTTTCCTAGCACAGGCCCAAATATAAGGCTTAATAAAGTGCTCAGGGGGCAGCTGGAGCCACTAAGGCCAGACTGATAAAACACCCTGAACTTTACCTTTTCTTCATGAGGAAGTGATTCAGGCCCAGCTTTTGGAGCTGTCCTTGCCCTCCCATCCTAGCAAAGCTGGGATCAGTTGGTTTCTCTGTTAGCGTGAATCCCAGAGTCAGACATGGATCGTAACCTTTGGGGGAGGCTGAATCTCTCTCCCTAGGCAGATTCAGCACTTTCAAAGTCTCCTGGAGATGGAAGCAGCCAGCTGGACCCCGGGGTCAGTGTGCAGAGAGAGAGCAGAGGGGCTGTGGGGTGCAGGCAGTGGGTGTGTGGGAGCAGCTTAGGCGCTGGACCCTCCCGGCAGGGCAGGGCAGGGCAAGGCTGTCCGGGCGGGGGCAGTCGCTGCGTGGCGTCACCGCTCCCGTGGCCGTGCAGATGTGGCCCAGATGTGGCCCAGATGTGCAGCGGGAGCGCAGCCGGGCGGCGGCGGCAGAGGGAGCTCGTGCTCCGCGTGTGCGGCCGGGAGGCGGCGGGCGGAGCCGGCCCGCGGCCGTGCTGCCAGCGGGGCTCGGTGGGCTCTTACCGGGGCCTGGTGACAGCAGCGGCAGGCAGCGAGTCCCGCACACGGCTGGCAGGGGGATCTCTGTGGCCTCTCTCGACCCCCGGCCCGCGGGAGGTGCCCGCAGCGAGCCTGGGCCAGCCTCGGCCCACACCGTGCTTACACAGAGCAGCAGCTCGCCCCGTTTCCTGCCACTCCAGGCTGTGTGCTGCGACTCCTTGTGCGATTCCTGTCTCTTACTGATTCCACTTCCCTGCCATAACCACACGAACTGCGTGTTCGGCTCTCTGCTCATCCCGGTTTCCTGTTCAGATGAGCCCCACGAAGGACGCTGCTGGGGTGGATGTAACTGGGCTGTCATCGCACCATACTTATGGAGACCTGTGAGGATGATCAACATGGGAAGGAGGGAAAGTTAAAGGAAAAAGAAATGCATGTTGTTTTTTCTTAGTGAATCACTAGAAAGGATCTTTCATCAGCATGACCTGTGTTTATAAAACTGTGCTTGCACAGGAAACCCCTAGAACTTTTCTTAATGTCCTCAGCAAATGTGGTTGGATTTAGCTACAGGGATTTACTAAGAGCTGTTACACAAATAAATAACAAAGTACAAAATTAGCAGCAGATTAACAAGCTGTGCTAAAATCAGCAATGAGGAGGGAAGAAGCCTTCACAGTCCCAGAGAGTGCCTGGCCTGTGGCTGCAGGAGCAAAATTCAGCTGCTCAGGAGTTTGCTTTGCAGAAGTACAAAAGATTGGGCAAAAGACATGTTTTTCCTGTTTTCTTTGGCAGGAGTGGAAAGGCAGATGATGCTGTGTCTCGAGTTTCAGGAGTATTTCTCCTATAAATTTTGTCCACTGGTGCTTGGCAGTGTGCTCACTTCAGAGGTGACTGGAATTGGTTTGGCATTTTCCCCCCTTTTTTATGTGCTGTACACACCTCAGGCTGCCTTTTCTGGATGCAGAAGGGTGGTTACAGGTGCTGTATTTCTCTTCCATGCTTCTCCAGCCCAGCCAGACCCCAAAGCTGCCCCTGCCAAGCTGGGCTGGAAGCAGAGCATCCACCACCATGCTGGTGGTGCTCAGTTTCATGAAGAGGCTGTCAGTGCCTTTGCACCTGGAGAGTAGTGGTGGTTTGCTTGTTTGGTCACCTTTGGCTGCTGTCCTGCTTGGCGTGGCCGCTGTCACCGCGATGGCACAACCGTGCAGGGCCGGGGTGAGGTGTTGCCGAATGGTAACAGAGTTTCCTCCCCTGCAGTGTCTTGGGGACTGTGCTGTGCTACCCAAAGCCAGGTGTGGCTGCTGATGAGCTCTCCCAATGCACTTTCCTGGAACGTGTTGTTCTGTGTTTTTCCTGCTGTTCTCTGCAGGCCTTGGCTCCCAGCCCAGCAGCCGGGACAGCAGCACGGGGCTGCCCCGCCGAGGGACTTGCTGGCCACGGAGCCTGCGCGAGGGCTCCTGCACACAGGGCCAGGGTGTTTAGGGTGCCCTCCCCAGCACAGGGCCTCAGCTGTGCCTGTCCTCCAGCACTGCCCTCCCTTGGCTCAGCCATCCTGGCCAGTGCCAGCACAGCCCCATCACCTCAGTGTGTTCAGTACCGTGGGTGCCACATGCACAGCCCTGTATCCAGCAAGCTCCACTCTGCCGTGAGAGTGCATTGGTCTGAGCAATGTGTTCTGCAAAAAGCTGTGGAAGGAGAAGCTCCAGACTGCTCACTGCCTCAGTCTCTGCACCAGCTGAGCATCAGTGCAGCCCCTTGTGCACCCCATGGAGAGGATGGTCATTGCACCAGCACAGGCTCCAGAGCCACCTCCTCTGAAGCATTTGGCTTGGTTTAGGTTTTCTTTTAATTAAAAAAAAAAAAATTAAAGCAAGTGCTTTATCTTGCATGTTTTAAGTATATAGTGCAGGGCCCCTTGTTTTTAAGCACATGAAGTTTTAGTAGGGAAAATAAGTGAAACTGTAGACCCGTTGAAATAGTTTAGTTTGAAAGCAAGCCACAAAGATTGTGGTTTGTGTTCCCTGCTGAAGGTGGGCCAGCTTGTGGAAGTGTCTTGGTATCCCTCAAACAAGGGCGATAGGTTCCCCTGCACAAAATTCAAGTACTGCTGCAATGTCATGTCCTTGCTGGACTTCAGTTTCATCAGGGCTTTTCGTGCTTTCCCTGACCTGAAGAAAGCAGCACGACCCCAGGTCTCCACACTCAAGTTCCTGCACTCCCCCTTATCTGCACCAGGGTCATGTCCCTCATCTCTCTTAATTATCCTGAAAATCCCTCTCATTATCTTGTGTGATTCAGTGACCTGTATCCTTCTGTGGGTATAACGAGCTGCATGAAAGCTTCTGTCCATTGGACTTTGACCAAAATAAATTATAAGCTTGTAAAATGTCAGTAGCTGGCAAGGTGCATTTGGGGTTGCTCCTGTTTCTGGGACACAGCCACAGCTGGCGCAGGCATGCCAGGGCCCATGCTGGTGCATGGGCTCCCGCAGGGCTGAGCGATGCAGAGCAGGGCTGGCTGAGCACCAGCAAAACTCCAGCACAGACAGACTGAGATCCATCTACAGAAGTTGCTCTGCTGTGCTGTAGCTCCTGATGTTTGGATTTTCGTCAGCGTGCTGCGGCCTGTCCTCCCTTTTCCCCTGCAGCCCCGCCGGGACGTGCTGCAGAGCTTGCCTCCATGCCAGGCTGAGGAGCAGCAAATCTGGGCTGTGTCCCTGGCCCTGTCACAGCCTGCTTCTGTAGGAGGGAGCAAGCCTTGGTCCTCAGGGTAAGTGATGTGGTCTGGCTTGGCTCTAAACAGCAGCACACCAGAGCCTGGAGCGAGCTGTTGCCTCTTCTGATGGGCTCCATATGGGAGACCAGATATGTGCTTGCATCATGCAGTGGGAACAGACCAGAGAAACAGCCCAAAACATGGAACATACTTGGTTGTGTGAGGGGATTCAAGTCTCTGCCCACCTTACAGTTACAAAATGGCTGTGAAAGTCCTCCTTTCCCTGCACTTGGCCAGTTCTTGCATCAAGAGGATGTGCAGGGGCCAGGGCAGGCAGGCCCCTTTGTGCAGCTGCAGTGCCAGCAGCACTGTTTGTGCTTTACCAACCTCCCCCCCGCCCCGTGCTGGGGAGGGCTGGGCTGGGCCTGTCCCCAGGAGCAGTGGCTGAGTGGTGTTTCTGGTGTCTCTGCCAGGTAATCGTCCATGATGTGAACGAGCTGACAGAAAAGCTGTTTCCCATCGTTGAGGCCATGCAGAAACACTTCAGTGCTGGATCGGGGACCTACTACAGCGACTCCATCTTCTTCCTGTCAGTTGCAATGCATCGCATCATGCCCAAAGGTAGGTCTCTGCTCTGCTGCCTCCAGCAACACAGGCTCTCTTTCTCTTCTGCACAGAGATGTTAACCAGTGGTATTTGAAATACAAAGCTAATAAACTTTTGGGATGGACTCCTAGGATTCTGCTCCTTTCTGCAGAGTGATGGACTTACCAGTCCAAGACCTCATCCAGGTCTCCTTATCACATGGCAGCTCGCCCTTCTTTTACGCCCTAGATGATAAGAGATGAGACAGGAGCAAGCAGGCCTGTTCTGTGTGTGTTTACAGCCCCCTTCCCCTTGTGGTGCCAGCAGAAATAAGTGTCTGTGGTGTAGCTGTGCACTCTTGAGTATCAGCAGGGAGTAGTTGTTGAGTCTTTCCTCTTGGCTTTAGGGAGCTTTTGGAAAGCTTTGCTGATTAGCAGCCACTGATCACTTAAGTTTCCTTATTGTGCCTCTGCTGTTATCAAGTGCAGAAACAACAAGAACTCTGCAGGAAAACAAGGCAACTGGCAGAAGGGGCTCAGCTCAGCTGATGCCATTTCCCTCCCCTGGCTGTGTGTAGTTGCCTCTCATGGAACCAGCATGCTCTCTAGTCTTTGGTTGCACAAATAGAGTTTTGTGTCCTTGGGCTCCAAACCCCTTCACTGGAGCTCCTGCAGCCCTGCTTGTCCCTGGGCTCTCCCTGCCAGCTGCCTGGCTGGCCTGATGCACCAGTGATGGCAGCATCCCTTCCTGGGCTGGTCACATGTCCTCCCAGGGCATGGCAGGCTGCAGGTGGCAGTGGTGGCAAGGAGCCCCAGGACCCTGCCTGGCCCTACACCTGCCCCAGGAGGAGGTGACCAGCCTCTCAAAGCTGCTTGTGGATGTCATGCAATGGTGGCCTGTTCCCACATGTGTGCATGTTCCCAGGGCTAGCACTGCTGGCACCAGCAGCTTCTTTGGCATCTGGAGCCTCTGCCCAGCTCTAATACTCCCTCCAGACTTCCTACCATGGATCTCAGGTGCACTGTTGCTGAGATGTGAGCCAATACACCTCCTCTGTGGCCCTGCTGAGTCCTGTCCTAGTTTGGCTCTCCTTAGGAGCTCCTTCCTCTACTGTGCTTCATGAGACTTCCTCTGTCCTTTGTGGACTTGCCTCTGTCCTCGTGGCATGGCCTTCCCACACTAGCTCATTAAACAGTGGGGCAGTGGTGGCCCTGAGGGTCCCATCCCAGCTCACTGATCATTACTCTGTGGGCTCCAGCAAATGTGCTCTACATGGCTCTCCCCCAGACTTGGGTAATTTTGTGTGTGTCTGGTGCTGTCTGCACTGTGAGCGCTTTGAAGTACACTGCATACAAATGATGGTATTAATGCTGGCTAATTCACTCCTGATTCCCTACTCTGTCTTTGCTGTGTGCTAAAGATATCCCTGTCGTGCTGCCTGCTAGCAAGAAGCTGCTCAGTCTGAAATGCCTTTTCTCAGTTCATCAGCCCTCATCTCTTGAAAAGCTTGTTTGCTGTCCCTCAGCCTGACAGGGCTTTCAATGGTCTGTTCGGGGCACAGGATGTTTAAGGAGGCATTTTTACAGTTTCGTGAGTTTAGTTTTTGTTTCAGAAGCTGCTAGTAAAGCTGATTTATATTTCCCTTGCAAGGGAGGTCAGGTTTGCTGTGCTGGGTGCCTGGTGATTTATGGGGCTGGTGGAGCTCACCAGCCTCCTCCCTGTGCAGCCAGCACTGAAGGAGAGGCACAGGAAAGGCTGCAGCTCTGCTGCCACTCACAGGCTTGCAGGTGATGTGGGAATGGCACTGGGCTCTTGCTGCCCTCCTGACTCTGACAAGCAGTATCTACTGGGCTGAACAAGCCACTTTGCTAAGTTGGAGGAGAAAGGACCAAACCCTCTTTTTCAGGCAGTATTACCATTTTTTCAGGCAGTATTACCATTTTTCCTGGTGTATTTCTTTGCCATTTCTTCTGCCTTGAATGTTGTGTTCTGCCGTGTGTGCTGTGTCTTTTTGTGCACCTCTCCAAGCACGTCTGGCTCCACAGCATTAGCCCCACTTTTTTGTGGAATCCAGATTTGATTGGAAGCTTGAGCATCTTCTAGCAGAAATGAAGGCCCTGATCTGAATACTAAACTCTCTGGTGTGTTCATTTGCATTTGCATTAATCAGTCTATAGGGATTTTTTCAGTAGCAAGCGACCTTTTTACTAAAATTGCCTGGCTTTAGTTTACCAAATATATCATTTTTTGAAGAGAAGCATTTCCACAGTATCATAATTTAGTGATTTGTTTGGATTCTATGGATTATGATGGGACATTGACTTTGCAGACTGGTGGCACTAAAAAAGGAAGACCAGGTTATTTTATTTTTTTTTTTAGGGACTTTTGTGGGACATGCGCTGGCTGCATGCACATTGCACTGAGGTTAAATGGGGTTTGCCACTCAGCTGCTCTGTCGTTTACTGTTGCTTGGGATCTTTGCCCAAAAAACTTCACATCGAAAACCTGCAGCTGCCAAGTTATAATATAACAGCTTCTTAGCTGGTGTAAATCATGGAACACTCTTGCCTTAAATGTCTTACATCAGTGGAGTTAATCTGATTTAAACCAGCTGGGGAGTTGGTATGCAGCACGCAGAAGTGCAGACTGCATAACTCTTGTCTGTGCTTGAGGCTCATAAATCCCGATTTAATGTGGTGTGGCCCGGCCCAGGGAGCTGGAGCAGTGCTTGATCCATCAGAATGGTTCTGATGGAAGGGGGAAGTGAGGGGAAAGTTACACAGAGAGGACAAGCAGGTTCAGGCTTAGAAGGAGCTGCCAAGATGAGGACAATGCCAGCATGAAATGGTCTTGAGACTCTCAGAGCAGTGAAAAGAGGAGGAGGGAGAACAAGGACCCAGATCTTTTCACTTTCCTTTTCAGTGGGCCCATCCAGAGGGGACCTCTTCCTTCCTGACTGGCTTTGATCCCTCTATCACTTGTCATTTTAGTTGTGTAAATCAGGCAGCCCAGCAAGCTTTTTATCACCCTTCTTTGGGTACATGAAGTAGTAATGTCTGGGCAGGCCTGTCTGGCAGGCAAGGTCTGGGGACAGGCTCCTGGTGCCACAAGTGAGGGGAGGAGGAGTTAATGTGACAGAAGGGCAGCCTGGGAAGGCTGGGAGCTCCCCAGGGAATTCTTGGTGCCCATTCTTGGCCCAAGGTTGTTTCCAAGAAAAATTTATTTACCAGGCGTTCTTCCTAAGGAGCTGGTGGGCCAAGGGAGAGCCAGCAGCATCCAGCAGCTTGGGTAGAGCTTTGAAAACTGCCATTTGGTATTCAAGTCCATTGGTATTGCTGATGGTGCTGCAGCAGGATGGCCCTATGGGAGAATAAGAAGCACAGGGAAAATGAGACATGACACAGAAGCAGCTTTGTGGCTTATCTCTGCCAATTTAGACAGAGGAGTGGAGTCCCATTAGTTCAGGGGAGGCTCAGAAACCTGGCTGATGGTACTGTGCTTCACATGGAGTGAGGGTGTTTAGCAGGACTTGACTGAAGATGGTATTTGACAAATTGGAGGTAGCAGAGTTTCCTGGCTGCTGAAACTGGCTCTCTCCTTGGGGAGTAGCAGCATCTCTGGGTGTAGTGATCTCCTCCCCCTGGCAGCATGTGGGGGAGTTCTCAGGGTTTCTCTCTTACTGTCCAGCCCAGCCTGAAGGCAGAAGCTTTGATAAAGGGTGGGAACGTGAGCACAGGCTGCAGAGGGCTCCTGGTTAGCCCTCATGCAGCATTCTGCATCTTCCAGGTGCTGAAGATGCCTGGGTACTTGCTGCCTGAAAACTCAGGAGCTTGTTCTGCTGGTGGTAAGGCTGTTCACAGGGGGCTTGTAGGGGAACTAGGTACCAGTGGGAGAAGTGGGTAAGTCTCTGTGGGACTAAATAAAGATGTGGAGCTATGAGGAAGGAGAACAAAGTGGAATTAATTGTTATGTATTGCCAAAATTCATGGCGTATCAGCATGGTCTGTTGGTAAAAAATGAAAGAGGTTTAGAGAGGGCCTTCGCTTCTGTGTGGGACAAGCCTGGCTGACTGGAACCCTCCAGGCCAGGGGGTTGTGGTGTGGACCATGAGACCACAAGCCACACAAGGCAGAAGTTTGTACAGACAATGGGAGACATCAAAATTGGTGAAAAGGATGTTCAAAACAGAGTGTGGTGATCTGTAGAGCTCCTTTCTGCAGGATGCTGCAGGTGCTGGGCTGCCTCATGGAGGAGGGAATCACAGCCATCTGCTGTGTGTTGGACAGCAAGCCCAGTGTGTCCTGGAGCTGCCAGCTGTGCAGGAGCATGTCAGGAGGACACAGATGTGGGTGCTGAGGGAAGCAGGGGTGGCTGCTGGGGGTGAATAAGCAGCACTGTGTCTGGGGAAGGGACTGCCAGCAGGGAGCTGTGCCTTTGGCTGCATAGCGAGTGTCCAGACAGCACCTGTGACACATCAGGATCCATGGGATGTCCAGTGGTCTCCCTGGCTTCAGACTAACAGGGCAATTTCTCCAGCTCATTATCAACAGCTGTACTGATTGTTAAGCACAGACCAGATTATAATGATGTTTGTCCAAGCAGCCTGACAATGACCAAGCCCCAGTCGCTTGGGGTTTGGTGCTGCTTGCAGCAGGATCCAGCTGCTGGCTCCAGCTTGGTCTCCCACGAAACTGATATCAGCCTTTGTCTGCTCGGGGATTACCAGCCCGGAGACAGAGGCCTCTGTGAACATCAGCTTATGCCTTTCCCACCAAGCAGAGCTGGAGGCAAGGCAAAGGCCAGCCAGGAGACGTGTTGGAGCAGGCACTGAGCCATGCTGTGCTTTCTCAGGGCACTATGCCTGTGCCGAGGCCGGGCACCTGGAGCACTCCTGCCTCTGGCTGTGGAGGTGGAGAGCCTGGGAGCTGGGGGAAGGGTTAAGCACAGAGGTACCAGGAAAGCACTCTGTGTACTGGAATAATGCCTCAACCAGTAACTGTCTTCTGCTAGTGTCCTTCTGGGAAGGAATGCTATCCCACATGCAGCATCCTGAACACATTGTTGATTGCTTTTGTAGGGATTTGTGCATGAGGATTCAACGTTGCCTCTGCACTGTTTCAATCCACAGCACAGGATTGCCCAGGTCGGACTCTGTTTGCCTGTGGGGTGCCAGGTGCCCACATGTGGTGTGTCCCCTCAACAGAGCTGCACTGCACACATCCTGTGTCACACAGGGCATCAGAGGTCTCTGAGGTGGAGGGAGGTGGGGAGGCATCACTCCCCCTTCTTCCTCCTGTCAGCTGCAGAGCAATTCCTGGTGCACAGGGCAGCTGCCCACAGAACTCAGCAAATCACTGTAATAATTGTAGTAAGTGAGCATTTTGAAAGTGCGTCACTCCTGATCCTTTCCTGCTGGCTGAGCACTGCCATCATTGCTGAGCCCCACCACATCAGGGAGTGCAGAGATGCAGCTGTTGGGAGGGAGAGGGCTGGGAGGAGAGTGCCCATGTTTCACATGCTTCAGGCTTGATTGTGTGCTACCAACGGGGAGATGTTGGGAAAAGGCACAGAAAATTGAGGTCTGTGGCAGAGTCATGGGAGCTGGCCCCACAGCCATGTGCTCCCTAACCACAGCTCCCAAGGGATGCTGCAGTAGCTGAAGGGTTTGCTTTCTGGCAAGAATGTTTCCATCTTTACAGCGATGGAGGGAGCGTTAATAGTTTCTGATAACCTCCCTCCTTGCTTTGTGCCACAAGCACTTGAAAAACAGCCAGATTCCCTTCCCAGCCTGTCTCTGAGCTGCCAGCACTTATGCCAGGTCCTGTGATGGGAAGATGTTGGAGTGATCATTTTGCAAGCAATAGGGATAGCTGTGCCAGCCATTGTTCCTCGCTGGGGTGAGCCTGTTGTGCTGGGAGAGTTGTTTTCATGATGCTTTTCAGGAGCAGGCAACAGCAGACCTCTGAGTAAGCCCACCCCAGGTAAACACTGGAGGCTGTGGCCTTGTAGAGGGGTCCACATTTGCTGAGATGAGCTGCTAGTCCCATCTGTGGGATTATGCCTGTGGGACATGCCTGTCCTGGCAGGAGAGCTCCTTGGCCCCAGCCCTGGTGTGGAGGAGGCACCAGGAAGGGCTGCTGTGATGAGGGGGATGTGGCTGCTGCTCAGCAAGTGCCTGGAAGTCTCCAGAGTGCTGCATCACAGCACAGACCCCTTCCCTGTGGCACTGCTGCCTCTGGGGCCGACGTGGCCCACAGCCCCCCGGGGTAGTGTCACTTCTCATCATTTCCACTGCCTGCCCCTTGCTGCAGTGTCACCATCGATTATTTTTGGATGTCCTAGATCTGTCAGGCCAGGGCTGGCTGCTCCCCCCACTCCCACGGAGCAGCAGGGTCTCATCACCCAGTGCTGTGGTGGGTGCTGCCCTCCTCTCTCCCCAGCCAGACCAGCTGCCCCATTCCCAAAGGATTGGAAGCTGCTGGGGGTCACCCAGTGTTGATGACAGGGCTGCTTTCCCCCACAGCCTCTCCCTGCTCTGCCATAGCTCATTAGAGTTTAGCAGGAAGAAACAAGGACAAAATCTGCCTGCAGCCCTTTCCCCCAGTGTGTGCACTTCACTGGGATCTGAGCCCAGAAAATTTATTTTCCTGTATCTCTTTTTTGTTTACCTTTCCATCTCACCTGCTCATTACTTTACAGTTTTCCATCCACTCTTTTGTAATTTATAGCAACCTGGAATCATACCTTATTTTGTCTGATTAAAAGATTTCCTGCTGCTCTTCCTCCAGCTCCAAAAAGTGTTTTCACACTCCTCCCCCAGCAGTAGCATATATTAAATACAAGGCAAACAGCATTTCCACCTCCATCCTAAAACCTATTGCATGCTTAGCAATGTTGCTGCCTTTGAGTCCAGTCAAGAGCCAAGGTGTTGAGTACTGCTAAATATTAGTCCTACAGACCGTGATGGATTACAAGGGGACACTTGGATGCACAGGAAAAATTAATTTCCTGGAACAGAACACATCCATCTCCTGCAGAGTCCTCCCCTTCCCTCAGGATATGGCTGTGGGGTGTGGAGCAAGGTGATCAAAGTGATGCTGCTGTCATACCTGGGAACATTGCTGCTGCTCCAGACCCCTGAGCTCATCCAGGTGCCTGCCCTGTGTGGGTGGTAGCAATGATTTGTCATCTATCTCTGGCAGACAGCCTAATTTTTTAATTAGCTGATAGGCTGATTAGCTGCTGTGCTGCAGCCACTGCTCTGCTCTGCTGGTGCCTACTCAGTGCTGCAGAAAGCTGGTTAGCAGCCAGGCTGCTGGGGCACATCACCCCTGCACTTCCTGGAGCTCTGTGTGCAGGGAGGGAGGCTGTTTGATGGGGAGGAGGCTGCTGGGCTGTCGCAGGGAGCGGAGGGGACCCTTGGCTGCATGGCAGACAGCAGGACCTGTGTTGAAGCACACAGCTGGAAGGTAAGCTGCTCTGCACCTTGGCAAGCTGTGCTGGTGCAGGGCTTTGTAGCATCATCTTCTCTTGGGAGGGTGGGCTCTGGAGCAGCACCATATCCTGGGAAGGGGGACTGCAGCCCCCCAGCTGCCAGGTCAGTGGCAGCAAGCTCTGAGGAGTGTGTCATGCTTGCACACATGCACGTTTGCCCCTGCCTTGGCTGCTTCCTCTGGGCGAGGCTCTCTGGTGCTGCCGAGGTCAGCTGGGCAGGCAGCAGTGATTAATGCTGGGCACAGAGGGGAGGCTGTGTGTGGAGAAAACAAGGCCTGGCCAGGGGAGCACACAGCCAGAGAGGAAGCTGCTCACAACCCTGCTGACAGCAGCAGGGAGAGCAGCCAGGGGCAGCTGCCAGTGCAGGGGGTGAGCCAAACCCAGGGAGCCTCTAATGAAGGGCAGGATGGAGAACCCAGCATGTTTGTGTAAATAAAATGTGTGCCTCCACACTGGACTTGTTGAGGTGCTGGCATCCCTGCCTGGCACTGCAGCTGTTCTCGTGCCCTGCTGCAGCTGAGGCTTTTGGGGACAGCTGGCTGCTGCTGCTGGGCAGTACCTTCTGGGTTGCACAGGGACCTCTGGAGCCTGTCACCCACTCTGCATCCATGCTTGGCCATGGTGTTGGCTGTGGGAGTGGAGTTTTTCTTGGCCACACATCTCTCAGAGGCAGTGAGGGCGGAGGATTCTGGTTTCACAGCCAGCACAGGCAGCTTTGTGGATCCACGTGTTGCTCCTGCAGGCACGCTGCCGGCTGGAGCTGGTGGCTGCTGCCCTGCTCCAGGACGATTATGGCCCAAGGCAGCCATCTAAAAGTCACTACTGGTCCTTCACAGCTCCTTCCCTTGGGATCTTCTCCTGTCATGCTGGGGACAGCTAAAAAGCCTGACTAAAAAAACATTGCTCAAAGTGATTCAGAGAGGTGGAGGGGCAGCTGTCCAGCTGTGCCCAGCATTTGTAGACCAGCAGACCAGAGATCCCCAGCCCTTCTGACTCTAACTCAGAGAGCTTTGGTAGCTTGCCTGTCTTCCTTCTGGTGGTCCAAGTCAAGTGGCAAAATGAACAGCCACCCCCTGGCCCTTCCCCACAGCCCACTGCAGCCCTGCAGCACCCAGAGCTGCAGCCAGCAGGGGACACTCCTGTCACTTGGCTGCACTGTGTCACCCATGCTGGCTGCTGCTGGCCCTGCAGAAGGTTCACTGAGCTGCTCTGCCTTTATCAGCTCCCTGTCCCAGCCCTGTCCAGGCCATCACCCGGCCACCATCCTGCACTGTCCCCTGAAGGATGGAGTGGGGTCCTGCCTCCCTGTGTTGCAGGACTGGGAGGTGCTGGCTCCGTGGGAAAAGGCAAAGTGGTGTGCTGGGGTCACACAGCTAGGGCAGCAATCCCAGCAATGCCCTCTTGAAGCACCTCTGGTCCCAAAAGTCACTGCTGTGATGCAGGGGAAGTCAAGGTGCTCCCACCTGATATGTGCCAGGTTAACAGCTGGACTCAATGATCTTAAAGGTCTTTTCCAGTCTAAATAATTTCATGATTCTCTGTTGGAGGAGTCTCTCCTTGTTGGCATGAAGCTGCATGACATCCCCAGAGCTCTGGCTAGGTCCACCAAAGCAGCTCACCTCCTCCCTGTGCCCCCTGCTGCCATTCATGATCCTGCCTGACATTTCTGGGAAGAGCAGTTTCATAGAGTCTTACAATGGTTTGGGTTGGAAGGGACCCTGAAGTTCATCTGTGTCCAGCCCCCCTGCCATGGACAGGTGTGTCACTTGATCAATCAGATTGCTCATCTAGACCAAGTTTGCTCCTGTCATTCCAGTGGTGGGGTGGCCTGGGCCACTGCATACCTACTCTATCCCTGCTGTGCCCTGAGGCAGTTTTTGGGGTCCATTCTTCCTGGGAAGGGCTGTTAGACTTGCTGCAGAAGCTGCCTGCTACCACAGGGGCTCCTTGGTGCTTTTCCAAGCATCCAGACAAGATGCTGTGCCCCTCATAGGGGCACCAGAGGGGTGCCTATCTGTGTGCTGTTGTAGCCCCACTGGGTCCTGGCAGAGAATGTGGGGCAGCAGGGCACAGGGACATGACCTCTGCCCGCCTCTGCCCCCTCAGTGGATGAGGTTGTGGGATGAGGCATCTCTGAACCTGGCCATTCGCCTCTGGGCAGGGATGGGGAGGTTTTGAGCCAAGCCTGGAGCACAGCCCTGCTGTAGCTGCTGATACAAGGCAGCAGTAAAAGATTACGAGCTTTAAATGGGGCCAACCTGTCCTATAAAGCTGTCACTGCTAATGGAGACCATCTCTGAATTGCACAGCTCCCCTCTCCATGCCGTGGCTGGAAGAGCTGGAGCTGAACAGAGAGGAGGGTTCTACACAGTATGGCAGAGTGAGAAAACTCCCTGCTGAGCAGAGCACTCAGCCTTTTCCCACATTTCCAGCTGGATCCCTGTGAGCAGCTTGTGCCTAAGAGAGCACACGATCCCTCCACCCCCACATGGCAGCCAGGACAAAGGCTTGGTCGAAGGGTAAAAGAGCATGACACATCAGAAATGTTAGTGCCTGGCCCCTTGCCAGTCCCAGGCAGAGAAATCATCTCAGCCATTAATCTCTGCATGCAAGCTGCATCTGGCAAAGTGATGCTTCATGTCACCCATGCTCGCTTACATCTCAGTGTTGCAGTTCATGCTTGCTTTAACAAAAAAAATTTAAAATTTAAAAAAGGAAAAAAAAGTACTTGGTGCTTTCTGGGTCTAATTTCTTGGGGAGTATTTTCTGTGGGAAGCACAGGGCACAGCATGGACCAGTGTGCTGGGGTGAGCCAAACATGGGGAGCCTCTAAGGAAGGGCAGGATGGAGAAGCCAGGGTGTGTGTGTAAATAAACTGTGTCTCTATGCTGGGCTCTTGTGGCACTGGCATCCCTGCCTGGCACTGCAGCTGTGCTCAGCTCAGCTCCCTGCTCAGCTGAGGCTTCTAGGGACAGCTGGCTGGGCTACAGGGACCCTCCAGAGCCTTTCATCCACTGAGGTGCTGGGGCAGGCAGGGTTGGGATTGGAGCTTCCTCCAAGCTCAGCTTTCATTCTCTACTGTGATTAACTGCAGTTGTGTTCAGCTGTAATTTTAGAGAACAATTGGATGACGTGGCTCACAGTTGATTTAATTGAAACCTGATGAGGCTGCTGTGCACCAGGGGAGTAGTGCTGGGATGCCCCTGGGAATCCCATCCCCTCTTCCCAGTCTCTTGTAGGGCTCAGGCTCCCCACATTTCTCTGGAGCTGAGATTGTGCTGTAAGTCCAAGGTCTTCTTGTCCTGGAGTTTTGTGACCAGTCTGGGTATTCTCAAGTGTGGTAATGTTTTGGATTTGGGGGTTTGCCCCACTGTAATTTGAGCCACCAGGGAGGTTGGGTGCATGTGGGACACTTGTCTTGTTCCTGACTGCAGAAATCCACTACTCTGCTGATTCATATGCTTGAGTTGCACTGGCCGTTTTTGAGGCAGTTCGGAAAGCTGGGGGAAATTGCTTTCAGGTCAAGACCTGCTTTAGCCTGTGGTGATTTACTGTGCCTGGGGTTTAAATCTCTGCAAACAGAGGATTATAGTGATGGTAAACACTAGGTAGGCCTGGGGAATGCCATACTGACAGCTGAAGGGAGCATGGCCTTTCCTTTAGCAGATAGAGCATGATGGATGTTAAAATAAATTGAGGTACAGCCCAAGTTGTAGTTTAGATACTGTTTCTCCTTAATTTATATTTCTGCTTGGGTGCTTCTCAGTGTAAGCAGTATGTTTCTTGCTTAACCTCACAGGGCCTTTTTGCTCTTAAATGAGGACAATGTGGTAGGTATGACCAATTGCCAAGAGTCCTAGATTAGTGCAAGATCTGCAAAAAATTCAGAGCTGCTGTACAGCCCAGCATCTGCTTGAAACACAAACACAAAGCAATGAACACTTTTGAAAATGCAAAGCTGCACTCCTGTGCTGGAGGATAACTGCTGGTGCCTGGCTGCTCTCAGTGCCTCTGGGTCTCTGGTGGCTTTGGGGGCTGAAAACAGAGCCATTGCCTCCTGCTCTCAGCAGCCAGGAGTAGCCAGCAGCCTGTCCCAAGCACGACAGGGTGAGGAGATCAGGAACCATGGGCACACTGCCCCAGCAACACCAGGCTGATGGGAAGCCCTGCCCATAGGCACAGCAGAAGGTGAGGGCAGGCAGGGCTTTTCCTCCTGCAGGTACTGGGCAGGAGGAAGGATGAAGGCTTGGTTTGCTAATTGCTCTGGAAGTGGTGGTGATAGGCAGATCTAGCCTGCAGGGAGCTGTAAGGGGACCTGTGCATAAGTGGGACCAAAAGACATCGACACAGCCTTACAATCCAATTACTGCTGAGTGCTAAGCAACCTGGCCAATTTGCTCTTGGCTTTTAGAACACATATAAGTAGAGAGGGCATTACATAATGCCCTGGGGATGGCTCCACTCGCAGTCCCTGAGAAGGGCTGAGCTGGCCTGGCCAGAAGATGACCATGGCTTTGCTTGTTGCTGGATGATCCCATCTAATGGCTTGATCTCTTGTACTGTCTGCACTTGCTGCATTGCACTTGGCCTGCTGCAATCCATGCAGCATCCACCTGGATAAGCAGTCTTGTCAAGGCACATCTCCTGCACACTCTCCCAAGTAGCATCTCCATCTTTCGGTCTTTCTCGTGCTGCAGAGGAGCCTGGGACAAATTCAAGCAGGGGCCTGACCCTGTTAAGTACCTCAGGCCCAGCCTTGAGAATGATGTCCTCTAGCCTTTCGTTGCTCTTGATGTCTCACTGCAAGTGGAAGATGTTTCCATGTCTTTAGAACCCCCCTTGCCTCGAGAGGGTACCACCAGCAGTAATAGTGTTCCAGGCTGCTGCAGATCACCAGCAGTTCTGTGCAGGCAGAGGGCTGTCATCTCTGTGGCCTCTTCCTCAGGGAAGCCCGTGGCAAGCTGCTGGGAGCTAATGGCTTTGTGCAGGTGATACTGGAAGTGTCACATGGTGAACTGATGCTGTCCATGATGGGAATTGCTTTGATATGTTGGGCCAGGATGGATGCTGTCTGGGATGGAGGTGGGAAACATTCATGGAGTTGGTAGCTGAAAGTAAACATGGAATTTTGCAGGGCTGGCACTACAGAAGCACTTCCAGAAACGGAGAGAGGCGAGGTTGAAGCTACCTCTTGCTTTTGTCAGTTATATTGAAAACCAGTCTTCTGGAAGGAAGGAGGGAGTGGATAGAGGCAGGGGGTCACCAGAAATGATTTCTGAAGTAAACACACAGTGGTAAATGCTTCATGATGGTTGAAGTTTGTTTGCTTCATGCAGAGGTTGCAGCTGGATTGTGTTAAATGTGAGTTGCCCATGGAGTAGACTACACCAAATCCTCATTGGGTTCAGCTCCTCCAGTAGCTGGTGGTAATCACAGGTTACACTTTTGTCTTCTATTGCTGACTTTTCCTCTTTGTGCTTTCAGAAATAACACGGATCATCCAGGTAGACTTGGACCTGAAGTACAAGACCAACATCCGAGAGCTGTTTGATGAGTTTGACAAATTCCCAGAGGGAGCAGTCATTGGGATTGCCAGAGAAATGCAACCAGTGTACAGGTACAGCCCCCTCCCCGGGGGGAGCAGGGAGTGGGCAGCAGGTGGCTGGTGGCTTCTCTTCAACTCAGGTTGCTCTTTGGAAAAAAACCCAGAGAGCAGTGGTTTGTGGAGATGGATGGAAATGGTGGAGACCAATCCACCATCCCGGCAGGGGGCCTTAATCTGAAACTTGTAAATTGATATGAGCAAACCATACAGTGTTGCTGTGGTTTGTTTGCTTGTTCTCACACACCATCACAAGACTTTCAGAGGCAAATTCTTGATCATCAGTGCCAAAATCCATGCCTGGACTCTAGTACATCTAGAGTACATCATGTACGTCATGTTTGCTCAGCCATGCCTGCTGAGGTGCTGTAATTGTTTGTGTGTTGGCGCTCTGAAGTTTTGGCTGAAAATATTGCAGAGAGTAGGGATTGAGTTTGGGCAACAGTGAGGTTCTGGGTCCCTGGAGTGCATTTTCTGCTTCCCCCACTGAAGGCTGAATGGGCAGCTCTTGCTGACCTGGGCTTGCAAGCATGAAGGTGGCCTCATGGTCCCTTGCTCTTCAGACCCTTGGTCCACAGCCACTGCCAACTGTGCTGGAAACCACTCACAAAGGGGTGGCCCAGTCCTTCCCACTCATGGGAAATAATGCAAATCCCACCACTGGTGGGATTCAGGAACACAGGGGTATTTCCAGGTGCTTAGAGAAATTGGTTTTGTTTAGCCATTGTTCTAAGGATGGACCTCAGGTTTTCTTTTAATCCAGGGTAGATTAGATAATTATCCCAGGATGCCTTAATGGATCTCAGCAGAGCTGAGTTTGAGCATCTCAGATGGCTTGGCTAGATTTGCTAATCCTAATGGAAAAGTTCTTGGGGAAAGATAAAAAAGCCTAAGAGGTCTGTATGTCTTTTCCTTCCCTGCTGGAAGCCTACTTCCCTACTGAGGCTCTTAGGACATGACCAGCAGCACTCTTGGGCACAGGCTGAGCTGCAAAGATCTGGACCAGCCTTTCTTGCTGCTTGTGCATCCAGATGGGAAGAGGGTAGAGACAGAAGTTCATCAACAGGAGATTGATGGTTGTTAGTCACCACCAATTGCTTCCTGGAAGCCTAAACCATATGACAGAATGTGATTGCTCGAACTACAGAAGTCACCACTATTTCTGAGCTGGAAAAAAGACATCTCTCTGTCTGTGGCATAAGTGTTGCCTCTCTCCTGATTTGTACTCTTGGCAGGAAGAGCTGGCACTAGAGGAACACGGATGCTGAGGTCTTGTCTCCATAGGGTGACACCATGCTTGGAGAGTAGAGGGCTCCTGTATCTGCTTTGGGTGTCCTTACAGGATTTGGGTGCCCAGAATGGTAAATCCAGCCCCAGTTAATCATATGCAATTGTTAGAGCTTAAAAGGGGGGTGGAGGGAAGAGCCCCAGCCAAGAGTGGCTGCAGGCTGTGAGTCTGTGGCCTCGGTGGGCCCAGCAGGGCAGATCCCTGTTGTTAGCGGTGCTGGAACAGGGTAAATGAAGCACTCGTTTGTCTGCAGTTAGTACAGGGTGGAATCACTTTGTTTTTGTCTCTGCAGGGTTTTGCATTATTTCAGTGCATAACTAGGGAGTGGGGATGGTGATCTGCTGCCTGGATGTGGTTTGTGGGACTGGGTGTGCCTGGAAGGGACTGAATTAAGGTTTGAGGGGCTCCACTGGAGAGCCTTTCAGCATGGCAGGGGACAAGGCAGGGGATCATGGGCTGAGCACTGAATACCTGACCCAAGCCATAGCTGTGTTCTCCCCCTCCTGCCACCCGTGGTGGGGACAAACATGCCAAGCAATAATAGCCCTCACAGGCTGCATTTTTGGGCTGAACTTTCTGTTGTTGCAGTTTTGACATTCTGGGTCACTTTGGGCTATGTTGTGCTTTTCTTCTTGTGTTGTTTTGATCTTCATGTGAAAACAAGTTCTTGATCCTTCTTGTCGCCAGATCACCCGTTGTGGGGCGAGCTGTGCAAACTCCAGCCTGCCCTCCTGCCAAGCCCTGCACCCTGTGGGGCTCGCACCTCACTGCTAAAAGGGTTTCCAGACACAAACATGAGCTGAAAAAGCATGGATGTCTTTGTAAAAAAAATTCTTTACTATTTTTATACTTTCAGAAAGATAAAAACATGTTGTAGGTGTGAAACAACAGGTGTCAGCTCAAGCCGCGTTGTTTGCCACGTGTGCACGCTTGAAGCCTCAGTTGGGGAAAGGGTTGTGGGGAGGGAGGAGGATTACAGGGTGATTGTGGGGTCTCTGTGTTGCCACTCACGTTTTCCTCACCATTTCACACAGCTCTCTGCAGCACTAGCATTGCCCCAAAGCATCAGAGGACCTAGCAGTGAGGGTGAATTAGCAGAGCTGTTCTGAGCTTGCTCATGGAGCTGTGGACTCGGTTCCCTGCGGCAGGGTAAGCCAGTGGCCAGAAAGCGCCTGGCTTCCATCTTTCCTGCTGTGTAGCAATGGGAAAGATGGATGGAGATTAATCCACCATCTGTTTCCATCAGCTGCCCGTTGGCTGCCTGGCTGTGGGCTGCACTTTGTGGGCACAGACTGGGGCTGCAGAAGGCTCAGGCTGCTGCACTGGTGCAATGAGCAGTGCTGGGCACAGACAGACATTCCGGGAAACGGAGGAGTAAGAGAACAGCGAATCGGAAACATCCCAGAGCCTCTCTTCATATCCTGAAGGTAGGGGAAACCTCCAGACAGCAAAACAGGATGGCACGGGAGTGTTTCCACTCGCTTGACTCATGCTGAAACAATGCCCGGCCACTGTTTGTCTTGGACAAACACATTTCTCTGAGCAACAGGATCTCCCGGCCCTCCTGCTAGGCCAGTGCTGGGATTTAACTGTTGCACAGTCTGGTGTTGGTCTGTCCTTTGGGGCCACTCAGGCTGAACTGGAGTGGCCTGTGGAGAGCAGTAGCTCCTGCTGAAGCTGGACATGGATCGCTCTGCAGTGTCTGGCAGGGAGTCCTGGATGCAGAGGGGGAGGTGGCAGGAGCCCACGTCACATGCAGGAAGTGATCTGAGGTCCGAGGCCACTGGCATCACGTCAGGTTTCTGTCTCTCCAGCTGCAGCAGGGAAAAGAGGCATCCTGTCCATGGGTCAGGCATGTTGTCCTTCCTGTGGCTGTTGGATCCATTCTGGGACATGGGCTACAGTCAACACCTCTGTGGACAGGGTTGCAGGCAGAACTTCATCCCACAAGAAGGTGCTACTGTGGTGAGGTTGTTGAGGACACTGGTACTGTGCAGTAGCCTCCTAGATGCCTCTGAGCTTTCTATGGCAGCACTGGATTTGTCCTGCCAGGCTGTTGTTTGAATATTGGCCTGCAGAAGAGCCTCTTCCCAGGCTGGCTTATGCCTGCTCATGTGTCTGCCTGCAGAGGGTTCACACTGTGGCCAAGATCAGGAGCTCTGGCTTCAGTAGGAGTGATTTTGATGTAAAGATTAGACTCTGCATCTAAAGTTTGCATCATCCAAAAGGCTTTAAATGCAAGGAGGTGCTTCTTCAGAGTCATAACCTTAATTAAAAGTCCTGTTGTCCCCTGCAGCATTTCAGCTGCTCAGTTGTGCTGGCCAATCCTGCTCACCAGGCTGCATAGAGTGAGTGATAATGGTCTGTATAAATATTTATGTTGCACTGAGCCTTCCGTGCCAGATCTTGGTCAAATTGAGATGTCCGGGCTCTCTGGTGCTCTTGAGCCCTGCTAAGAAACCTGCAGAGAAGCTTTGCAGATGCAGCCTGCATGGGAGCGACCAGATGGGCAGCAGGGCACTGTCCTTGGGGGTGTGTGGGTACATGCCCGACCCTGCAGAGCAGCTCAGCTGTGCTCCCAGCAGTGCAGCTGTGCCATGGCTGGTGATGGAAGCATGGCCTGCTGCCCCTCAGCCTGCTGACCAGGTGTGAGCACTGGGGCTGCACCTGGGGCATAGCAGGATCTCCATCAGAGCATGACAATGGCATCCTCACACCAGTGCAGCCCAGACCTACCTGTTCCTCCCTGCCAGCCTGGCTTGGCTTAGCACCTGTTCCCAGACACATGAACTCAGTGCTGCCAGGTGCCAAAGGGATAGGATTCCTCATTTCAAAACGGCCCTGTGATTGAGAGGAACAGGGTGAGGAAATACTGTGGCACTCCCCAAAATGTCCTGAAAGCTCTCAGATTACTGAAGGCAGAGCTTAAACCCCATTCTTCCTGTGTTTCCTGGTTCTAGACCGGTCTGGTCACACTGGTGGCACGTGAGAGGAAGCAGAGCAGTGGTACCGATTGCACAGCTGCCCTCAGCAGCCTCAGCCTGACCCCATGTGCCATGCCGTGCTCCCTGCTCCCATTCCCATCCCAGCCTCTTCTCTGCCTAAGCACTGCTGCTGCTGGCACTGCCAATGGAAGTGGGCTCTGGGTGCCCACAGTGTGCTAGCACCACCTGGGGCCCTCAGAACTGCCCCCATCATGCTCCCTTTGGAGGTCTCCTTGGGAAGGAATGGTCTGCTGGCAACAGGGAGGACTTAACCCACAGGTCCTCAGATGGGTGCTTTTACCCCTTCCAGGTAGAAGGAAGATACCTGCTGTGAAGGTGGGCCTCAGGAGAAGTCCCAGAGCTTCACAGGTCCAAGAATGCACACAGCTGGGGCTGGAAGGGTGGCTGCTGCTTCCACTTCTGCTATTTGGTGAGATCTTTACTACTGTGCCCTGTGTCAAGAAGCTAATTAAAGCTTGAGGCATCTTGGGAATCCACAGTGTTGGAAATGATAAGTTTGTCCAGTAGGAAAGGATATCTACATCAAAGGGGCAGCTACAGACTACAAAGGGCCGACACTTGGGTCCCTGTGTGGCTGCAAGGCCATTCGCCTTTGCCTCTGCCTAAAACCTGGGAACAACTCAAACAGGACATTATTTTGTAGAAAGGAAAGGCTTTGTTTCTGCTTGTGATCATGTGGGAGCTGCTGTGAGTGTGCTGTGTGTTCAGTGACATGTGTTTTGTTTGTTTGAGAGCTGCTGAAATAAGCCAGAGAAGCCCATTAGCGGGTGGAAGCAGGGCTGTGCAGCTCCGGCCGCGGCGCTTGCAGTGCTGGGTGTTTGTGGGAGCTCAGCGGCACCGGCGCTAAGTCACTTTGTCAGATGTTTGGAAGAGGAAAGGAGTTATCCTGGACTGGGAGCAGGCTAATGCTAAATCCATAACCAGGCCAGGCTGTCAGAGAGTCTGGGCTGAGACAGTACATTCTGTACCTTCTCTTGGGATCTAAAAAAAAACCCCAAAGTACGGCTGACAGCTGCAAGCAAGGAGCAGCTGGATTTTCCCTGGCTGAGGCAGCAGTGGTGGTTGTAAGATGTAACACTGCAGGTGGGCTGCTGCCTGCAATGGAGCTTTCCAGAACTGGAAATAACCATCTCCAGCAGGCAGGTCCTCCTGTCTGAGTTTTCCTGGTTTTGTGGACTTTTCATGCAGGCAGGTGGCCCTGACTTGGAGACTTCACTCTTTTCCAAGGGCTTTTGCCCTGAGGAAGCAGGGAGCTGGCTTCCACAAAAGGTTCTGTTCCCCAGGCCCCTCAGGAGTAAAGGCAGGAGAGTTTGTGCCTGCCATTTGTGCCATTGTGATGTCAATGCTGCCTGCCCACAGTCCTGCAAGCCCCAAACCCTGTGCACTTTGGATTTTAAACCATTTCAAGACTTTGACTTGATTTGTAGCAAGTGCTGCTGTTTGATGCATGGGGAAAACGGTTCTAGGAATTGGTTTGGCAGTGGCTGACAAGAAGCAGCCAAAATTACAGAACAAACAGAACCTGCAAGGAACTGGAAGCAGAATTAATTTGAGGAATTCAGCTTTACCTCTGATTTAAAAAATTATCCAACAAGGTAAAGGGTTGTGTTGTTTACAGCTGTGAATATCATTAATATATGCGACCTGTCCAATTTATTCCCACTACAATGCAAACTTGAAATGTCATTTAAAAACAATGAATAAATTGCATGAGATCTGACAACCACAACTGTGCATTGATAGCACAAATAGTAATAATATTAAGCAGCAGGTGAGCTTCTGTGAAGGGAGAGCATTTCCCCTGTTCCTGAGAGTTCCATTGACAGGCAAGGGTGTCCCAGAGCAGGCAGCCTGTGCTTCCAAGGCATGCATGAGAACACTGCCAGAGCAGAATTTATTCACAGTTGTTAATAGAAATCTGCTGTTTTAGCAGTATTTAGGGCCACAGTGTTCTACAGTGTCCCTGTGGATGGGTTGCCCCGCTTCCTGTACGGGTGCTGATAGAGGATGGTCTCACACACACAGGTCATTGCTCTGCGCTGCCACCAGTGCTGTTTGCTCTATAGATGGAAGGAAACTGCTGTGACCCAGACAGGGATTTGTGGTCCCACCTGTATTTGGAGGATGATTTTAGCACTGGCATGGGGTGTACAAATGTTTGATGGTGAGGAGGGCCACCCTTGAAAATCTGTCCCAAAGAAAGGTTTTGTTCACAAGCTGTGTTCACGAGTTGTCATTTGTCATCTATTTAAGAGTTCCCACTTTTGGACTAAGTCCACGCAGAAATGTCATCAGTGAGAATCAATTTGCTGCTCTAAATACAGGCCTTTTAAAAGTTTGGCACGTTGGCTGGGCTGTGGTAGAGACCAGCACTGTACAGACATAATTTGTGCATTGCGTGAGACTTTTATTAAGGGATTACTGATGTCCTCATTGAAGAGCTCAGTCTGTTGCTTCATCAGTATTTTCCATGGGGTGGCTGGAGGTCTTGCCTGAGCTGGACCTTTACCCTGAACCCATCAGAGAAGGGTAAGGTGGTCCTGGTGTGCACACCAACACATCCTGCCCTTTGTCCCAGGGTGGAAATTGACATTGTTTTGCCCCAGTTTGACATTTTTCCCTGCAGGACAAGGGGTATTGCTGTGTTGGCGATGCCACTGCACATCACTGGGTATACATGGTGCTCCTGAGAAGCGTGGAGCTGGGATTTCCTGGATTGCACAAGCTGTTCAGCCTCAGCTCAGGTGCTGTGGCATGGGCTGGTACTGAACCTGCTGTCCTGGCTCTTTAAGGGGTTTAGCAATTGCACATGGAAAATAAGCAATTAGCAACAAGGGCTGCTTTGTTGTGAAGCCGCTGAGCTCACCAGGCCGAGGTCCGGCTGCCAGGGCAGGAGGAGGGAGCTGGGTTGGATGCTGCCCTGGGTGGTTGCCTCGCTTTGTGTGGCAGAAGCTTGGAAGGGCCCACCTGCATTGCTGCAATGTCTTCTGGAGGTGGGAGGAGAGGGAGGAAGGGGAGCTGGCCTTTGCCTGCAGGTTAATCTCAGTTGAACACAGTGATGGTAAGGATCTGACAGCTGCCTGCCCCAGTGAGGATTAACCACGAGGAGAAGGGTGCAGGGAAGTTTCTTGGCTGTGCTCTTACTTTGTGCTAAGGATGAAGGGGGAAAGCCACCATCACCCCCTGAATGGACCATGCCATCATTCCCATCACTCTCCCCTCACCACTGCCCACACCCTCCCCTCCAGGCAGGACAGAAGCTGCTATCAGGGTCTCCCCTGTGTTGTCTCCCATTTCAAGCACATCCCCTGTCCCCATCAGGACACTGCATACTTCACACTGGGGCTCCCTTCCCATCTGCCTCTTTGAGCAGCCCTGTGGAGCCCCGCAGGTCCCAGGCACCACCAGGTGGGCAGCTCAGCCAGGGATTGCTTGGTGGGACCACAGCCAGGTGCTGTGTCCTCCTGCCACCCTGGGGGAGTCCTGGCAGCACACGGAGCAGGGAGCAAGGTGCACTTGTGCCTCACTGCTCATTGCACAGGAGCAGTAGTGTTTGCCAGCTGGGTAAGTGCCTGCAGCTGGGGATAACGCCGGCAGCCATCCGTGTTCTGGCTCAGGAACTGAACAGCATATTTGGAGGTACGAGAGCGTGCGCTTGTTTTAGTTGGCGTTTGGGCTGGCAGGGCTGCTGTTGGAGTGGCTCAGAGAGGGATGGCTGGCAGCATGTGCTTCTCTTGTGCTCCAGGAGCCTCATGCCAGGCTCAAGGTCCCCTGACCCCTGTGAGAGAGGCTTGCTCACAAAAGGCATCCTCAAGGTACTGGCCTGCTGCTGCTGCCCATCCTCCTCTCCCAGACAGCCCAAACTCTGGCAGCACTTGGCGAGAGGTAGGAGCAATCAGTGAGCTCCACAAGGAGCTGACTGTTTCTGGGAAGCTTATTGTGTCCAGATTCTTGCAGATTCCCTATTTTTGTGGCTTTATTCCATGACTGTTGGTTTGTTTCCCCTTTGGTGAGGGAGAGGCCATGCAGCTGCATAGGCTCATGCAGTGCACACTGGCTGCACCCTGCAACCTTCCAGGAGCATCCTGTAACCACAGGCACCCTGGGTCTGGCCTGACATCTCGTTTCACTTCATGTCATTTTGACTTGGTTCCTTGATTCCCCAGATGCCTGTGGGGGAGGCATTCCTGGAGATGTGGATTCACGGGAAAGGTGCACATCCTCAGCAGCCAGCCCAGTGGCAGCTGCACAGCTGGTGTGGCAGGGTTGCAGCCTCTTGAACATCAGATGGGTATAGGCACACAAGCCCAGTCTGCTGCCTGTGGGGCAAGTGCTTTGAGCTTGCTGCTGGTCTCCCAGCTGGCAGTAACCCCTGCATCTTGCCTTTCCTGCCAGCTCAGGCACCCAGCTGCTTTACCAGAGGTTTTCAGCTTATCCCATGAAGTTGTCCCATAACCCAGAGCTGAAGTAAATGAGTGGAAGTTCACAGATTTGAACAAAGTCTTTCCCCATTTGTTTGCCTCTTGCTGTAGAGAAGGCCCTATAGAGTACAGGTGGTGTTGGAGTGGTCCCTCCTGGCCTGGCAGCTGTCCCCAGCGAGGTGTTTGGAAGGGTGTGATGGCAGCTTTGTGAGCTGGGGCTCGTGACCGCCGGGCTGCGAGGCAGGGGAGGCGCGGCCGCAGCGCCCTGTGCTGGGCCAGCAAGGGAAGTCCTGCTGGAAGCAGCGTTTTTTATCTGGGCTGCCTGGGCCTGGCGTTTGAATGCTTGGAAATGCTCTTCTCCAGATGTTTCCTAGCACACGCCGGCTCTGTTTATAAACAGCTCCTCAAAGCAAAGCCTGTTGGGGCTGCAGGCAGGCGCTCGCGGCAGGCCCCGCACGGCTCCCCTGCACCATGGCACGGGGTCTGGGGCCACAGGTCACCTCTGTCCCCTCCCATCTAGATGGGTTAGAGCAGTAAACAAAAGCCCCAAATGCCTCCTCTTCCTTTCTCCTCCCTTTCTCCTAGCTAACAGCTTCCTGCTCCAATGCATCCTGGTGGTGCTGCCTTCCTGCCCAGGCTTTTGCTGCTGGGGGCACGGAGAGGAGGGCACACTGCCCTGCCTGAGCTGCTTGTTCCCAGGGAGATCCCGGCCACTCCAGGGGCCTGGGTCAGGGAGACATTTCCATTGCATCTAGCTGGGGTTCAGTTCCTTGATGATTATCTCAAGGGCACATCCTGGCAGCAAGCTCATCCAGCCCCTGGAGTTTTCCCCTTATGTTTTGCCAAAATTTGAGGTGAGTGCCAAGGGGCGATGTGAGGCAGGACAGAGTGGAGTGGGTACAGGCTGTGTCAGCTGTTTGGCTGGTTGTTGTGCTTTTCCAACCCCATCTCCTCTGAAGAGAACAATGCTCTCGTAATCATCACTCCTTCCACTTCTAACTGGGTGAAGGTGCCTTTCAGCCGTGCTCTTCTCTGTCCTGGCAGGACAGAGACCAAAACCTGCTTGAAAGAGAAAAGCCAAGAAAAATCCTGTCTAAACAGCTGCTGCCAGTGGCCCTGCCAGGACACCTTTCCCTTGGTTGGCCTGAGCTCAACAGGGGCAAGGCTGTTGTGCTCAGCTGTGAGCAGGATCCCAAACCATGGGCACTGCAGAGCCACCTGCAGCTCATCACATCCTGGATCTCACCTCAGCATCACTCCCTGAGGATGGCCCTGCCAGCCCCACACCCCACACACGGCCGGGGGAGGACAGCCCTGTCACAGCCTGTGCTGGGAGGAAGGGCTGAACAATTGCTGCTTGTCAGGCTGTCTCCTCTTCCTGTAGAAAAGGGCATGTTATCAGCCATCCACAAGTCATCTGGGGAACAGCACTACTGAAAAACTGAGTCATGTTGTACAGATTTGCTTTAGCCCCACCATGGCCTGGCAATGCCAAGGGCCTGGGTGCTTGCAATTTTTTTATCCTGGCTGCTTGCAGTGGCTGTAATCTTGTCCCTTAGCTTGGGCAGCATGTATTTGGAGGTAAGAATGTGAAAGGAATCAGCTTCACTGCTGTGGAGCTGGAAATATGCTCCCCTCTGTGGCACTGCTTACCCTCTCCCTCCTGTCAGCTTCCAGCATAACATTCTGGGCAGGGGGATGGCTTTCTTGGCACTGCCAGGGAGAAGCAGAGAGCAGAGGATGCAGAGGTGGGCTTGAGCCACTCCCTGGATCTGAGCACTTCAGAAGGCTGATTGGTACATGGCTGGGGCTTGTCTTTGCAGGTTGAGCTTCCCTCTAATGCTGTATGGAGAATGTTTTGCCTCCATTTTCTAAGGAGCAACCCATCCATGAGTTGACTTTGCCTGTCCTCAAGACACAACTGCTCTTTGCAGAGGCAGAGCCCTTTATCCTTTCCCCACCCTTTAGATCCAATGAGCACTGCTGCCCATGAGCTCTGACAAGGCAGCCTGTCCTCCACTCCCCTTGCCTAGGAAGCATGGATACGACTGCTTCAAGACTGAGCCCTCCTTCCATGGAAAACTGGCACTGGGAAAAACCCTTTCCGTTCTGAATCAGGTGGAAGGGAGTGGTGTAAAGACCCTTAATGAAATGGGAAATATCCATGCCTTAATGGAAAATTTTAAGGAAGTGATGCTGCATGATGCTTGTGGTTCTCCAGATCAGGAAATAAAAAAGATATTCACAGTTGGCATCATTAACAGATCCACATTTCTGCTGGGAAAAAAAAAAAAAAAAAAAAAAAAAAAAAAAAAACAGAAAAAAAAAAATAGATCCCATTTCTGCTGGAATAATTCTGCTGGTGGCTGTGTAATCCTGGCTGTCACCTTGGCCAGTCTCACTGTGCTGGGACCCAGAGCACAGGCCAGAAGGATGGATTTGATAGTCTGATCCCTGTACAAGCTGTAGCAAGAGCCTGTGGGAGCTCAACATGGCTTCTTAGAAGAAAAATTTAAATTTAAATGTTTGCAGTGGAGAGCATTGCCTCTGGAGCTGTCCCAGGGGCAAATGTCCGTGCATCTTCTTACATCTGAGGGAGTCCAGCTTCAGCTTCCAAGCATGGGACCACTTTAAACATTTGGGCGTTAAATCTACCAAGTTCTTGTTGCCTTGAGCTGCATGGAGACTTGGGTGGTGTCCGACAGGTTTGAAAAGGAACCAGTGGCAGGCTTGCCTTATTCTTTCTAACAATGTTTCTCCTTGACTATCTTCACAGCAAGGTGTAAAAAACCCCTTCTGTAACTTCACATTAAGTGTGGGGGCTGGAAGGAGAGGGCAGTGCTGGCAGCCCTGGGCTGTGAGACAGTGGTGGAGGTCATGGGTCTCTCCTTCCCTCCTCTGACACAACAGGCTCAGACTGCTGTCAGGTGCTCAGCTTTGCAGCAGAGGATGCTGTTTGAGGGAAGAAGACTTTCAGACTGAATGGGAGCAATTTTGGAGGGCAGATCCAGCTACTTGGGGAATAGCATGGGATTAATTCAATTCCTGCAAGTAGCCAGTGTATGTATGGTGAGGTATATTCTCTCACACAGGACTGAGGAAGGAGCCAAAGAAATTTCTGGGCTGCTTGCTTAGGTAATTGAAATTAGGACACTTGTGGTGGTTCACCCAAGGCTCTGGGGATGTGGTTTTGTCTCTCTGCACAGCCCTGTGAGCAGTCACGCGATCCTGTGTCCACTTGACTCACTAGAATGATGCTGGTACAAACAAAAGAGGCTTTGGGAGATGGTAAAGCAGCGTGGTTTGAAGTCTGAGCAATATCCTGTGCAGGGGGATGGAAAGAAAGGAGGCCTGTGAAGCACTGGCTGTTCTGAGAGGCTGGGTGTCTCCAGAAGAAGACAAGCATGGTGAGATCCCTTGGGTGGGTGGTAGATCCTTGCTGTGATCCAGACCTGCCCAGACTTGAGCTGGCTGCTCTTCAGGCTGCCCTCCCTGACATCCCTGTGCCTGTTCTTCCTCTCTTTCCAGGCACACCTTCTGGCAGTATCGCCGTGAGAACCCCCAAACCAAAGTGGGGGAGCCCCCTCCTGATGGGCTGCCAGGCTTCAACAGTGGTGTCCTGCTTCTGAACCTGGAAGCCATGAGGCAATCCAAGCTCTACAACCAGCTGCTGGAGCCCACCATGGTGCAGAAGCTGACGGAGAAGTACCACTTCAAGGGCCACCTTGGGGACCAGGATTTCTTCACTATGGTGGGGATGGAGCATCCAGAGCTTTTCCATGTGCTTGACTGCACGTGGAACCGGCAGCTTTGCACGTGGTGGAGGGACCATGGATACAACGATGTGTTTGACCAGTACTTCCAGTGTGAGGGGGAGGTCAGAATTTACCATGGCAACTGCAACACCCCCATCCCTGAAGACTGAGGCACCCACTGCCCCCAGGGGCAGCTCTGACTGCAGCAGGGCCATAGTGGCTGCACTAACAGTCCCTCAGGAAGGGTGACCAGCTCTGATCCAGCATAATCCAGGGCAATCTAGGGATCCCAAGAGCATTCAATATCCCACTGCCTGTAGCCTCACCCTCCAAGAGGAAGGGCAGTTCAGTTGTTGGAACAGGCCTCCACAGCCACTGTACCCAGGGCTCAGCCCTGGCTCTGCTTGGCCAAGTCCATGGTGCCCATCTGGTGCCCATCTGTGCTTCAGCTGCTGGGGCATGGGAACAGCCATGGGCCCATCAGAGACTGCTGCTTTTGCACTAGGCAGGGCCCAGCTCCCTGGGTGCTGTGCAGCTTTGCCTTGTCTGATGGTCAGCAGGAGTGCCCAGTGGGCAGTTGGGTTTCATTTGTCATTCCTTGGTGGCCCATTTCTGCACCTCATGCAGAGAGTTTGTCTGGTCCCTCTGGAGAGCAGACACTGTCCTCAGGTCATCTTCCTTTTGAAGCATTCCAGAAAAGCGAGAGGGCTTTAAAGACTGAGAAGCTGCTTTAAATTGGGTTATTTACAAAAAAAAAATTGAATGCTAGATAAGCTTTAAAGCCTTCTGTTGGTTCTTCTGAGCAATAAAAGCTTTACTGCCCTATGTTGTCCTAGACGTGTTCAGTGAATGTGTAGCAATAGGTTCATTTTTCTAGCTTTGCCTTTAACCTTTTATACAAGAATAAAGCTGCAGATATCAGACACGCTCGGCTGTTTTTCTGTGGCACAACTGAAGTCCTGTGCAACAGGAGGTTTCCTGCACTTATCATGTTTAAAAAGTAGTTGATGTGTATCTGCTGGGCAGTTGAATGTGGTGCCCCACATAGCTTATCCCACATCTATCCCGTGTGAGGAATGCAAATAAAGAAGCTGGATATTTAAAGATCATCACCACCATAGCCAGGGTTGATTTGGAGGGTGCTGGGAGCTGCCTGTGCTATGAATGAGTGAGCTTCAGGCTGAGCACACTGTCCTTTGAATAAATGCTGCCTCAGTGAGCCTGGCTGGCTGCACAGGTCTGTGTCAGGGACATGCATGGCTCACTAACCATCTCCAGCCCATGGCTCATTAACATTAACCACCTCCAGCCCAGCCCAGCTTGTTTCACACCCTGTGTGTGCATCTGTGTGATGTGCACGTGCAAGAGAGGCGTGGGGAGCTGATTGTTTGTTAGCCTGATAACAGAACACACCAAATACACCAAATATGTGGCAGGAGTGTCCTGGGCCCCTTCCCCCATGCCCATGAATGAACTTACGGGGGGAGAGGCTCTCCTCCCTCAAACTGATGTGCAGAGACAACAGGCTGTGGTATGGTCTGCATCCTGAGCCCTGCCCTCTGATGTGCTGAATCAATTCATTTCCAAATAGCACAAAACCTTGTCTTCAAGTATTTTCTCATCCCCAGGGAAGGAACAGTAAAGAGGTGATTAAAGGTGAGGGAAAGATGCAGTTCCTTGCTGTGTTAGACTCACATTTTCACCAAAAAACAAGGTGATCCAGCCTCACTGTGCAAGGCAAGGCAACCAGCCTTGCTGGAGGCTGTCGCGGGGCAGGGTTTGGGGCAGCTGACGCACTGTGATGCTGCACCCTGAAGGATGAAGAGGATTATTATGGTGTTTACTGGTCAGAGCACACTGGTGGCACCAGTGACACATGGGGTTTCACATGCCAGGGCAGGACCTTGCCATCAAGTTTGGAAATGGCCATGCTGGAAATACAGGCCAGGCTGCTTGTGTCACCAGCACTGGGGAGGGGTGGGGTGATGAGCAAACATGGCTTTTACTGGGGACTGAGCAGCTCTGGGGTGGCTGTGGGTGTCAGGGCTGGCCCAAAAGGACCATGATGGATGCTGCAGGGTGACACCTTGAGAGACAGGGCTGTGTGGGGCCAGGTGCCCTCCCTGCCCCACAGCCATCCCTGCAGCTGGGCCAGGCATTGTGCTCTCTACCTGCAGCCAGGGGAGGCTCTGTAGGGTTAGGAGCACTTCTCCCTCTCTGGAGTCCCAGTCTATGTGGGGGAACACCTGCATGGGGCCACTGTTGCCCCAGGCTGAAACCTTTTGCTCAGGTATTTTCCCAGAAATCAATTCCCTTTTTTTATTTTTTGTTCAAAATCAGAGTCCACTGGGAAACTCACTGCGGTTTTTTTCAGCTAGGAAAAGCGTAGTTAAATGAAACATTTAATTGAGCTTTATTGGTTTTCCCCAGGCATCACAGAGAGCCTCGAGGCCCAGCTCCGCACACGCGCCGCCGGCCCCGGGCCCTGAGGGAGCGCGGCGGGCAGCGAGGGCCGCGCCGTGCTATTTATAGAGCCCGCACGTAGCCCAGCCGTGCTTGCTGTGTAATTATCTCCCCTTCATGCCCTGCTGATTGCAGGCACTAATGAGCTCGGCTCAGAGAGGCCGTGGCGGCCTGGGGCTGACTCGTGCGGCCTTTGGGAGGGTGCTGCCCCCGGGTGTGCTGTGGGGCAGGAGCAGAGCTTGCTGTGTGTCCCTGAGGGCACCGCCTGCCCAGGAGCCCTCACCCCCACAGGTGATTCCTGCACTAAGTACCCAGTCGGCTGCATTTCCCTCAGTTCCTGGAAGAATGGGGACTTTCCTTCCCAACCCTTTTTGACCCTCTTGCACCCTCCTGCTGCAGCCCATCCTCAGACAGGTGTTGCTCCAGGCACACAAATTCAGACCCGAGCATCCCCTGTGGTGCTGGCCCAAGGCCAGGACAGCCAGTACTTAGCAGCTGCCAGTACAATCATGGTGAAAGATGCCCAAAAACCATCGAACAGCACCAGTTTGCCCCTGGGCACTGGGGATTTGCTGCCGTGACCCTGCAGCAGCAGCAGCACTGGCCTGACAGGCAGCTCCTCACCTCCAGAGGGCTGGCACCGTGTCCTTGGGCCAGCGCTGGTTCCCTGCCTAGCAAAGGGCATCTGCAGACTCCAGAGCCTGCTCATGGGCTGGCTGGAGCCCCTCCGGAGATGCAGCAGGCTAAAGGCAGCCCTTGGTGAGTGGCAAGTGGGGGCATGCTGCTGTGACACACAGCAGTGGGGGGACACAGCTGTGGGGAGTGGGAGACCAGTCCCACCTGCACAGGCTGGTGGCAAGGGATGGGGCACAATGTATTGGAACCCATGGGAGGGCTGCAGTGGGCCCAGCCAGGCTCTCTGCAAGGATGTGGTGGGCTTCATCCTCAAGTTACTCAGCCTGGAGCTCCTCCATCACAGATTCCTGCTCCTTGTCTTCTCACCTGCTGGCTCACAGCAAAGTGCTGCTCATGTCAAGAGCCCCATGTTTTTCCAGGATGGAGAAGGAGATGGGAGAGCAAAGGGGTCTCCTTTGTAGAAGATTGGGCTTTGGAAAATATCTCTTTAGCTTAAGCTTTAGGGGAAAATTCAGTTTCTATGTCATTCAGCATTCATGAGAAATTGCACGTACAGAAAACAGTATTTATGATTTTCTGCCCAGCTTTGCTTCCAGCCCTGTCCTGGAGCTGCATGAGATTTTTGCTCTCCTCTCCCTGTGTTTCGTAACACCATCAGTGTTTATTCTCTTACTCATTTGTACTTCTTTCCCATTTGAAATAATCAATTGTTAGTATAAACTCACCTAGGGAGCAATTAGTGTGAGCCTAACCCAAACAGGCGCTGGGGTGCTCCATTAAGGAATATCCCCGCCCTCCCTCTCCACGGATCCCAGAGGATACAGTATTTACTTTTCAGCTCTGCTATTCAAACTGAGCGCACTTCGACCAGCGTGCCAAGAATAACACAAAGCCTAACAACGGGGTGCAGCGCTAAGATGGAGTTCCTGACTTTACAAACCAAAAAAATAAAAAGCCAACCTATTATTTTGCCTTTGCTGAGAAATGCCTGGCAGCAGCAGAGCAGGCAGGTGCCAGAACCACCCCTCTGCCCTCAACAGAGCCATGGGCAGCGTGAAATCTGTCCTGAGGGACACAGAAAAAGGCAAAAAAGAAAAGAGCAGTAAGCCTGGGACACGGGTCAGCAACTGCCTGCTTTTCCTTTTAATGAAGATTTTATTAGCTTGCTGCAATGTTTTGTGAGCATTTCCTCAAAAGCTTTGCAGAGCCATGGAGGGACACATTCCCCAGCACCTGTAGATATTTCAGCCAGGTTTTCAGTAGCTCTATTTCTGACCATCACGAGCCTCTGCAGATTTAATTGCTAATTGCAAAGAAATTGCTGCCCAGTCCTGTAGCCTTTTCACTGCCAGCAGGGTTTGCTTTGTCCAGTTCTCCTCTGGAAATTATTTATTCACTAATCAGCTGCTAACAAGGGAAGCACTTGGAGCAAATTACCTTCCTGAGGTATTTCATGGGCATTAGCTGTATTGTACCAAAAGTCTCAGTGTTAATTTAGACAATTTGCCTACCTGAAGAAAAAGCTGTAACAAAGCAGAGCCTGGAGTTTCCAGAATGAGCCACAGGTCTGGACCTGCAGGAGGCTTTGGCATTGCCCACCAAAGAGGGAACGCTCAGCCATTTGTGGGGTGTTCTTGAGACCCAGATGTGTTTTTTTGTGGGGCAGATGTTGCCATTGTGGCAGGTAGGAAACCATGCCCTGGGGTTCCAACTCCCTTCAGAACAGATGGGCACCTTTGAGCTCTTTCTCCTGGCTCATTCCTGATGGATTTGGCACCATGCAGCCCTGGCAGGGCATTTGTCCCAGTGTCAGTCTTCACCAGCACAGCTCCAGTGCCAGCTTCTCCTCCTGCTCCTGGTCAGGCATCGTTTAGCAGCAATTTGTGACCCTGCTGGAGACAATCCTGAATCTGTGCAAGCCACGGGCTGCCAGCAGAGCCCTGTTCTCAGAAGGCACTGCATGAACTGTCTCCATTTATCACCTACAGACCTCTTGCTCTTAGTGCATTGTGCAGCTGTTGAAATGTTTGTGGCCTTTGTCACAACACATCCCCTCCTTGGAGCTGGTCAGGATAAACAGACACCTAAGGACAGGATCAGTTTAGGGAATAAATCACTTGTGGATGCCCTGTGGCACAGGGGACTCTAGGAAATGTGTCAGAAAAAAAAAAAAAGGTGCACTTTTTTCCCCTACATGTTTTTCATGCTTTTTCCTTTCAAACTCATTTCTTTTCTGTGCTAGAGGACTTTTCTGGCTACCTTGGGAACACAGCGAAGACATCTCCTTCCAGCATAATCAGCTGAGCTCAAGGGAGAGGGGAGTTTTATACAGAATTCTTAAAAACACCAGCAGCAGTAGGGAAAAAAATGAATGGCATGTGAGACTGGGCCCTCAGCTGTGGAATGGGGGCATGGAGAGCTGGCCAGGTAAAGGATGCTCAGCTGACCTGACTGATCCTATGGTCCTGCAATAAAAACCATTATCTGGAAAAGAGGGCATAATGGTGACATGGCAGAATCTGCCACTGATGCTGAGCTGTTCAGGAGAGGGAAATGTTGAGCCTGTGTGAAGAAAATGTGGCTGATAGGGAGCAGTAGGTTATAAAATGGGAACAAAATTCATCACTGGTAGATGCTGGGTAGTGGAGATGTAGAAGGGCATGACCCAAGGGTACAGAGAAGAGCTGAGGAGAGCAGGAAGGTGATCTGGGAGGCAGCACGTTCCCCAGTTCCCCTCCTTGTTGAAGCCAAGCACCCACCTGGGAGGGAGACCAGGATGGGATCTCCCTCCTTGCTGCTCATGCCAAGCCCTCAGTGGGCTCACCAGGAGCACCCCCTTCAGCAGCTGTGGGCACAGGGAAGGAGAGCCACTGGTGCAGAGCAGGCAGGTGGGCTGCATGGCCAAATGCCAGGCTGTGCTCTGCCTGACTGCATCCTGCAGGCTGCACCTACTGAGCCACAGCTCTGGCCTTGAACCACCCCTGGTCTGTGCTCCATCAGCCCCCTGGAGCTGGGCCAGCTGCCGTGCATCAGCCCTGGGGAATCACCCGGGGATTAAAGCAGCCTTCAGGTTATGGACGAGGGTGATGCAGCTGGGTAGGATCAGCAACGTTCACACCCTCTCCTGGGAACAAAGGAAATCTTGCTACTCTGCAGGATCTGTGCTCAGCAGTTTGGGCAACTCTTGGTGCTACAGAAAAGCAAAGGTGTCCAGCAGCAATTTTTGTTCAGTAATTGGAATAGACATAAAGATGGCATGGCATTGTAAACCACTGCACTCTGCATAAGGGAAACAGCAGTGCCTGGAGTCCAGCAGGGCTGGAGTGCATTCCAGTTTCATGATGGGAATTCACTGTAACACCTGTGTAGAAGGCAAGGAGGATGCCAACACTGTGCCAGTGTCAATTGAGAAGGCTGGCAATCCCAAGTTAGCAGCTTGATTCCCAAGTTATGCAAAAGGATAGGAAAACTGGCATAAGATTCACCAGATAATAAATTTTCCAGGTCAAAAAGATTTCATCTGGAAAAGATGCAGGAACAGATCTAGAAGAAAATTCCATGTAGTGGAAGAGAAACTGGAGGCCAGCAAACCTGCCTGTGCTGACACACCTCAGTGTTTCACATTTTTAAAGCAGCCAATGTTGCAAAAACAGGAAATAGAAGAAGTCAGCATTATTAAAGCAAATGTAATGAAATATCCTATCATGAGTCATTTACTTTTAAACCTCAAATATTTTTCAGCAGATGCCACTAAATTTCTTTCACCAGTCATTGCTCTGGTGAAGTCTTACCAGCAAATAACAAAGAGGATATAAAATGCACAGTGTTTCATCCTCTCCTTCCCTGAAGAGCTGTGTGTAATAGGCTGCATTATCAAATAATCATAATGAGGGAAGATTTTAAATAATGCTGGGCTGAGTAGTGAGTGCCAAGGCAGTCATACATTTGTCATAAAAACACAATACAAGGTTCTTAATGAATAAAAGTGTCAGGTGGATTTGGGCTGGTAGCATCATGTACAAATCCTGAAAAATTACTCTCTGGTCTCCAATATGAAGTTACTGGTGTTTGCAGTTCTGCAGCTCCTCCTGCCCAGGAGTTTCTGCAGCCTGTGCTCAGCCAAGCCTCCCTGCAAAGGGACCACATTGTCCTGATTCTAGGAGTGAAAAAGAAGCAAAGGCTGAGAAACCACTGTCCAATATGGGGCCTAGAAGTATTTCAATATTTTCTGGCTATCCTTTCAGCCCCCAATCCCAAAAGTCCCAGACTAGAGGGTGTGGGAGGCTGACCTGGAGCCAGGTGTCCAGAGCTGATGTGTGTCTTTTTCCCAGTTTCACTTCCATATCCTCCCAGGGGAGGGATGCCCACGCTGCTCTGCTGGTATGGGCAGCTCAGCAGGAGCCCAGAGCATCCTGGGCAGGATGTGAGGCAGGGTGCTGGGGACATGCCTGTGGCTGCACCAGGCAGGGTGCACATGGGTGCCCAGGGTGGCATGGGAGGGTGGCAGGGCATGGTGGGGGAGACCTCCTGCAGCCAGAATTCCTCCTGGAGGAGCAGCAACACTAGAAAGTGAAGTCACCCTGTCCTCAAAGTCACATCTAGGGCAGGACATGGAGTCTGAAGTGCCACCGTGCTCAGCAGAGCAGGAGGGCTGTGGGTGGACATGAATTAAATATAATGGTCTGGGCTGCATTTACCCTTCTCAAAATAACTTTGCTTTTTGTGGAACCATTGTCAGAAAACCACAATTGATACTGTCCTAGTGCTCGAGCCCTTTATAGTTGCTTGTAGAATAGAAACCTTCTGGTGCTGCCAGAGCAGGGTGGACCTGACCAGAGCTAAATCAGTGCTGTGGCCAGCAGCAGGGCTGGGCTGAAGGAGGGGATGCTTGTGGCTGACCCACACAGGCCCAGGGAAGGCATTTGTCCCACGGGACCCACACTGCAGACACCCTCTGCAGCTGTCAGCTGTGGGAGGGCACTGGGATGTCAGTGACACCCTGGGGTCCCAGCACTGCCACCAGGCTGCCCAGAGCACACTGCCCATCACATGGGCATGCACCAAGCTCTCAGGGTTCCTCCTACACACCATCTGGGCTCAGACTGTATAACACAGTAAGGTGCATGCTAATTTCTCCAAATTCCAGAAGCCAGGAGAGCAGCTGAGCCCATTCATTTCACTTGCAGAAGCTCCCTGGGAGCAGCATGATGCTGTGAAGGAGGCCCCTGGCAGAGTGCTGTGCTCTGCTGCTGTCCAGTTTTAGTTAAGAGCCAAGTTTGCCTGCTTTTTTCTAATTTCTCCCTTAGATGTCACAGTCTTTTGCATAAGGAAGATCAAACTGTGATATTTTTAACCATCCTTGTAAAAAAATGCATATAGTGCATTGTGGGGAAAGCTGAGTCATGTATAGAGCCAAGAGGCTCAGCTTGGCAAGGGAAGATGCAGGTGCTGGCCCCAGGAGAGGGGAGCCTTTGCCCTGGACACCTGCTTTGTATGGTACAGAGCTGCAAAACCAGGTGAGAGAGCTGATTTATGCTGAAATGATGAATTGTGCTGGAAAAGATAAATGGGCAAATGATGAGGAGCTCGTGGTGCACAGGAGTGACCCAGTGCCAAGGTGGCACACACAGGGCTCAGCAGCAGTGGGGTGGCTGCAGTGGGCCCTGAAGGGAGGAGCTGCTGCCCCACAGCCCTGTGAGCCCCCCTGGGGCAGGGGCACAGGAGCTGCACCTGCCCCGCTGGCTTTGGAGCTGTGTGGAGCTCCGGTGGGTGAATGGGTGTCTGGGCTAGGGGTGATGCCAAAGGCTGCAGATAACTGCCTTGTCAGGGCACACCTCTGCTTCTCCGTGCTCCCAGAGCTGAAAAAGTGAATTTTCCCCTGTAATCCCAAAATTCTTTTGATGATGAGAAAAGGCAATTGAAAAGTTTTGTTGCATAACCTTCAAGATCAAATTATGATTTATTCAGAATGTGCTTTGTGGTGTTACACAGTATATGGGCTCAGCAATTAGCTGGAAGCAAATATTCCTCCTCATTTCCTGTGACTGTGTCATTAGGATAGCATTTCACCAGTTCAACATTATCATTATCAGCTGCAAATATTGCTGAAGTTCAAACTATTTACTTGTATTTTACTTTTTATATTATCAAATATTGTTAATTCAGTTTCATTGCTGCCTTGGAAATAATCAGGCAATGTTTTTTTCTCCTTGCAAACTGCTGTAAGAAGCAAGCATTGGAAATACATTGTTATTTCTACAGCTGGAAGTATCAATGGCAAGGAAAATGCCCCTTTCAAGCAAATCTTTAATAGTTTATTTTCTGGATGAAAGAAGATCCAAGGTGTTGTATCCGATGCACATAGCTTCTGTCTGCTCCTCATCTCTGGTGTCTCCTACAACCTTCAGGGAGCTCACAGCCATACTCAGCACTGATATAAAACCAGGCTTCCTGTTACCTTCCAGCCCCTGGATAAACCTCTGTGACATTTTGGGGGGAGGGCTGGCAGAGGGGGATTTGGTGGAGACAGATAAATGTTTTTTCCATAGTTATGGATAAACATGGATCTTTGCCTGTTCAGTGTAGCAGGAAAACTGCCAGCAGTGTTTGTGCTGGGCTTGTGTGCAAGGGTTTGGGCTTCCCAGCCCAACTCCTCACACAGTGCAAGGTCCCTGGTGCTGTTTGGGATGGCTCTCCTGCAGTTCCTCTGCTTGCACCAGTTTTGTCCTTGGTCAAACAAAGCAAATTACAGCAGAGGGGTCCCCCACATTTTCATTCTTTTGCGTGTGGCTGGAATAGAGTGGGGAAGGCTGTGGGGTTGCTTCCTGTCCCTCTGCAATGTCCCACTGCAGGATAGAGGGACAGGGGGTGGGTCACAGCTGTCCCATAGCCCTTGCAAACAACCAGAAGGTGTTTTACTGGTTTAGGAGAAAATTTGATCTCAGGACTCTTAACTCATTCTCAGCCCTCTGGTGCCAGTGCCAAGCCTGTAGGACCTCTCTGAGCTGTTAGCAAAGGGAGTTGATGGGCTCCTGGTTCCCAGGACCATCACCTGGGAAGGTCCATGATGCCCTCCTGGCCTGGGGAATGCTGCAAACCAGGATGAGAACATGCTGGGGAGGTCCTCAGGACTGGAGATCCCTTCTCCCGGAGCTGGGCTTCTCAGGGCTCTGTGGATGAGGATGGAGGGAAGCATCACCCCTTATTAAAGGCCCCCACATCCTCCCCTCAAGGCCAACAGCACATCATGTTCCACAGAGTACAGTGGGACAATAAAAGTGCTCCTCTGGCTGATCTGGAAACTGTAATTTTCTAGCAACATGAAATTTGTATGTGTGGGAGTGTTGCATGATCAGTGTTTGATGGGGAAGAAATGCTTTCAGATAGGGCAAAGATCTTTGGTCACAGGCATTTGATAGAAATAAAGATAGAGGAGAGCAGAATGAACAGTGATAAATGTTTCTCACAGAAAGGACAGTTAATCTTGCAGGACTCAGATATTTTTCTTCTTTCAGATTGATGCCAGGTGAAATACCTACCAACAGTGTTGTATTTAAAGCCTTGAGAGCATGAGAGGAAACAAAACCTGCTGCTGATTGTAATAAATCCAGTAAACATTTCATCCCTGAAGAAACACTTCCCATGTGTGCTGCACAGAAGGCTTTGCATCAAGAGTCTGTGAGTATAAATCAAATTGTAAAATAGATCAAGAAGTGATGCTTTATTCTGCCTGCCCAGGTGAAAGCCCTCAACTTTGGCCATTCCTTGCTCCCAGACTCTGCTGTAGCCAGGGCTCCTCTTCTCCACTGCTTGTTCCACATTAGGAGAACAGCAGTTGGGCTTTCTCTATGGATTTATATTCACACCTTGTGAACCTCTGCCTCCAAGGGAAAAGCAATAGTGTGGAAGACAATTTCTGCTGTCAGCTTATGCACTTGCCAGGAGGAGGCAGGAATTACCTCCAGTCATTATTGGTCATGCTCATAATCCAAGAGGCCTCTTTCAAGATATGGTGGGACACAGGCTTTTTGCACATTGAATGTTAAAAGGTACTGTCAGCTTTCACAGTAATTTAAGGCTGGCACTCCTACCTGCCTTACTCTTGCTTCCAAAGGGCATCTTCATCTTTCTTGGAAGCTTATCTTTAGCAGACATCATAAACAAAAGCCTTTAAACACTGTCACCATCTCACAGACTGGCTTCATTCAATACCTGGCCAGAAATGTCAGGTGTCCCTTTTGCCTGGGTAATGGAACATTTGACTGAGGGGAACCAGTATCTGAGGGAGGGCAAGTGCATGTGAGTGTGAGTTTGTACATGGGTGTGTGGATATGTGAGGTTCTTCATGCCACCCTGTCTAGCCTCTAAATCCTGGGCAGTGTCCCACAGGAGGGTGAGAAGGTGCTTTTCCTGGTATACAGGCACAGGGGGCTGTGCTGCAGACCAGGAGCATGGATGTTTGCTCCATGTTTTGCTGGGATAAGCTGAGGCAGGAGCCTCAGAACAGAGCTGCAGGTGATTTGGGGAAAAATAACTAAAAAGAAAGACATTAAAACTGAGGAGGGAGGTGCTGGTGGTTACTAAGCACAGGGCAAGGAGAAGCTTACCATGCAGTTGTTGCCCAGCTGTCTTAGTGCACCTTGGAGGAGCTTTTTAGGATACTGTGGACTTTGTTTTCCTCCAGCATGTGAGATGCTGATTCAATGTGAGACACAGATGGACATTTGGCTGTGTTTTTTCAAAGCCAGTGGAGTTTAAAAGAGAGCCATGCTTCAGCAGCAGGGCTTTTCCAGCCCTGGCACTGGTACAACCCCTTCTCCCCAAGTGTCCACGCACTTAACCAAGGTGTCCCAACCTCCCTCTTCCCAGAGAACAGCCACCCTGACCTCTGTGCTGGGCCCTTCCTGGCAATTAGCAACCTGCCAAGCTAATCAACACCTCCTGGCAGAGCCCTGCCACAGCCAGGAAAAATGACTGTGCTCTTGATCCGATGCTGGGAAGCACCAGGAGCTCCAGCCAAGTGGGCACCTTGCAGAGTGGGCTCCCTGCCTGCTGGGTGTGATGTCCCAAGCTCCCTGAGAGCAGCGGCCCTAGGGAAGGAGGCCCCATGGTCTGCAGCACACCTACTTCTCACAGGTTACACTCTGGGAAGCAGGGAGCAGGATTGCTACATGGCTTCTGAGAAGCAATAAACAGCCATGGCCAATCTTGCCTAATGCCACAGTCTGATTTCCAGTGCTGCTGAGCTCCTCCATTGGAAAGAGCAGCCACAGAAACTAGGCTGTGGGTCAGTCTGTTCCCTGTTGCTCATGAAGCACAAAGCCTTCTGCCCTTTGACTTTCAAAATACAGCACCCTCCTGCTCCCCCAGGATCGCCCACACCTTCATGCCTGTCAGTGCTGCTCTTAGCTCTGCTGGAGATGGACATAGAGAGACAGGACAGCTCCATCTGGCCCTGCTTTGCTGTCCCAATGGCTTCATGTTGTTGGCACCTTGTAGCCACACACTGTCCAGTGTCCTCTGCAAAACCCATTGCTCAGCTAATATTCCCAAGGTGGCAAAGAAATGTCCTGTATTCCCTGGGTGGGTGTGTGGCTTCCCCCTCTTTGCTTTGCCTGTCTGCCTGTGGCTCACAGCTGGGAGGTGCCTCAGCCCCAGCTGGCTCACTGGTGGAATGCTGGGGAGGTTTGTCAGCTCCAGTGCCCAGTCTTGGTGGGACAGGGATGCAGGGGATGCTGCAGACTCACTGCAGCCATGGAGCTTGTCTAGGGACCGGTAAGTGCCAGCAGCAGCCTATGGATCAGTGTCTGGGATTGCCATGATAACCAAACCATGGCATACTTGTGACACCTTCACTGAAGTGAGTGACCATTGCTGCACCACTGAGGGATGGTTTGCAGCTGCACTGAACCACCAGGGCAGAGGCAGCCACTGGCAGAGGGCTCTTTAGGAGGGGTGTGCTGAGGCTGGCATGGGGGAAAACAGGAAAGGCAGCTGCCTACTGGAAGGGATTAGATGCAGCTCTGAATGTGGAGAAAGCAGTCCAGCCTGCCAAGCAGTGCTTATTGGGAGAACTGAGGAGGAGTATGAATTAAATAATTGCCCAGCAATTAATTTCTGAGCACTACCTCTGCTGCTGAAGGACTCTTGCTCTGTTCTCACAAGCTGGACACAGGGGCCAGCACAGCCTATTCCAGTTCCTTCAGCATCACACCCAGGTACTTCAGAGTGATTTACAAGGAGCTGTCACATCACCAGTGAGAGAAACAACCCAAAATTATGTTCCACCATGCTCCTTAGGGTGAGCTCTGAGTAATTACTCCAATTACACTCCAAATTACAGGGAAGCCAGTGGCCTCCATACAAGGACAGATTGCAGAGTCCATCTTTAATTGTTGCTTGGGCTGTGCTCTGCTACCTCCAGTTTGAAGTATATGTTCATTTCCCTTATAGGTCTGTTATCACACTGCTTATCATCACCTTTTTATCTACTCCTCTCTTTCTAGTATGCACGTCAAAAATGACAGTATATTAATCAGCCAAGCTTTCTTCACTGCTTCTTGTCAGCAGCAAACTGTCTTCTAAAATGGAGCAACCAGTCACCTTCACTGGAATTGCCTAGGAGAGGTGTCCATGAAAAGCCAGTAAGTGACAAGCCCATGGAGAGCATGATTTGTTGCTCCAGGTAAATGATGAAGGACAGGGCTTAGCCAGGCAGGGAGAGGCCAGCTGTAAATCCAGATCCCTGCCTGAGACTATTATGTCAATAGTTATGAAAGCCCATCACCCATTCTTTCTCTGCCTGCAGCCCCAGTGCATCCCACCAAGCAGGGCCTGCAGAAGGACAAGGCCCATGGCAGGGGGCTGCACTGTCAGCACAGATTTTGTCCATAGTGAAGCTGCAGGGCTGTGTCACACTGAGCCTACCCACACCTTGGTCGCAGCAGTGCCAGGGATGGGGAACTCACCCAGGCTTTGTCAGGGTGTTTCAGAAGGTGCTCACACACTGAATCTGTGCCTTATTTCTAACCACAGCATTCTCTCATCCTCGTCTGCCAAACAGAGGCACTGCCAAACATTTAATCACATCAAAAAGAGCTTTAATAAGCTGGGATCAAGTTAGCCCTTTAACCTCTTTTTCTGGCCCACATTGATGGTGTCCCAGGAATTTCTCTCCATTAAAAGTCTGTCTTCTGATCCCTTCATTGGTCCTTAGCTTCTTCTTTGGGCATTTTTCCAGTTTCCCTGCCTCCTGAGATGCTGCCCCCACACTGGGCTTGGTCCCAGGGAGGCTGCAGATCCCTCCTGGACAGCTCTGATCAGTCCCGTCCCTACCAGAGGCACCTTTTCTTCAGGGGCAATTGTCCCCCAGCCACCCAGGGCGCAGCCCCCTTGCCCTGGTGCTGTCAGTGCACCCTGCTCCTGGTACCTGTGCCAGGATGGCCTCAGCAGAGCCTGGGCAGCTCCCACCTTCACTGAGACACCGAGGAGGTGTTACATACTGGAGGGCTGAGAATTAATCCCCACTGGAGGCCCCCGGAAACACCTGGCTGAGGGCGGGGCGGTGCTTGCAGCAGGGCTGGGGCGCTCCGCAGAGCTCGGCTTTCCAGCGCACAAACTCCGCGTTCGCTCCCGGCAGCTGGAGCTGCCAAAAGCCTTACGCAAGCCACTTACATCAGCGCCGTCACCAGCCTGACTGATAGGGACAATCGCAAGAACAGAGATATGCCAAGATCTCTTTTTCATAAAATGGTGCTAATTGACACTAATGATAATTCCCCGTTTCAAACCTTTATCAACCAAATCCGGTCAGGGCCATTCCGGCCCTCGGCACAGGACTGATGTCAGCTGGAGCGGCCTGGGACATCCTGTTTACTCCATGGAGGTACGGGCAGTGTGCCAGCGCTGGGACCCCGGGGGAAGTCCCAGGGACCCGCAGGAGCTAATTAGGTGCTCCTTTCCCAGCTCCTTTATACGCTCACCGATGTGTCAGACCTGCCGATTTAAACATCTAACCCCGGTAGCTATTGTTTAACATCTTCCTGAAGCCCTCCGAGGATGGAAAGTGTTTTATTGTGATTATATTTTATTTTATAGCATGCTGTATTGTTTGCCTTTTGCCTCCCAAGCGCTGAACAGAAATATTTATCAAATACCTCTCCTTTTCTGGGTTGCTGCCTACATGATTTGTCACCCTCTGCCTTTCTGGTCCGGGCAGAGATTTTTCCTTGTGCTCACTGCTTCCTTCAACAGTCCTATGATGCTCATGCAGCTTGTCACACTTATGCCTTTTATTCTGATCTTTATTTTTGCAATTGCCTTTACCCTGAGATGTGCAGAGCTGTATCTTGTTCTGGCCACAGTTTTGGGGGATAGGCTGACATGTGCTGGGGCAGTTCTTGGCCTCTGCTCTGGGGTGTCTATTTGCACACCCTGCTCTGGGCAATGATTTCCAGATTTCCACCCCTCTGGCTGCTGCAGTGGGCTGTGGTGCTGTCCTGCTCTGTGTGAGCATGGATCAGCAGGTGCTGCTCCCCTTGGGCTCTCCAGCCATTGCACCAAGGCAGAGCAGAGGTGGAGGTGGGTGGCTGGGCAGGTTCCTGCAGGGTGGGTGCAGTGGCTGCCTTTCATCCTAGGAGGGGCAGATAAGACTTTTGTGCTACCCCCACACGTGATTTACAGCGCAGGAGCCAACACCCAAAGCACAGGGAGTGGGCTCTCCTGGAGTGGAAATGTGGGCACCCTGCAAGGCAGTGCTCCAAAGGAGCAGCCCCATGAGGCAAATGGCTCCTCACTGCTGTGCTCTGCAGGCATGGGGTCCCTCCATGCACCTCTCCCTGGAGCACATTGGCTCTGCTGATGGCTCTTACACAGAAAACATTTTTGGTTCCAGCAGTAATAAGAAAATACAAAGAAACCTGCTTTTGAAGGCGTGTACAGCTCCCTCTTTCCCCAAAAGAAGCACAGCTGGAGTAAGTTGGTGATTGCCCACAGGGGCTGTGGCAGAGCAGGGGACTCTCCCACATTTGGCATCTAGGAAGGGTTCTGCCCCTGCTGTAGGGAATAGATGCTGTACCCCAATATCAGTAACACTGCTGGATGCACACGTGTGCATGGCCAAGGCTGAGGTTGTCAGGTGAGCAGCATCTCCCATTACTGTGCTGCAATCCTGAAGATCCCCCCCCAGTAATTACCCTTCCCAAGGGCTCCTGAGCCAGCAGGTGCCCTAGTCATCACAGCAGGCAGGCAAGACACAGCTAGCAATTAATTTCCTCTCTACAAATTATCAAATTACAAACTCGCTTTTTAATTGTACACTCTTTGAAGGAGGTCACTGCATGGCTGGGACATAGTTCTGCCTGTGGATCACCCAAGAGCTGGGTGGCAGCTATTTTGGGTGTCTGGGAATGATGAGGTCTCCAGCTGGGCTAAATGAAAGCACCCCTGGGCCGTAACCCTGCTGCAGCCCCTCACACCTGCCCTGCCTGGCCCCCCTCTCCCCAACAAACGCATGGGTTGCTCTGCATCCCTAATGCCTCTTTCCACTTCCTGAGCAGAGCCACATGCAGAAGCAGAGCTTGCTGCAACCCAAGGGCTGCACATCCACAGAGTGGGGACCAAATTGTGTGGGAGCCCCTGAGCTGTGGGTCCAGCATCACTTGTCTCCCAGCTTGCTGCCCCACACCCCAAAAAGGGTCCTCAGCCATCCCAGCCCTGGGACATTTCCACAGGGATGCGGGCCCTGTGTGAGAGCTCCTGTGCCTGGTTTGCTGTCATCACTCTGGGACTGCACAGGAGCTGACTCAGTCACAAGAAGGGGGAAGGAAATAGGAAGATGGCCACGGGAAGGACAACATCCCAGAGCACAGGGAGTTGCTCCCCAGCCCCGGCCCTGCACCCACACCCTAGGAAGATGCAATGACAGGTGACTGTAGGTATGAGCAGCACAAAAAGGCTTATGGAAGGCTGATTCAGCTGGTACAGGGGCTCCTCACAGGTGTGTATCAGCTGCCACCTTGGAAGGACAGCTGCATAAGGTTGACAACTCTCCTGGCACCCAGCCCAGTCCCATGGCAAGCACATCTGAACTGGCTTTTGTTATTGGCCATCCACTGACTTCATGCACCCAGATGCTTCTGGTGAGGCTGTTTAGGTGGTTGCAGGTGTTTAGGCTGATGCAGGCAGGTACAAATACCCCTCTGCTCATGCTGGAGGGGTGGCTTTTTCTTATGCTTGAGATCTGTAGCAACAGTTGGTTCCTCCAGCTTGCAGTAAGTTTGTCAGTGTCTGCTCTATCTCACTGTAGAAAAACTGCTAATGCTCTTCAAGTGACTTTTGTTAGGTGTTACATTTTAGCCATGAGGTGCTATTTGGTCTCTTCAAGCTGTGATGGAACAAGCATTTCTTCCTCTGACATGTCTGTGTACACCAACTACACCTGGAACATCTGAGCCTTCATCCCCTTCACTCTGAAGCCTTGTTTTATTGGTCAGGCAGCTCTCCCCCATTTTTATGTGCCAGAAAGTGCACAGGTGCAGGCTTGGGCCAGGTCACTGGGGAAGAGGGTGCTGGGCAATGTCTCTGTTCTTAGAGATCTCCAAAACTCAAACGTCTTGATCCAGTGTTTGCAACAGTCTTGATGGGAGCAGAAGTTTGGACCAGAGGCCTCCAGAGATATTTTCTAACCTTTATTTTATTTTTCTCTGGGTGCTGTGTCTAGCACAGAACAGTGATTTGTCAGTGGCCTCATCACTGCAGGGCAGCCTGGTTGCTTCCATCAGCTGTGGTCCTTAGGTCACGTCCTCAGCCATTGCTTCCCTGTACAGAGTTTCATCCTTCACAGCACTTGTGCCCTCAGGTCCCTGCTTGCCCTTGTGCTCACAGTTTCAAGGTGTATTTGGGGCTGTTCCCTGGGTGACTCAGATCACTGGCACTGGCAGCATGTGCTCCTTGCTGTTTATGGCACCACCAGCTTGTGTCATCTGCTTGTCTTACCAGGAAAGACTTTTCTAGTCATTTAGTTAATTGGTTAAAGTATTAAATTATGCAACACCAAGAGCTGATCCCCTTGGAGCTGCTTGTAATAGCCAAATGGCATCTCTAATTCTCTGTTGCCCTTCAGACTTGGTCAGAGCATCTGTTTGTATGCAGTGTTTTTAACTCATGTCAGATGGCATTAAAAATCCTTGAGGAAAGTGGATTGCAAGGCATCAACCCAGCCTGTCAGGCAGGACAAGCTGTGGTCTTCTCCAGAAAAGAAGGACAACAGCTCTGTTTTCCAAACTCTCTCTCTCTTGACAATGAGGTGCTTAACTGTGTGCCTTGGCTGTTTGGCTATTGGGAGGAGGGCCACACAGGGCCACCACTGTGGCACTGGGAGAAGTATCATGAGCATTGATTGTCCACAGCACCTCTGCTCTGGCCCAGGCATGGTCAGCATCCCCTTCCTGATGGTCCTGTAGCTGGACGTGCTTTGCTTGGGTGAAGGCTGGAGGCCCCAGGGATGGGTCAGTGTCATAATTTCTAGGGCTAATAGACTCATTTCCAGGTTAAACAGCTGGCTGGTTGGTGCAGGAATTGCTGCTGTGCCCACAAAACTGATCACCTGAGCAGGTGACACCCCCCTACCACTCTGGCACAGGGGAGGATGGAGGCTGGAGCTGCCCATCCTGCCACTGGTGGGATGAGAGGGGCAGCTGCCGGGGGGAGTGGTGGACATCAGTGAAATCCCTCATGTCAAGCACAGGGAGCTGCAGCTCAGGCTGCACTGGGAGTGCAAAGACAGGGCTCCAGGCAGTGCCTGTCCCTGGACAAGCTGAACCTCATCCTCCTGGTGAGAGGAGAAGGAGGAAACACAGCACGCAAGAAGCTTGTCCTGTGGGAGGTGTGGAGCCACCATGGGGGTGCTGGCACCTGGAGCCTCTGCTTGCATTAGCACCTTCATGGAGATGAGCCCTTGCACCACAGTCTCTGCTGCTCTGCACAGATGTTTTCTGGCCAGTTTAGCCTGCCTGTGGCTGTGAGTGTGTAACCCTGCTCTGGGAGGGTGCTTGTCCAGCAAACACTGGCTGGCTTGGCTCTACAGCCCACCTTGCAGGTGCTGCCAGTGAGGTTGGCAGTGGTGGGGAGGATTTCACCCACTCACAGCTGCCTTTTTCTTGGGCCTTTGGTCAGCATGGAAGGAAGTGCTGGAAAAGGAGCAGGCTGTCTGGGGAGAGCTCTGCTGATGTACTGGGGTCCTTTCCAACACCCTGAATGAAGTTAGAGCAGCGTGCCAGGGAGATGCCATCTCACAGGTCAGACCAAGCTCTGCTTGTGCCACTCCTTTTGACTGTGTGCTCAAGGATAGGGGTGTCTCAGACTGTTCTAAACTCTAAAAGCTTTTTCTAAAGTAGTGGCTGTTTGTGGGGTTGCACTTCTTGTCTCTCCTTCCTGGCAGCTCAAATACCCAGAAGAATAAACTGCACAAGGACGGCCCCAATCTCGATGTAACATGATAAATTATGTAACACAATGTCACAATTATGTATTTCTGAAAGAGAAGTAGGGCAGGGAGCTGCCAGAGACGGCTCCACTCTCTGGTGAGCAACACCCACGAGCTGCTGCTGAATGAACCGTGAGCTGGTGGGGTCACCTCCCTCCAGATCCTTAATGCCACAGTTCACTGCAGAATCGGTAGGAGCTTTCAAGACCCGTTTTTTTATTCCTTCAGAGGCATGGTGTGTGTGTAAACCCTAACAAAGGGAATAAGCAGGTAGTTTGTGCAGCCAGCAGCACATTGCTTGATGCTTGCACAGCCTCTTGGCAGCTCTCAGCAAATCGTTTAACCAGGGCTCTGTGCTGGGTCAGGTCAGAGCTTTCGGAATCCTCTGACCACTGCATTTGCAGAGCCTTTGTTTGTAGTTTCTGTACCAGTACACTGAGCATTCGTGCTTCATCTTCCTCACTGCACTGGGAGAAGAGTAAATACATTGTGATCTTTGCAGGGCTTGTCAGAAGTGGGCAGGGAAAGGCAGAGACTGAACAAAGTCGATTGGTTTGGGCAATCCAGAGCCGCAGGAAGAGTCAGCAGCCTGTGTTTCATCTCCGCTTCCTCTGCTCCAAACACAGATGGGAAAAACAGGAGGGGGAGGGAGGAGAGGCAAAGATAAAGTGAGAGACAGGAGGAGTGAGTGCTGCTGCAGTACCAGTGTTGGAGCAAGCAAAATATTTTAGAGCAAAACAGAGGGTCAGATTTTTTGGCCACTCTGTACTGAATGTCTTGATCTGAGGGACTGGAGTCAATTGCAAATTAAATAATTAAAATACTTCTTTTTCTTCCTCTTAGAGTAAGAAATGAGCTGCCTGGCTGGTGGTGGGCTGGCAAGGAAGCTGTGCTCCTGTGGGTGGGTGCCAGGGTAGCACTAGAGGTGCCAGGAAGCTGTGTGAAGGTGTCTGGAAGAAAGTGGAGCCCAGAGCACACTGCAGCTGTCTGGTGTCCCTGCCAGCAGTGACATCCCCCATGGTCTGTGTGTCTGTGTAATGGACCACAGAAGGTGTACTGCACAAAAGTGTCTGAGGTGAGAAAGGAATGAGTATCTGCACTGGTAGATACTCATTTCCTCTCCTTATTCCCAAGAGCAGAGAAATTCTTTCCCAGCAACTCTGATCTGGGCTTTCATTTTGGACTCACCCAGGCCATTAACATCCATGCCACTGTCCCTGGGAGCTGAGGTCTGGGCCATGCATGTGTGTATGAGGCAGGAGGAGCAGCACTGAGCACAGCACACAAGCACACACACCATCACATGCCTCCCCCACGGCCTCTGTGTGTCTGGAGAGGAGGAAATCCTGCCGAAGCTCACCGGATGCAGAGGGGAAAGACCCAGCAGACATGACCTGTTCCCATCCCACCACGGCCCAGGGCTGTGCCATGCACATGGGCATCCATGTGATGCCAGGGGAAGAGCAGGGACACCCATGCATGTGGGTATGTAGGATCAAATCCTGAGAGCATTTGCTCAGGAGGAAGAACCTGAGCCATGCTGCTACTTTTCTGACTCCTCCAAAGGCTGGAGTCCCCCAGGTAAAGCAGGAAGGCAGGATGTGACAGTTCCAATGTCAGACTGCAGCAGGAGGAGGCAGCAGCTTTCAAAAATAACCTTTGCAAGGTCATCCTTGAGCAAGGCAGAGCAGCAGTGGTGGGCTTGAGCACTTTTCTGCAATTCAGCTCAAAAAGACTGGAACTTGCCTTTTCTTTATGGGAAGGAAAGCATGTGATGACAGGTCCCCAGAGCTTTTATTTTGAAGCCAAATGCTTAGAGTGCATGAAGACAGCAAAAGCACTTTCCTTCGGGCAATACAAATCAAATAAATGGAGACAGTGCAGTGCAATTCAGTGCAGGCAGCAGCCAGCACAGGCTGCACTCACAGCTCAGCATCGTGGGGGCATTGGTGACAGAAAGTGCCCAGGACTGGCATTGCCAGCAGTCCCTCTGCCCCAGACATCTCCTCCCCACTGGGGGCCATGTCTCTGCCCTGGTGTGACTTTGCTGGAGCTTTTGCAGTGGGGTTTTTTGCCTTCCTGTCAAAGCTGGGTGTGTGAAGCTGTCTGTAAAGTTTAATTAAACTATACAGAGCCAGCTTCAGGAGAAGCTGTCTGCTTTAAGAGACTCTCTGTTCAATGCTGCAAAGCTGAATGGTGTTCCTATGGGAATGGATGTATTTTTTTATTATCCCTATGGAAGAGGATTAGCATTAAGATGGGTAGCTGCCCATTCTTCCCACTCCCATTTGCTCTGATAAAATAGTCCAGGCTGCCCTGTACAAGAAAGCAGCTGCCAAGAAGGGACCTGTCCTCATGGGCTGGCTTTTGCAGGGTACTCTGAGCACTGTGAGGATGAGGAGCAAAGCCCAGAAGATGATGCTGGGACTCTGCAGAACTGCCCCAGGCAGGCATCTGAGCAGCCCTGGCTGGAGGTGGGCTGGAGAGGGACAGCTGCCTTCTGTGACCCAGGGAACTGCTAAGGGACCAGCAAGCAGCACTTGGACCACGTGCACCAGTGCTTGTGGTGGGGAGAGGCTGTGTGCTGGCCCCATCCTGGCAGAGGAGTCATGCAGACAGGTTTTTGGGAGCATGTGACTGTGCCTTGGGAGTGAGTGAGTGCTGGATGCACTTAACTCACCTTTGCTGCATTAACGTCTGCTAAACAAATGATCCTGTGTGAAAATTGAATCGTAAGCAACAATACAGCAAGAAATGAGCCAGTGGATTTTATAACAGCTCTAGAACCCTTATCCTCTCATTAATGGGTTTTACAGCCATCTAAATTGAGCCATCTCCCTGGAAATAAAACATCTTCTTTACAAACAGCCCTTTAGGTGTTGCAGGCTACTCAAGAGCTGGGGCTTGTTTCTAATTAAAAGAATAAAATTCCCTTCACTTATGTGGTTTGTGGCTGGACTACCAGCCACATCTGCAAGCTGGAGCAGTTCAGTGGAGACCAGCAGGTCCTTTCTAATCCTCCTGGGTGAGGGGGACTGGAGCCCCACCCTCACATGGGTTTGCAGTACTGACCCCAGTCTATTCCCATTTAGCAGAAGGTGCTGTGCAGCACAGATGCTCAGTCTTGCTTTCCCTGTCACTCTGGCCAGGAGTTGGTGCTTTGTTTACCCACATCACAAACAGTGCAGGGAAAAAGCTTTTAATTAAAACCCCTGGAAATGAGTGAGATGAAGCAATGCTCCATGGCATTGGCAGAACACCAGTAAGAAATCAATTTAATCTTACTGTGATGAGTTTGCTGCACCTTCCTGTTTGATTTATAGGGTGAGTGCAATGTAGGCTTTGAAACAACCAACAGCTCTGATATCCATTCTGGCCAGCTTCTGGAACTTTTTCCAGGGGCTGTAACCCATCTCCCCACATCTCCTGGTCCAGCTGCCTTTGATGGAAGGGTTTGTCTCCTGCTGGCCCCTGCTCTGCTCACACAGGGGTGGGTGTATAAGTGGCTGTGACCCTGCCACACTGCCTGGCACTGCCTCCTGGTCTGATGGCAGAGGGCAGAATGCTCTGGGGTGGCCCCTGCCCAAGCTGTTTTACAAGCCCATCTCAGCACCTTGGGACTGAGAGCAACAGGTTTGTTTGCTTCCTTAATGTGTCCTTTCACACTGGGTTGGACGGTGTCCAGGCAGGCATTTATCTCCCTTCCCACTGGAAGCTGTGCAGGCTCATGCCAGCTGCTGTCTGAGGAACTGCTCTCCATTTCAAAAGAAATCAAGTCAAATTTGTTCCCAAGCCTCTATTAATCATGTTTTCCAACTTCTTGTCTTCTAGCAGCAGGCTCTGCTTGGCTGTTTGAGCTGGAGGATACAGGAAGCTTGCCTGGTTTATCCTTGGTGTAGCCCATCTCTCTAAGTTCCCTCCTCCTGACCCTGGTCCTCTGCAGAAAGCCGTGCCAGGCAGGATGCACCAGCCTGGGCAGTTTGCTGGTGGTCAGACTGGGCACCACCTATTGGCCCTGCTTGGAATAATGCTTCCAGGTTAGGAGGTTTCCCACATACATGACCTTGCCACATGAATCACCACTGCACGAGGACCTGGGGTCCCCAAATCATTCCCAATAATAATTTAAAGGCTACAGTCAACCTCAAACCTATGCCTGGCTATCTGCCACAGCTGCCATGCCCCACTGTGGGTGTGATCTGTTCCCACATGGGGATTGGGAAAGTCATTTAAAAAAGCAGTAGGGACCTTGTTAAGCAGGCCTGGCCTCCTCACCTGTCAGTTCTCACTGCAAGAGCTCAGGTGGCACCTCTGCCAGGTCATTGCAGAGGCATTTGTGCCAGGAGTGCTCCAGACTTGGAAAGTCCCTGGTCCTCCCCATGGAGCTGATGCCCCAGAAAGGCTGATGGAGCTGTCAGGAGCTGATGTGTGTTAATCACTGAAGGCACTTGTGGCTCACGTGTCTCTGGGGGAGATGGGACCTGCTCAGCTGCCCCAAGCTTGGCTGCAGAACAGCCCTGGCCTTGTCCCATCCTGTACCAACACTTGCAAACCTCTGATCTCTTTGAGCCTCTGCACAGCCCTGTGGCTCCTTCCCTCATGCCCAGCCTGTGGCAGGGGTGCTGGTCTTGCTGCTGTGGGTCCTGACAGTGCCTGCAGCACCCGCAGTTCCAATGGCAGCCAAGTGCCAGCACTGTGCAGCCAAGCTGGCACCCACATCAAACACCTGAATCCCAGGGGCTGTGAGCACTCCCGAGGATGAGGAACTGGAGTCAAGGAGGATCCAGTCAAGGGTAAATAAAATTATCCTTTCCCAAAGCTGTGGCACACTTTTTACAGTGAAAGTGAGGAAAGGCAGCCTTCAGAAGGGCCTGGCCATGGATATGAAGGGTTAAATCATGGTTGACATCCATCCTGCTGTGATTTGTCAGCCTGGACACATGTAGTCTGTGGAGAAAAACAGGCAGAGTAATTTCCTGATTTAAATGAATTTCAGAGACCACCACAGGAAGGAACTTGGGATGTGTCCAAAGGGTAACCAGGCCATGGAAAAATACCAGGCAGGGGAAGGGGCCAGGGGAATCAGAACTTGGATTTTCCCCTTTGTCACTACAGAGGTGACAGCCACCATTGCATTTTCCAATTATGAGTCCAGTTTAAGAAATTTAGGACACTTTAAATGTCAGATTGCTGAATAGTCCTCTTTTCTGAAGAGGAAAATTCCCTGAGAGCCTCAGCCATACCCAGCTGGCATTTCATGTTATTTACTGAATTGTTTATTGTACCTGTGTCCCAAGTATAAATCAAAAAACTTATTTGCTGCTGCCTGCCTTGTCCATAGACAAGACATGATATTTAGGCAAGGCTTTGTTTGAATCACTGCATTCCCACAGCAGTGGCAGGGTCCTTGTCACTCTTGCAGCAATCCTGACACAAACTTAGTGACAGACCAGGTGTGGGATATAAATGATAGTTCAGGGAATCTTGAACTTCTAAAAATTATGAAGGTGTGTGAACCTAGAGAAGAGAAATGAAGCTGAACCAGGCAGCAGAGACCAGAGGGCTGGGGTTGTGAATGTGCTCCTTCATGTCCTGGGGACTCGGGTGATATTTCTGTGCAAAAAAAGAACTGGAAAAGCACAGAGTAGTTAGAAATAAAGGCATGTCCCATTTATTTTCATCCCAGGGACCAAAACTTCCCTAGCAGCAAAGCTGCTCAGTCATTAAAAGTCAGTTGAATAGAAAAGCTTCTTGCAAGTACTGTCAGCACCGGCACAGGCTGGATTGCAGAGATGGTATCTGCCAAAAAGAAATAAAATACAAGCTATAAGAAAAAGTGCTATTTGACCATTAGTGAGTGAATTTATCATCCTGCTTGAGATGCTGGAGTTAATAGAATAAAAGCCTTGTAGACAGTATGGAGGTTATTATTTAAGGCTATCATCACCCTTAATTCAAAATTCTCATTCCAAGGATGCCTGAATGATCACTTGGGCTACATTAAGAGCTGAGTAAGCCTGAGCTTTTTTTTTTTTTTATAAGTTCTCTCACTGTTTTCCTGTCTCATGATGTAATGGTATAGTTATAGGATCTTAATAAATTGCTTTTTTAGGTTTAGAAATTGTATGAAAATTAGCACCATGGTAAAAGATTCAGTTTGCTGGACCAGGCTTGGATTTTTTTAAAGAAACTGAGAAGTACATGTGAGAATCCTTCAGCAGAAAGGGCACCTTTGCTGTGCTGGGGATCTGGGGTCTCCCCAACTGTGACTGTGAGCTAGGGAGCAGAGTTGTACACAAGGGAACAGGAGGAATAGGTGGTGTTGCAAGCAGTGTGTTGAAGATCCCTCATTCCTATCCCAACAGTGGGGTTTGTGATATGCAGTGCCTTTTAGGATGAGACCTGCAGATGTGTCCCCATTCCACAGGGTCTTGGTGCAGCAGCCCAGGAGCATCCCAAGCATGCTGCTGCAGGTTTCTGCTGGGAGGACCTGGAGCCCCTTTAGCACTTGTTCTGCATGCAAAATAAATCTGCATTTGCAAATGTGGAAATGAGTGTTTCTGGGCTCTCCTACCCAGCCCATATTCATGAATGTTCTTTTCATGTTAGTGTCATGCTGCAGTCTCCCTATTTCTTCTCAAGTCAATTCCTTCTTTCATATGGAAATTCTCCCCTCCCTCCAAATATGCATGCCAGGTTCCTGGGGCTGGAGCAGGGTTTTCTCAGAGGTCTCTGCCCTTAGCTGGGAGAAGAAAACATCCTCTGGTGACTTGTGGAGTCTGAGGTGACTGCCTGAACACTGGGAACTCTCTGTGTTGATCCACATCAAAGTGCTTGGCTGCATTTTCCACTTTCTTTATGGCTCTGCATTGAGATAAAACCTATGAAAGACCCAACAGTAGATTCCCATGCCTATCACGGGGCTAAAATGGTGATCCATCACATGCTGGCCATCCATCCATCCATCCATCCATCCATCCATCCATCCATCCATCCATCCATCCATCCATCCATCCATCCATCCATCCCTCCCTCCCCTCCCTCTCACAGTGCAAGGCTGGGAACGACTGAACTGCAGAGGGAATGGTGCTGATTGTAGCACTGGTCACAACTGGTCCTTGTGTCATCTCCTTGCAAAAGCTGGGAAGGTCACAAGATGCCCTTTATGGGGTCATTTTAGACGAGGACCAGACTGGCCACAGGAGGAGCAGCAGTGCTGTGCACTAGATGGGATGAAGGTGGGAAGGTGAGAAAGTGGCTTGGGCTGGGGAGGATGCTGAAGAGGATGTGTGCAGGTGTCAAACCTCTTGGCTGGATGTGATGTTTCTTGTGTTAAAATAAAACATTGATTTGCTTTGATTTTGCAATGCATGTGTGCTGCAGGTAGTGTGTATCCCAGCACAGTTAAACAGCAAACTGAAGGTTGATGATGTAGGAATAAAATAATTTAGGATGGCAAAGACCTCTAGGACCATCAAGTCTGGTGATTAACAAAGCACAATAAATATTCCTTAACATGAAGAGGTAGATTGAAAGTAAGTCCTGCTCCAAGGCAGGCAGCTCTGAGCAGGGGCACAGTGCTCCTGCTGTGTGGGAGTATGTTTGGAAATGCTACATTGGTGGCGCTTCCTGAGTTAACACAGCCTGGGGAGGGAAATGGCTGCAGGTGCAGGATGGAAGCTCAGCTGGTGAGCATTCCACATCCAGGGTCCTCTCTGGGGCAAATGCACAGTTCAAACTGAAAAGCTGAGTTTGTTCCCACACTGAGAATAAACATGTAGGAACACAAGACCTGGGAAGGAGACAAGCAGCAAGGCTTTTCTCATGGTACCTCAGAGGAGAGGCACAGATACCTGCAATAACTTGCAGTATTAAGCTTAAGGGCAGCTTCAGCATCTTGGAAGCAAGTGAAGTAATTTGTGGTATCCCGTTAGTGCAACTACAGTTCTTTGCAACCAGAAGGAACAAGTCATTAGTAACACCAAGAAACCACTTGAGGAAAATCTCTGTGCATTGATCTGCTGTTGTGGATAAAAGATATTCTGCTGTGTCTCTGCAAGAGGACAAGTTTGTGACAGACTCCTATTTAGTGTGTACGAAAGATCCCACTGAAACCTCCAGATTTATTTATGAAAACACTTCTGGGGCACCAGCTATACTCCATGCAATTTCATTTAGGCTTTTCAGGGGTAGAAGCTTGAATTAAGTATGTAACTGCCCACGAAAAAGCATTCATTTCATTACTCTCCTGATGAGAGGTAGCAGAATGCACAGCTGGGATTTGGAGGGCTGCATATCAAAACTACCACTGTCTAGACAGGAAATAAATATGGTGGGAGAGACATGGCAGCTTGAGCCTTTGCTGTGAGGATGTAGCTGGGGGAGGATGGCAGGGACAGAAGGATGGACTTGGGAGAGCAATGCAGCTGAGGAAGGGAGGGCTTGGTGGCCTTTGAGTGCTGCTGTGCTGTGGCAGAGGGTGACTATGCAGAGATGGCTTTTAGCTGGGGACTTCCCTCTGGCCCGGCTGTGACACTGAGGACTTAGAGCAGTTTAAACATTTACCTGCCTTAAGCTTTTAAGACCTCTTTGATGACCTCAAGTGCTCATCTGCATGAAGAGCTTAGGGTGTCCTAAGCAGCCTTATGTCCTTTGGGAGGCTCAGAGCTTGGAGCTGCAGCTCAGCGCTGTGGAGCGTTTAATGGGATTTGTGCTTGGTAGCACAGCTCTGCTGCCCCCCTGCCAGACTGAATGGGGAGGCTGGAGCCAGCCAGAGCCACTCTGTGATGCCTGGAGAGCAAGGGGGTGGATGGAGCTGCCCATCAGCTTGCCTTTGGGGTACATGAAGGTCCCCAGGAAGAGCAGGGAGCCCCAGAAGCAAGGGTCAGGGATGCCCTTGAAGGTTTGCATTGGCCTGATGCATGCAGGGACCCAGCCTGGAGGCTGCACAGTCCCCAGCATCCCTGACTGTCTGCTGTCAACAGCTCTGGCCGTGCCCCTGCCAGTGCAGCATCCCTGCTGCCAGGGAAATACTTCAGTGGGCAACAGGAAACAGGCAGAGCCAGGCTGGGCTCCCTGCTCAAGCAGCCTCTGGAGCAGCAGCAAGGCCGAGGTTGGTGTGCATTGATGGCCCAGGCAGGGGTGCCTGAAAGTGAGCAGGTGTCTGTCCCAAGTTTCACACAAACTACAGCATTTGACAGCCAGCAATTAACAAATTCTCCTGGCCACCCTGCAGCCCCACCTGCAGTCTCCCAGTCAGGCTGATGGTTCCCAGCACCCCTACACACAAGACATGGAGAAAGCTGCCATCTCTCCTGCTCTTTGCTCATCAGAAGTGTGAAGCTGGCTGGTGGACAGCACACATTGTGCTCAGTGCTTCAGTGCAGCCACCAGCAGCACCAGGGATGGGTAAACAAGCAGAAGAGCTCTTGGCACAACCCAACATTTATGGCTGCTTTTGGGAAAAGCAGCCAGCCCTTTCCTTGCAGGCAGGGGTTGCAGTGCAGGACAGCCATTATTTGGGTGCATCCACAAGGACCAAGCCTGGCCACTGCCAGCCTGCAGAGCTTGGCTTTGCTGCCACAGCAGGACTGTCCTCTCCTTGGGGGACCAAGTAACTGTCTCTGACACTGCTCTTTGTCTCCTCCAGCAAGCCCCATCCCTGCTTTCACCTGTTCAGGCAGAAGTAGAGCTTCTGTTGTGCTGGTTTCCTAAGGAAACTAGGGGCTGTGCAACCATGGCTGCCTGCCTGGTCATCTCCTCCCCTTGCAGGCATGGCTGCTGGCATGGCTCTTTTTGGGGCCCCAGAAGCAGCAGGAGCAGGCACTGTGGGGGTCTCTGTACCTGGCAGGGCTGCAGCAGGTGCCCAGCACTCACTCACCATGCAGACTGCCACCAACAGCCCCCACCCAGCAGGTTTGGGGGGCAGGAAGCACCTGAGGGCAATCCACTGGAGGTTTTGTTGCAGCAGTGGAGGGTCTGTGGGGAAGAGGGGTAGCTATTGTGAAGGCATAGGGTGTTTGTCATGTTCATGGGACATGCTTTGAGGCAGAACAAGCAAAATTGTCCTTGGCTCAGCACAGAGGCAGCCTGGTGGATAGCTGATGTCCTGCTTCATGAGGCTGTGCTAGCCCAGGGACCCTGGGGATGCTGACAGTAAAATAAGCAAGTCAGGGTGCTGCCTTCTCATCCCAGAGGCAGCACTCAAGCTGCCTGCAGAGCTGGGAATGTTTGCAGGGAGCTTCACACAGCAGATAACAGGCACAGCAGAGAACATCACAGCCCACTCATGGATGATTTATGCCTGGGAAGAGGCAAAGCTCTGCTCTCAGGGTATGTCATCCACTCGTGGCTTTTTTGTTTCACTGCAAGGCGTATGCTTTGTACTCCTGTTCAGCAAAATGTGAACTGGGTAACTCCTGCTTTGCATGCAGTTGGCACCTTTCTGGCAAGCTTTTAACTCAAAACTTTAGTTTAATAGCTAATTAACAGACTTAACTCTCACATGCACCATAGCAGTTTGGTTTTTTTCTGGGGCTCTCAGAAGTACAATAACATGAGAATGCAGGCAGGACTGGGAAAAACAGGATCATCACCTCCTCTTATCCCCTGTCTCCCTGCTCCACCTGAGACAGGGTGGGTACCACTGGGAGGGGGGCAGTGGCAGTGAACTTTCCCTTCCTCATCTGCAACATGCATTGCATGAGAACAGGAGACCCATGACACTGGGAATTGTCCAGGCCTCCTTCCCTTTCCCTGCTGTTGCTGGCACAGATTGCCTTCCCAGCTTGACACTGACATCCCTGGGGACCGAAAGCCTCTGTTAGTGCTGGACCGACCTGTGCCTGCTGAGTGCAGCCCATGCCCTGAGCTCCCTGTTCTTCCTGCCTTCACTGCTGCCTTGCTCCCAGGGCTGCCTGACCATCTTCCAGACCACACTGACCAGCAGAGATTGCCTCAGCTCTAATGGCATATCTCTGCTGCTCAGCACTGAACAAACACCCCGGGAGAAAAAGCATCCCTGTAATGAGAAGTGAGCACCTGCAGGGAGTGTTCTTGCCACCCTGCATGAAACAGAGACACAGCTAAAGGTGGCTCTCGAGTAACAGAGTGTCTTCAGCTGTGCTGGAGCAGGCTGGCTTGAAATGCCACTCCAGAGTGAAAATGACAGGGTTATTAATAGATGTGGGCCCATCTTTAGCCCTCAGCTGAATGGTATTAGCACTTCTTTTTTAGCACTAAGGCTAAATCTAATTTTATATTGTCTGAGATACTCAGACAAAACTAGAAGGGCCCCAGACCAGCCCTGGACAGCAGCAATGTGCCAGCTGCTCTCAGCACTCTCTGGGTGTCCCCATGCTGACGCCAGTGCTGCATCATGGCAGAGACTGGCAGTGAGGGCTGAGGGGCTGCAGCAGTGATGGGCTGGGCTCCTGTGGAACAGCTTGTCCCTCCTTGCTGTGGGGAGAAGTCATTGCCAGGGCTTGAGGTTTGCAAGGCCAGTGCTGATGCTGCTCTTGCTTTAAAGCAAATATTATTTAGTTAAATGCACTGGTTCTGTGACTGTGATCATGCCAGCATCCTGGCTGCTGTCCTCCCTGCACCAGGGCATCCTCTTGGGCAGAAACCCAGTCTGGCTGCCCTTGTGCCAGGGAGTGCCTCCTCTTCCTCCCCTCCCTGTGTAGGTCCTGGCATTACTCTGCCTCAGCTCACAGCTTTTCTAGCAACTGCTAGATGCCTGGTGGAAGTACTGGGGTTCTGCTGCCTTGCCAGCACTACCACAAATCCCAAAGGCACAACCCTGTTAGAGCTGCAGGTATGAAGCCAGTCCTGCCTGCCCAGATTACCTGCCTGTTTGGCAGGATAAGACCACTCCTGGCAAAAGCACAGAGGAGAAATCACATCCCTGTGCTGGAAGTCAAAAACATTAATTAAACCTGCGGTATCACTGATTGCTATCTCAGGGGAGAGGCAGAGGGTGAGAAAAAGCTGGGGGGAAGGAAACTCAGGGAAGGATTTGCTAGGAGCATTCCTAACCTTTAAAAATAGGCTGACTATTTCTGCAATGTCGGCATCTTCCTATAGGGAGGCACTTAGAGTGGGTCAAGCTCGTGCCAGGGATTTTCAGGGAATGAACCCCTTTAGGGAAGAGGAACACATGTGTCCCAAGACCCTTTTCAGCTAAATATTTGGTGTTGCCTAGGTAGGAGCCTTTCTCATGTGGGCATCCTAGCAGGGACAGTTGGATCCCGGGGAAAATCAGCCCATTTTGTATGGGGATGTGAACAGGGCACCCCCTGAGAGCTGGGCCAGGAGCACTGTCACCAGGCACTGAGCTCTCTGCTCCCCATACAAATGATAGTTCAAACCCACTTAGGCTGCCAGTGTTATCAAGCAAATCTGCAATTGATCTAGAAATATTCATCCAACTAAACTCCCTCATAATCCAGCTGAAGCACCTGTGCTTAGACAGAGTCACTAGGTGCTATTTGCACCTAGTGGCTCTACCTAAACACAGTTGTTTCAGCTGGATTAAGCTGTGCCAGAGGCTTTTCTCTTGAGCTGCAAATATCCAGCCCTCTACAGCACACAAGGCCTGCAGCTGGTGAACCTCCAGCAGCCTCTCATGGATCCTGTCCCATCTCTCTGCTCACAAAGAGGGTGGGCAAAGGTCCTCTTTCCTCAGTGTTCCATGGGTGCCTGGGGCTGCAGGCACAGCCCTGCCTCCTTGCCCAGGACAGCATCCTGCCTTCCCAGCTGGAACCAGCAACCTGCTTTACTGGCCAACCAGTAAAGCAACTGCTTTACCAACACCAGCTGCCACCCCTGCAGGTGTCCCTGTGGCTGCAGTGCCTTTGGGGAGGGGATGTTGTCCCCATGCCCCACGCACTCTTGGGGTGCCCAGAGGGGACCTGGGCAGTCCCACACTTGGTAGTGGTGGCCATGGTCCCCGTCTCTTCCCCTGGGGACAGGTAGTGATCTGCTGTTTGTGGTGACTGCTTGGCATGCACCATGATCTCCTGTGCCAGGTCTTACACTGGCACTGCTGCACCTGCTGTCCTTCTCCTTCTTGCTGCCCACTCTGCTGCCCTGCTGCATGCACAGGCAGGGCATCAACAACCCTCAGCCCCTTGCCATCCTGGGCACCAGTGACCTGCTCAGAGGGCTTTGCTGCTTTAGTGGCCATAGAGCCAAAGGAGCAGGATAAGAAGACAGGACCGAGCGTGGGGCTGTGAGCAGCACTGGGTGTTGGGCAATGGGCTGGGTGGCTGCTGGGTGCAGGGCTGAACAGAGCCCAGCAGCTGCTGAGCTGGCCAGACAGTACAACTGGTGTCTGCTGTGGGGAGTGCTGCACCTAATGGGAATCTGTTCTGGTGCCACTGGCAGATCAGGTAATGGCCAGGAGCCATGGGAAGGAAGGTTATCTAGCAGAGCTAGCATGGACAGGAGCCCCATTTTCCTCCAGCCCTTTTTCCACATGAGCATGGCAAAAGCATGGTGGCACTTGTAGGTGGCATTTGTAGGCTCCTGCCAGCTGATCTTTTCATCCCTGACATGAAACAGTGCAAACAAATGTCCCTGCTTGCTTTGACTGCTTCCCAGGGATTCCTCATTTACATTATAATGAACCCATATTTTGCTGTATAAATAAACCTGAAAGTTGGCATAGAAAGGACTTATCAACTCTAAAGGTATTTGCATGTTCCCCAGATGGAGGGAGAGAGCCACACAGGGATTTAGTGGGGACAAACTTCAAGTGCTGGTGAGTACAGGGAAGATTTACAGCAAGATGAGAACATCTTGCTCGGGCACTTCAAAAGAAAAGTTGTGCCCGGGGCTGAATGAAAAGTTGTGTCATGAAACAATGAGGTGGGGGTTACTGCTGGGCTGAATGTCTGGTGTTCCTGCCTTTATCACCTGTCTCCTTTGCTTTCTGCTGCCACTAAGGAGAGCGGAGGGCTCAGATGGGGTCTCAGGTTGCAGGGACTGGGGGAGACCACCTGCCCTTGCCTTGCAGATGTGTGTGCTCATCCCCCCTGAGTCCCCAGTGCAGGTCAGGCTGGTGCTCGGTGGATCAGACAGTCACACCAGCCTGCTCTGCTCCCTGTCCTGGACCCTGTCAGACTCCCAACCAAGCCCACTGACAGCCAGGGGGTTCTGTCAGGCTAAGACATAGTGGTGCATCAACACCCACTAATGCCGTAGCAGTTAGCACTTGCCTGTGCTGAGCCACGTCTGCAAGTGATTTCGGAGTGCCGGGCACGATCTCTAACGGGCAGGCAGCCCCGAGCTCCGGCTGGTGTCTGTGAAAGGCACTTCCCTGACCCACTTACCCTGCAGCCACACCTCTGGCCAGAGACCAGCTCCTGCTGGTGTCAACAAGCCTGTGTTTAATCCAGAAAAGAGCAAAATCTTGACTTTGCTAAAACACTTGACAGGACCATGGTGTTGGAAAGCAATTTGTGAGCCAGTCAGCAAAGCACAGCAGCTGCAGAATCTGACAGTGCACAGGGTGAGGACAGGAGCACGGCTGCAAGTCCAGCCGTTCTGGCCCCTGCTGATGCTGTGCTGGCTGCTAGGAAGCTCTTCCTCTTCTTAATGTCACAGTTTTGCAGACCAGGATTAGGGGTAAATGTATCCCTTGTGTGGGCAGGACACAGTGGGGAGTGTCTTCTCCACTGGGCAGTGGTGAGGCTGCTCCTGGCTGGCTTTGGGATCTTTAACTCAGGAGGAAGCAGGGGAAGTGGATAGCACCCAGAGGAGAGCTGGCATGCTGGGTAGGGCTAGAGGAGAGGTGCAGGACCTGGTCTGCTCCAGGGAAGGGCAGGCTGGGGGAACACAGCAGAGAATTGTGCCAGCTGCTGGCAGCAGCCCCAGACTGGAGCTTTGGAGGTCCAGCAGGGCATTAGGAGAGTGGCTGGGTCATTCCTCCTGTCCACCAGGGACCACTGCCACCTGGCCCCATTTTGAGCTGTGCCCAGCTGACCCACATAGCCCTGCTATGTCTGGGAGAGGCAACCTGTGCTGGCTGGTACCATTACACAACCCTGCTGCAGCCTGCTGCCTGCACACAACAATAGGCACTATTTTTATTCCCTTTCTGGTTGTCACAGGCAGTTCAAGAGTCCTTGGGGTAGAGGATTTTCTCCCACACGCTGTTATGTAGGGCATTTCAGTCACTTGTCCTTGTGACCTGCTTGTGCCTGTCCCTGCCATCCCAGCATTCCCCTGCCAGGACCAGCAGGAACAGGATGTGGGGTCAGTGTCTGTGAGGAATAAAGCCCCAGGCCTGGGCACTGGTCAGAGCCTGCCCTGCCTGCAGACACCACTCAGAGGAGGCACATATTCCTGGGGAGATGCTGGTTGTGCCCCTGCCCCACCACTGTGAAGGCATCACTCCCCAAACCAGCAGTAAAGAGGAGAGCACCAACCTGGCCTGCCCAGCCATGAGCACCTCTGGTCCAGATCTGCAGGTGGACTTCCCACTTTGACCTCATCCTTGGAGCAGCCCAGCAATGGAACTGCACCCTGTGTCCTGCTCTGTCCCACTGTGAGGCCCTGCCCTGCTGTCCCAGGGGGTAAAGCCCCTGGCCCCATAGCACCCTTACACTTCCTGGTGTTCCCAGGAAACTGCTGCCTGACGTGGGGCTGGCCACTGGTGACAACAAGTTACTCAGAGCAGAAAATCCTCATGTGTCATGGGCATGATGTGGATGGAGCCATTTTCTGCACAATTGCTCCAGTTTATTCAGTGTGATAAACCAATAGTAAAGTAGGATGAGATGAGGCTTGGGTGCAATGTATCTTCCTTCTGAGTCAATTCATTGCCAAATTACTCAGCATGGGAATTTCCTAATGGAGCTGGAAGAAGTGGGGACCTGCAGCATAGGGATTAGATCAGACTAGAAATAAAATTCCCACACTTCCTCCATTAGTTACGTGTACTGTGGCTTCAGACTTCCTAGGCTTAACACAATGATCTCTCTGCATGATTCATGCAAGTACCAGGTGGGGGAAAAGCAAAAGGTGCTACCACACAAAAAATCTTTGCCAAAGAGGAGGATGGGCAAAAGGAACCTCTCCTGGCAGTTGGCAGTGATGCCACATGGCAAGTGGGAGAAGGTGTCAGGAGATAAAGGTACAGCATGAGCAGGGATGGCAGTCCATGCTCAGAGGGAACAGGCAGTGCAGCCCCCGTTAGTGTCAATTGGTGCCCTCCTGTCTGAAAGCCTCCTCCCAGGGATGCAGATCTCCCTCAAGGAAGAGCGGACAGGGCTGAAATTCCACCTGGCTGACACGACATCAAAGCACTTCTCCCCACTGCCTGCCAAGTCGTGTTTTGCAAGGTGCAATCCTGCACCACCACATCCACAGGTTCTTGCCAGGTTTGGGGTGCTTTGTGCATCCCCCAGTGCACTGCCAGGTGTGTCCCCTTGGCAGTCCAGTTTCCAAAACCTGAGTTGCAGCACCTCTTGGAATAGTCCTGCACCCTGCAGCGCTTCCCTGCTCCCTATGGAGCTTCATGTGTTCTAACTCCTCTGGCTGGCAGAGCAGTTTCCTGGAGGAGCTCAGGATAAAATGCCCATCAGGGAATGCTGGGAAAGAACATGGCTACAATTTCATCATCAGCTGGATGGACACCTTTGTTAGTGATGGAGCTCAGCTGAGGATGAGGATAATGATGAGGATGAGGATGGGGATGAGAAGGGTTGCTAAAGACAAACGCCAGTGACTTGGTGCCTCATGGCTCCAGAAAGCACAAGTCATATGCTTGGAGGCACACCCCCAGCCTCCTGACTGGCTTTACCACCACTGCCTCCTTGCTTTGTTTCCTTCCTTGGACCATCTTCCCTATTTTTCCTCTGTGAGCCTGGATCTGCCTCACAGCTCCTCTGAGCCTCCCCTCCCTGGGGCAGCGGCTCCCTGACCTTGCCTTTCCCAGGGGCCCGGGGCAGTCTCTGGTGGCACAGAACCTTGCTGTGCTCAGCAGGAGCTATTCCTCCTTGCCCTTTGATGTGTTGCATCCCTGCTTGGGACCGCTGATGGGGACAAGCCCTGGCTGATGATCAAAGTCTCCCCGCCAAGCTCTGCTGCTGCAGCCTGGCCCAGTCCCTGGGATTTCCAGGTGGGAAATCCCTCCTTGTTGCTCTGGGTGGTGGCACAAAGCATGGTATAATGGATGCTGGGAGCTTCCTGCACACTGCTGGGACCAGAGCCAGCATGGCACAGCACCCAGCTGTGATAACAGGGCACAAAACAGGGTTACTCATAAAAAATCACAAGTCAGTGCAGCCAACTCCAGCCATTGGAAAAATTCCAAATATGTCAGTATGTTGCATAGGCGTTCCTGGTGAACCAGCCAGGCATGGCGTGTGCTGCTTGCCCAGGCTGTGCCAGAGACTTCTGCCAGGACATCTGCAGCCCATGACCTTCTCTGTGAAAGCCAAGTTGAAAAATGACCCTGCTAAATCCACTTCAGCACTGCATTCAGAGACAGCCAGGAGTGACCTGCTCTAGAAAACATATTTAGGGGAAAAACAACTCCTTCACCTGCCCTTGGTGCTGGGCTGGCAGAGGCCAAAGCTGCATGTGGGTCCTGGCACCGGGTCATGGGCTCTGGGCTTTCCAAGCATCAAGCACTGAGGGCAGGTGCTCTGGAGAGAGGGCTGCATCTCCCTCCAGCTGCCTTCAAGCCCAGCAGCGCCCTGGGTCCCCAAGAGCTGTAAGAAGCAGCACAAGGCAGCTCCAGGCTGCTGGCAGGGCCAGTGGGACCCATGGGTTTTCTCACATCCCACTCAGAATCTCATGTTTTTCCAATGGGAGAAGCCACCTGCCTAATTAAACAGCAGGAACAAGCTTGGCATCACCAGTCATGCCTGAGCACACTGCAAATTCCAATGACACTTACAAGAGGAAATGTGCTGCCTTCTGGGTCTCTCTGCTAATATTTAGAAGGCTGCCTGCTGTGTCCTGAGCCCAGTCGGTGCAAGGTATAATTGGAAAAGCTGCTTGAATAGTGTTGTTATAAAAGTGATGTTAAAATAATGGTGTGGAAGGAAAAGCCAGGGCTGTGTGTTTCTGGGGTGTGTGTGCTACACTAGGCACCGTGCCCAGTGTGCTGCAGTGATACATTTTAGGCAGCCTCTGCTGAGGGAAATTAGCATCTTCGTGCTGTACACCAGGTACACCATGTTCTTCAGATGCAAAGGGAGAGTCATATTTAACACCATCCAATAGAACATTTTCCAATTTTTATTTATCAACAGGCATCTGTGTGTATTCCTCGAGAATGAAATATTTATCTGTAGATACATGCACACAGAATGTGAGAGTGCCAATGTATTATTTATCACTGCTTCCCTCCCAGAGCTAATAAATAACTCATGGACCCTGGCTGCCCAGCAGACCCTCTGGACAGCTACCTAGAACTGCCATAGATGCCAGCCCCAGGCAGAGCATCCCCTGCCTCCAGGCCCTGCCAAGGAGAGGGCTGGCAGAGGGTGCCAGTGCAGGGTGGCATTGGCCTCACTGTCAGATGCCTCCCCCACACACCCTGCACGTCCTGCTGGCTCTGCACAGGGTGGCTGGTGTGGGTCACCCCAGGCAGGGTGATGGAATCCAGGAGCCAAAGGGAATGTGAATGAGGGGCAGGGTCATTGCTGCAGTCCCCTGGAGGGAGCACAGGGGGATGTGGCTGCTGGCTCTTGGCTTAGCCACCTAGAAGGGAAACTGAGGCAGGCTTAGCAGCGAGCCAAATGTGCCGTGCTGGACTCTGGAAACATTGTCGTCTCACTGCAGATGTCAGATGATGAGAGCTGCTGTGTAACTAACACACCCCCAGGCCCCACAGTATGGGATACTTCACCTGTAGGGAGGATATGAGAGCTGTGACTGAGCAAAATACCCTGTCCTTGAGGGAGGGGTTGGATTGAGGCCACTCAATGAACTCTTGGAATGGGAGGCTGAGGCTGGGAGCCCTGTCATGGAGCTGGAGTCTGGGTCAGAAACCAGGCTGCTCACACAGAGCCTTTGTCTGCCCAGCCTCTGGGAGCAATGCAATGGGCCTTGTGGACAGCAAACCAGGCAGGGGGGAGGCTTGGGGCCTCTGGAGATCCCTGGGTGCCAATTGGGCCCCCAGGGTGCTGATCTGGGACATTATTTGAAAGATGCTGTGGGTGAACAAGAGCAGATGGGCATCAGATACAGTTTATGGCTTTGCACATATAACTCTCATTTCAATCATGTAAAAAGAAAAAAAATTACCCTTCTGCTGGGCTCCAATAGCACCTTTCTTCAGTGCTTAAGACGGACACAGACAAAACATACCAGGGAGCTTTTTGCTTCCCCTGTAGGGTGACTGCAGAGAAATCAGTGCTGCTGCAGGAGCCCAGAGCCATGAGCTGGAGCAGGTTACAGAGATCAGTCTGTCCTTGCTGCACTGCAGGGGCAGGTCAGGGTCTGGTGTGAAAAGAAGGGGAGGGGATCCCCTCAGCCAGGCTAGGCAGGAGCTAAGGAGCTCATGCATCTTGCAGGCAGTGCTAATACAGTGCACAGCTCTTACTGCCTGGAACAGCATGAGTCAGAGCAGGGGAGCAATTACACAGACCCTAAAAAAAATATAAAGCACAGTATTAATAACTAAGAATTACACTAAATTACTTCATAAGTGAATTATCCACCCTACATTAGCTGCTGAGAGGAGGAGCATCCCTGCCTTCTTAGCAGAGAGAGTGGATGGATGGATGGATGGATGGATGGATGGATGGATGGATGGATGGATGGATGGATGGATGGATGGATGGGAGAATGGCTTTCTGAACTTTGACCCTCCAGCACTGCAGGTCACTGTGCTGTGCAGAATTGCTGGTGAGCACTGCTCACATGGGCAAGGGCTCACTTTGTTCATTGGCCACTTGGGAAATGAAGTGCAGCAGCTGTTCAGCTTTGCACAGAGATCCTGCACAGCAGCCAAGAGCAGGGATCTGGCTGCATGGCAGGAAGAACTGGGCAGATTGCAGTACCTTTGCTGTCCCATATCCTCCTGGCTGAGGCCAGGGCTTCTCCAGGAGCCACCTGCCACTGGATGAAGGAGGATCTGGGATGACTTGGGGGGCAGCATCCTACAGCCAGCTCAGAGTGGCCTCAGTCCCAGGGTATGTAGAGGGCTGGAGTGGCCTCAGGACTCATTGTTGCAGCATCCCTGGCCCCACAGAGTGCAGGGGAGTGTGCAGCCCATGGGTGAGCAGGACATGGTGATACCAGGGAGTGACCAGCTGGCACTGCCGAGCACTGGCATTCTCCCAGCTGGAGGAGGTGACAGAGCTCATTCTCTTCCCAGGGTCACGTCTCCAAAAAGAAAGGGAAACACTATCCTGGAAGCTCTGCATGCTGGATTTGCTCAGGCAGGCAGAGCCCCAGGGGAGGCTAATGTGCCTGCAATGTTTGCAGAACCAAAGATGTTTTAACTCCATCCCAGCTGAGCAAAACTCGGTGCTCATCAGACAAGGGTGCTGCAGGTCCTCAAGGAAGGGCCTGGTGCTGGTGAGCCAAGGGAAGGCAGGAGGCAGCTGCTGGGATGCTGCAGAGAGTCAGCAACATTCATCACTCTCTTGAGAGCATCATCCAGCACAGAACTATTTCTAGGCCAGGGCTGTTACGGGGAGGCATTACGGGACTGTCAGGTACAGCATGTCTCCCAGCTGGAGGTGTGCTCCTATCTTGGGAACAGCCACACAGCATCCTTTGGGGGCTGGCTGGCTTTTGGCTTCACTCCACTTCAAAGCCCAGCTCCCTGTGTGCATTTTAACGAGGTTCGCACATTCCAGGTTTCTAGGCCAAGTGAGGGCTTTCATTCCGTGCTGCACTCAGCAGCTCTGCGTGGGGGCAGCCTGCAGTTCAGTAAGGTGAGAGGCTGAAAGTGGTTCAATTTTGCAACAATAGCTGAGAACAAAGCACAGATTGTACCATTTAAAACTGGGACAAAACAGAGATGGAAGATTTTTGTGGGATTATTTTTTTGTTTTCCTCCTAGCCCCCGGTAGATTTCTGTGAGTTGAATTAAATGTAAGGCATCAGTGGCCTCTGCCTCATGCTGGAGCATTCCCGTTTGCATCTGAATGACAAAGCCAGGATGAGGCAGCAGCACCTGGAGAGGGAAAGAATCAGAAGAGAGGAAGGAGAGGGACCTCAGATTGGGCTTACTCTCCCGGCCTGGGCTATTTCTGGTATCTGCTGCTGGTTCCTCTCAGCACTACCTATTTTTGTCTTCTATTTTTTATTGTCCTGCACCTAGCACATCCAGCTCATGTCTGGGCCTGGGGTCCATAGGGATGACAACAGGACAAGTAATTAATCCTAACTGACCTCTCCTAGTGACTTTTCTTCTCTTTCCATCTTGGGTTGACTTGCAGAGCATCTCTTCACCTTGACAAAGAGTATTTTTATGTTACAGGGCTAAAAGTCATCATCACCATAATGGTTCTTAAAACAACAGAGCAGAATGAGCTCATAAAAGCTCCTCTTGCTTAATGCATCAGTGGGCCTTAGCTCACTTTACCCTGGGAACACAGGCAAGCCCTGAGGCTGAGCCAGGTCCTCTCTGAGCTGGCCCCCAAACAGGAGAGGAGAGGAGAGCTCCCCCATGCCCAGGTAGGGCACCTGAATAGGAAACCAAACACAATCACTGCCACCTCAATCAGCCACTGCCACATTCCCTATGGATACCATACAGTCCAGAGCAGGCTTAGAATCATTCCCCTCCTCACAAAGTGGATTTTAAATTACCCCACAACCTCCTCCTGAAAACCTGCAGAGCTGAAGCCACTGCAGGTCATGTTGTGCAATTTGCTGTTGCAAGACAAAGAAAACAAGTTCTTCTTTTTCACAATTACCAAACTACTTCATCGAGCAATTTCCTTGCCTCTGTTCTTTGGTTTCAGTTAACAGCATTCCTCAGGGAGGGAAGGTCTAACTGCACCTCGAGTGCCTTCCTGATGGTTCTGCCATTAAAGACAATTGTGGAAAGTTGCTGAAGTACTGTGACTTCTGCCATTAAAGACAATTGTGGAAAGTTGCTGAAGTACTGTGACTTCAGTCGAACATCTTCAGTCGCAGCAGCGACTGTGCCTTGCTCTAGAGCTGAACCTGCTCAAGGCTCACAGGGATTGCAGGCAGGTGCTGTCTGGAGGGGCTGCCTCTTCCCCAGAGACAAACCAGCGTGACTCTTGCCAGGAGCTTTGCCCTCGCGTGTGATACCCCTGGTCCTGATAAAACAGCTCCTGCTGGGGTCCCAACACAGCCCCAGGTACTTGGTGAGGCTTGGCACTTGCCTGGGAGAGAGAACGTCACCTCAGCTTTGGGAAGAGGGCAGGGGGTGCTGTCCCCACAGCACACAGGTGTGACAGGGGAGCCTCAAGCCCCCATATGAAGCACCTTACTCTGGCAGCTGCTCAGGACTGTAGTGTCCCCATCAGGCCATGCATGGCACAGTGGGAGCAGCAGGGCTCCCCACACTGCAGCAGGCACCGGTGCACCCAGCCAGGGACACCAATTTCCTTCCCATCACACCATGGCAGGTGCTGGCACTGGGGCTGCTCTGGCTGGCAGGTGCTCCCAGGGCTGTGCTGTGCCAGGGACAGACAGGCCAGCCCACCACCACCAGCTTTTAGGAGCCAGCTGTGATGGGCTGTGGAGTCTGTGTCTCTCCTGCTGCCTTTGCCATGCTTCACGGCTGCCCTGCTGGTGCTTTCCTAGGGAGGGGGACAGCACCAGCACCAGACATGCGGACTGAGGGCCAGGACCTCCTGCTCTTTTGCAGTGCAAGGGCAGCAGCCCCTCTTTCATGAGGGCAAGACCCTGGGTCTTGGCTCACTGCAGCTCAGCTGCCAGTCCTGTGAAGCCCCCGTGGCCCCAAGGAACCCATGGGGGTGCCCAGGCTCCTGTCTGGCCACAGCTCCAACCCCTTCCAACTTCCTGCATTTGTTTCACTTGAGCTATTTGGGGGAAGTAGGGTGTTGTTATGTCTTCAGCTCAGCATCTATTTAGAGAAGGATAATACCATTGTGGGGGAGGACAATGAGAATATGAAATGCCTAAAATTCTCTGTCTCTCACTATTTTGACTAATTATTTTTCCTCTTTTTCCTCCAAATGGGGAGGAAAAAATTTCCTCCTTGGAAAATGATAGTGAGATTTAATGCCTGGTTGAGTGGGATAAAGCATGAACCAAACCCACCAAGATGAGCTCAAACTGATCTCAGCTATGGCCCTGGTGCAGGAGCCATGCTCTGCACAGGGCCAGAGCAAGGGAAGGTCAGGGCACTAAAGAGGAGGGATGGCCCACACAGGAGATGACTGCCCTAGGAAACCTCAGTGCACAGGGCAGAAGCCACCTCCTCCTGTCACTTTCCCAGGGCTATGTTTAGCTCTTGGTTTGCTTGGGGAACCCAGATGAGCACCTGGAAGTTCTTATGTCATTGTCCACCAGAGCTGGCTTTAGTAGACTTTTTTTCCTTTGCAGGATATAACTAATTGGTCCTGACATCAGGGAGAGTCATGTTGGGTCCTGAAATAGCCTTCTGCAGAGCTTTACTTTCAGAGGTGCCATGGGGCAGCATGAGTGCAAGTGTACATGAAGCTGCTTTCCCAGGGAGGCTGCACAGCCATGGAGTGCACCTGAGCTCAGGTCACATCCCAAGTCCTGGAAGCCCAGACTAGGCAGCAGAAATAATGAAAATCAATGGCCTGGCTGATGAACCTCACCTCTAGGTTAGCCTAGAGGTGCAATAAGGACTGTGGGTCTTACTATTGCTGCACACCAGGCCCTTTGCCTGAAGTGGTCCTTGCTCCTCTGCCTCTCTGGTGGCAGCCTAGAGGGTCTGATTTCCTTGGTGTTTCTCTCTTTGATAACAGCAGAGGCAGGGGTTCAGCTTACTTCAAAACAGCAGTAACTAAAAGGTCTTTATGGTATTGCACTGGGAGTCCAAACAGAGAGAAGGCAGATCTCACAGTGACTTCCAGCTCCAGCAGACCCTGGTGGACCTGAGGTCTCCTGCACAGCTGTACCATGCTGTATGCTCTGCTGGAAATTTGCTGAGCCAGCACTGCAGCCAGAGGATTTCAGCAACAAAGGCATGCATGGGGAATAACTGCTGTACTGGTGTGGGGGTAACTGCTGTACCAGTACATGTAGGATAGCTGCTGTATTAGTGCAGGGACTCCCCTCCTTGCCATGCATTGCCTTTGCATTACAAAACACTCTCTAAAGCCTGGACTTTGCTTAAGAAAGTAAAATTAGATCAGAGCAGCACTAAAGATAAGCAGCTCAGTTCCCAACCCATAACTTGCCAGAGCACTGTGGCAGGACAGGACGCAGTGTCACCAAAGGATGACAAGGATAGTAGCAGATTGCCCTGAGGGATCCTGAACTCATACAGCTGCCCTGGTCCTGCTCTGATCAGAGCTGGATGTGTGGAGGTATTGGGGATGCCTGGGGGGACACTGGGACATGGGATGGAGTTGCTGCTGAGCCAACGGCAGAGCAGTGCTCTGTGTATTGTGTGCTACATCTCAAATGAAGGCAGATGCTGGGATGGGGAAGCATTTCCCATGGCCCTGGGTGTTCCTCAGGTGTCTGTGCACGATGGAGGCAGCACTTACTCAGCTCTCTGTGGCTGCATCCTCCCTTTGCTCATTTGCCTCCTGGCCATGGTGCCTGTTGCTGCCGGGGTGCTGGCAAGACACCTTCTGGTCAGGCTCTCCTGGGACCCCCAGAGAAGGCAGTGGGCAGGGCACAGACCCCAGGACCTGCCTCTGCTGCTGAGATAGGCATCCATTTCTTCCCAGGGGAGAAAAGGCAGGAGCAGGCTGCAGGGCAAACATGGTCTTGGCCATGTTCAGAAGTCATCACTAACACTCAGCTTTGATGAGCTGCTGTAAATGAACATTCCTGCCAGTAGCTGCCTAGGCCTGGCTCTCTGCTTGCACTGGTCTCATCTCCTGGGCCCCCACAAGCACGGATGGAGCTGCCTCGGGGTGGCGGGGGGGGGGGGGGTCATCAACCACAGACTGCGCAGAGAAAGTGCAAGTCTCCCTGCTCAGAAAGAAATATTTCCAGACTCCACTTCCAGCAGAAGAGATGATGTTTTCACACCAAAGGTTCCTGGAGCTGAAGTTAAAATCCCTGTGGCAGACAGAGGGGAATGAGGCTTCCCTATGCCCAAAACAAGGTGCTGAGTAAATACCATATTCCTACCTGCTGCCCCTGCTGGCTGGTTCAATGTCCCCATGGAATTGTTTTAAGCAGCAGAATGAGAGTTACTGGTAGGAAATGCGGGCAGCTGCATTCACACTTGACTCTATTGTTTCACAAGTATTAGCAGGAAGATTGAAAATGTAATTATGATAATTAAGCTAAATTGCAATCTTCCTACAGGAGCTTCCAAATTATTTATATCAACTTTTTATCCTAATTCCCTTAACCGTTCCCTGCCCAGTGGAGGAGGAACCCTTACTGCTCTGGGTTGCCTGCACTGTGTTCCAGTGCAGACAATCCTCAGTGGCATTTGTGAAACAGCAGCAAGTGTTACTCAGCAGGAAATTGGGATGGGAAAAGAGCTTTTGAGAAACAGTGGTGCTGAGGGCCGAGCACTTTGGAGGCAAAGAGCCACAATAAGAGGGGAGAGCCAGAGGGAAGTGTGCAGGACTGGGAAAGGCAGTGCTCAGCTGCAGTTAGGGCTGGCTGGAAGGAGCAGAGCAATGCTGGGCAGATGGATTCAGGCACTGCTTCTCCTGTCCCTTGGGGCTGAGAGTGTACCTCCCACTGTGATCTTTGGAGCTGAAGTGAGCACAGACCCCAGTGTGGCAAGATTCAAGGGCCATGGCGTGGCCAGGCTAGCCTGGTGCAGAGCCTGGCTCTGCACACAGAGCCAGCAGCAGCAGCTTTGGTGCTGCTGCTCTGCCACTCCCTCCAGGAACACTGTCAGCTCTAATTAATGTCACAGCTCAGCTTGTTCATGCATCCGAGCAGACCTCGTGCAGCTTCACGGTGCTGTGGGAGGAGTGATGAATCCCATCCCAGAGCCTTTTCCTTGTGTCCCCCTTGCTTGCCTGGGCCACAGCAGCACACTAAACATGTCACCCCTCTTTGTGGGGTGGCAGCAGGACCAGCTGCAGGAGGCAGGCTGCCCAGCTGCCCTCCATAGAGAAGCAGGAGAGTAAGGGGGGAGGCAAAGCTCTTTACTGTGACCAGTTCTCCAGGGTCCTTCCCACAGAGCAGAGAACATGTGTTTGAGGACATATGCCCCTATTTTGGGGCATAGGGGCAGATGATGTATACCACAGTGTGCCACCACTGGGTCCAAGACATCTGGGCAGTGGCATGAAAGCCAAGATGCCTGCAGCTAGCAGACCCTGACCTTCATCAGTCCTGGGCTGTCCTGTCCCAGACCTTGCGCAGTTCCTACCATCAAAGGGGCTTGACTTAAGCCCACAGATGGGAGCTCTGGCTTACCAAGTCTGAGCATGCAGAACATTTCCCAGCTTGGGAAAAAGCATTCTGCAGCCTTTCTCCCACCTCCACCCCTCAACAACAGCGTGGACTGCAGTGACCAGGGCTGGATCTTGGAGGGTGCTGGGCAGCTGCAGCCTGGAGCTCAGCTGCTTGCAGAGCCACCTTGTCAAGCCAAGAGCTGGATTGGGACCTTGTCCTTCATTATATAACTGTTTCTCTGAGTGTTTTCATAGCGCTCAGCCCTCCCACCAGGCAGAGCCCCCACTGGCAAGGGGGAATGTCATGGTTTTCTGAATGCATGGCTTTGATTTCCTTCTGGGCTGTAGCAGAGGACAGTTCTGTTCCCCCCCACCCCCAGATCATGCACCTTGCCACGCATTAACCAAAATTCAAGTCCCTACAAGGTACCAAGCAGCAAGCTGAAGGTGTCACCTTGTCTGGGGTGGGTGATGGAGATGTGGAGAGAAGCAGAACCTCAGAGGCCAGGTCAGCTCAGTTCCTCCATGGGGCTCTTTGAGCCCCGCAGATGAACCAACCTGGCCTGGCCTCTGGGACCCCACGCTGTCCCTGCGCTGCCCTGGCTGCCTGCCCTCACATTCCTGTCCTTGCACATCATCTCCTTCCAGCTGCTGAGGAAAACAGCCCCTGCTGCTACCAGCGGCTGGGGTGAGGAGGGGGAGACGCCTTCACAGCACATGAGCTCTGCGGGAGCTGGGGCTGCTGCTGACCTTGGAAATGAAGGGTTTTTTTCTTCCCAGCTCCAGGAGAAGCAGGAGGTGAGGCATAGCTGGCTGGCATTGCACCCTCCTTGCAGCACACCAGTTTTTTTCATCATCAGTGGGACCCTGCCCACCCTCACCCAAGAAAACCAGGGGCTGTGCGCTGCTGTCACCCACAATTCCTTGGACAGTTTGACAGCAGGTTGTCTGCCCTGTGCCTTCTATGCAGGCTGAAACTGTAGAGCTTTTCCCCATTGAATAATAGAGGGTTTGGTGTGATGGCCAATAATTGGGCAATGGGACAGTTGTGATGCCTTGGGAATGACTAACAGCATTAGGACAGGTCAGCTGCTCTTCTCCAACACACCGCCAAGGAGGAAATCCTGACGCCTTCCTGCTTCTCTGAGAGTCACAGTGTGTGTGCTGAAGGTGACTTGGAACTGTCTCAGGATTCTATTTGATACTGAGTACTGCCTGTAGCCCCCAAAAGGAAGAGTTTTTCACCACTGACCTGGTGCCATTCAACAAGATTTCACATCCAGGAGTCCAAAGCAGCCCCTCAGCCAACAGCTCCCACATCGTCCCCCCTGTTCAGGAAAACTGGATGTGCCCCATACAAGGCACATCTCCAAACTGAACTGCAAATAATTCTGGATCTAAATCAGTACTACAGTCTGGGCTAAAAGTCATTTTATGATTTGGCTCATTCCACTTGACCACTGGCTAATTTTTCTGGTTGCACATGATATTTTTTCCTGTTGTGGATGAGGAAGACCTAAAGATGGGAGAAGGGCATGCTAAGGGCAGAGAAAAACAAGAAGTTGTACATGGGATCCTGCCAACACATTTGTATGGTCCCCCCTCAGGCTCATTTTCAGGAGAAAATCTGTAGTACACCAGCAAACACAGAATCAATAAATAGTATTAGCAAAAAGGGCTCTTTTCCCCTTAATCTCTTCATATTCTGGGGACAATTATTGTTGCCTGGAATAATAACATGCTCTATTTAGCCAAAACACACTTGGGGAACCTCAGGCACCTGGTGCAGCACCTAAGCTGACTTGCCAAAGCATCAGCTCCACATGTCAGGCTCAGAGCAGGATCATTGCCTTTCCTAGAGTTGTTTGTTATGGGTATTTTCTGGCCAATTCATCACACATCTAGGTCAGAGATGTGTGAAGCTCAGTGTTCAACCTTGCTGTGCTGGAAACCTCCTTGGCTGGCCCACCAGGCCTGGGCAGGGCAGTGATTTGCACTAGGGGCAGATAGCATGCCTGCCTGTCCCTGGGAAAGCAGTGGTGGCATGGGGCTGCTGGCTCTTGGGGAGCAGTTTCAGAGTCTGTGCTGCTCCTTGCACAGCCCTCTCGCCTCTGCTGCATCAGGGGCTGATTCACCATGCCCAGCTGTAAGGCTGACCTAGTGCTGATGGATGGAGCCCAATCGACAGGGAATGTGTCTCTGCTGACAGCCCGAGCTCTGGGACACTGTCAGAGGGCAGCAGCCCTGGCACAGGGGCTGGCAGCAGCCCTGTCAGCCAGCAGAGACCATAGAACAATTTGTCTTTTACATATGGGAACAGGCTTTTCCCAAAGCCCTGATGCATCTCCCCACACCAGTCCATCAGCCAGCAGTAGGCTTTTCAGTTTTGCAAGCAGCTACTTGTTTAAAAGGAAAAAACAGCAGCAGCTCAACCTTTTACTCACATCTGTTGGAGAGAAGGTCTAGCTCTCTCCTCCTCTCCTTTTTCTAGGAAGACGTTCCTTCAAATTTGCTGTGCGGAAAATAAAATGACCTTTTTCTCCTCACATTCACTTGCTCTCATTGCAAGCCCAGGCATGCTGCTATGGGGAGGGCAGGGCAGCTAAGCCCACTTGAATAACCTCATACCAGCACTGCAGACATACATATGACATTTTTTTCTACGGTTCTAGTACCAAAATATCCCAGGCACAAAGGGATTTGGACTCTACAGCTAACGATCTATGCAGGCCTCTAAGGAAACTGCACAGTAGCCCTGCTAATGGCTTCAAGGGGAAATGCTTCAGGCCCTAGCTGCTGCTACTGCTGCTCAGGGAATTGTGCTTTTAGCTCTGGCATGCGATAAAAACCTTTTCTCACTGCTGCAGACATGATGGCTCTTCTGGAGAGAGGAAAGGCATTGACTAAGCTCAGGCCATTAACCACCTTTAAGCACACAGGGAGGATGTAAAGCAAACACCACCGGTCATTCAACACCCAGGGTTAGTTACCTAACCCCCGTGACTCCCTCTCTGCCCTCGCCGCTCCCCGGGTGCTGTACTGCTCCCTGCTCCAAGCACTGCCTGCTCCCTCTGGCCCGGGACAGAGCAGGCAGTGACAGAGAGCTCTGGGCATAGACCTGGGGCGCTCGCCTCAGCCCAGGGCACTTCTGGCAAGCCCCATCTTGGGAGAAGCATTTTGGAATAAGCTCTTCATGGTGTTTCATTTCCTCTTCGTGCCCCTTCCCTCCCTAGGAAAGGCGAAGGGAGCTTTGTCTGAGAAAAAGCAGCAAGACTCAACATTTCTTTAGCAATGTGTGTCTCTGCAGAGCCGGCCTGAGCCTCCTCAAACCCAGCAGTGGCCACCTGCTGCATCTCGCTGCGCATCACAAGGCAAGAAGGTGCCTGGGCAAGAAGGCGACCGCTCTGAGGGGATTCCCCCCTCTATTCCCCCCTCTCCCCATTACCCACTCCCATGAAAGCCACAGCACTGTGCCTTCCTCCTCTGACTAACTCATACTGAGACAATGGTCTCGCTGGTGTGGTGGCAGATTTTGCAATAGGTTTTAATGAGGTATTTACAAGTTCTGAGGCGGGCTCCTTACACAAGGAGTGTGGCCTAGCCCTGGCAGCTGGTTGGGATTTTCATTGACATTCCAGCAACTCCAGCGATTGCAGCACAGGCACAGTGGAAAACATTTAGACATCAGAAATGCCAGATTAATTATCTCTTAATTGATACCTCCACTTGGGGACAAATGAAACCGGAACATCTCTCCTGCCCTGGGAGCCTGCCACTTACAAACAGATTTACAGCTAAAAATACCGCGGCAGTCCCGTGGCTAATCAACTTCACTGCTTACCCTGAGTGAGGTTAAAAATTGTCTCAGGCTGGCACTGTGAGCAGCAAGGGACCAGCTGCAGCACCTGGATGCAGATGGCATTAACGCTGTGCAGCATCCCCAGTGCCCAGGAGAGGGGCACCTTGCCTCAGGGCAGTGCCAGGGCCCCACAGTTGGGCTTCTCCAGACTAGGATCAAGCCAGAGTGCCCTGACGAGAGGTTTCTCGAGAGGTTTCTTGCATTTTCCTGCCCATCGTTAGAGGCTAATGAGAGGAAACCTCATCCCTGTATCTTTTAAAGAGTCCTTAAGTACCCAGTGTGTTTCTCTGTAGTGTAACATTTCCAGCGAGCTTGGAAATCACGTTTTATCCGTGTAACAGCTTTTTTTGTGCAGTGCCCTCCTGCACCTACAACACTTCCCAAGGGATCTCTCCCCCACCCAGCTCCTAACAGGAATCCACACACAGAAGTCAAATTGCCACAGTGACCCCATTTAAGTTACCATCATCTTTATTTTCTTCACATATGTGCAAACAGAGGAGATCGCAATGGTGGTGTTCTTAAAAATAACAAAATGTATTTGCATACATTTCCCTATGTACAGGTGAACAGCCACAAGTAGTCTTCTTTTGCACAGCAAAAGATCTAGAGCATTGAGACCGGGGACAGGACCGGGGCCCAAAAAAAGGTCTAACTTAATAATAAAAAAAAAAAACCCCAACTTCACAACAGTGCAAACCTCTTAGACACGACAGCACGATGGAGTGACTTTAATGGAGAAAACGGCGGGGGGGCCTCTCGGATATGAGATTTCTGACTGTAAACAAGGCGCAACACCTCCCTCCCGCCGCCCTCCCCGGGGAAAGCTATTCCAGGAATTTGGCAGATCTTCAAGGGCTGAGGCGGAGGTAAACAGCCCGCGGCCGCCTCCCCTCCTCGGGCCGCAGCGAGTTGGGGTCCGGCTCCGGCGGCCACCGGCACGGGCACAGGAGGGGCGGCCGCTCCCCGGGGTGCTCTGCGGGACGCGGGGGCACCGCGGGGAACCGGCGGGACTGCGAATTCCCCGAGGGGCCTCGGCGGGACCGGAGGGGTCCGGTGCGCCCCGCTGGGGCCGTGTACGCCCGGAAGGGACCGTGCATTCCAGGAGAGGCCGGAAGGAACCCGGTGCGCCCCGGCGGGGCCGCTCATTCCCGGAGGGAACCCGGTGCGCCCCTGCGGCGCCGCTCACGCCCGGAAGGGACCGTGCACTCCCGGAGGGAAGCCGGTGCGTCCCGCTGGGGCCGTGCACTCCCGGCAAGGACCGGGAACTCCCGGAGGGGTCAGAAGGAACTCGGTGCGCCCCTGCGGGGCCGTGCATTCCCGGAGGGAACAAGGTGCGCCCCGGCGGCACCGCGCACGCCCGTACGGGCTCGAGTGCTCAGCCGGTCTCGGGATCCCCGGGGGGCGGCTGCTCGGCGTCGCTGCCGGGCGGGGCGGCCCCGTCCGTGCCGCCGCTCTCCAGGGAGGACTCGCTGCCCGTGCTTTCCCCAGAAAGCAGGCGGCGGACGCGCAAGTCGGCCCGCAGCGAGCGCAGATCGTTGCCCAGGCTGAGCTCGCCCAGGTCGCGGAGGAGCTGGCCCAGCTCTGGGCTCTCGCCGCGGCCGGTGCTGGGGCGCAGCAGCTCGCCCTCGGGCTCGCCCAGCGCTTCCAGGATGTCTTCGCAGTCGCAGTGCATGGCCCGCTCTTCCTGCTCCTCGCCCAGTAGGTCCTCCGTGATGGAGCCCAGCTTGGGCGCGCTGCGGCTCCGCTCTACCGGCGGCTTGTAGCAGCACTGCCCGTTGAGCAGCTTGCGCAGCGGCACCAGCGGGATGCTCTGCTCGCCCACCAGCTGCTGCTGCTGGTGCCGCGCGTCGTCCCGCTTCTTCAGCCGGCGGAACTCGGCCAGTGCCGTGGCTGAAGTCTGGTAGAGCAACAGGGCCATGGCCTTCGCCTTCTCGGGCTTGGAGACCAGCACGGCGTGGCAGCGCAGCATCACCGCCTTGTGCTTCAGCTCGTGGCGGTAGATCCAGGCGAAAACACGGGGCAGGCGCGGGTCGGCCACGCAGTAGGTGACCCGGTGCAGCAGATAGAGGTGGCCGGGCCGGCGCAGCCCCTTGTCCTCGGCGTGGGCCATGCGGATGCCCTGCGCGCTGATGGTCAGCTTCATCTTGGTGCCCTGCCGGCCCGCCTCGCTCTTGCTCCAAATCTTGCAGACGGCCAGGTCGGTGCAGCCCTCACCTTTAGACTGGATGGTGGTGGCGTTGCCCAGGTAGAGCACAGTGTACGTGGGGTCTTCGCTGGTAACGCGAAATTTCCGCCGCTTGGAGCGGAACATGCTGCCCACGCGGTGCAGGGCGCTCTCGGGGCAGGCGCGGGCCAGCGAGGTGAGGGCCGAGTAGTGCACGCTCACCGCGTACCCCTTGGGCTTGCTCTGCCGCCGCGCCTCGCCCGCCGCCAGCTCCACCTTGCTCCGCTTCCAGGGCAGCATGGCCCCGCGGAGCCGCGGCTAGGCGCCGCGCCGACGGCTCCGGGCGCGGGGGGGCATGCCACGGCGGCGGCGGCTGGGCTGCCCGCCCGCCTCACATCCTTGCGGGCGCCGGGCCGCCGCGGCCGTAGATATAGGCGGGCGCCGCGCTCCGCGGGCGCGGAGAGGGGAGGCCCCGCGCACCGAGGGCGGAGCGCCCGCTGCCCGGGCCCGCCGAGCCGGCGGCTCGCTGCTCGCCGCCCGCCCGCCGCCGCCGCTCTGCGCCGCCCGCCGCGGCGCCCCGGCCCCGGCCCCAGCCCCGGCCCCGGCCCCGCCGCGACGCGGGGCGGGCACGGGGCGGTGCCAGCCCGGCCGGACGGCCCCTGTCCCCTCCCTGCTCGCAGCGCAGCGCGGCCTCCAGCGGGGGACCGCCGCCGGTGCCGCCGCGCGAGCGGGAGAGCGGGACCCCCGTGCGCCCCGTCCCGCCGCACAGCCCTCGCCACGGCCACGTGCGGAGGGTGGGCGCCACAGCGCTCTCCGGCAGCTTTCGTCAGCACGGGAGAATGGAGAGGGCACCGCGGGGGATCGTCTGCCCCAAATCCCCTTAAACTGATAAAAATCCCAAGGCCACTGCCGGACCCCAGGCTCTGGGAGATCTTACGGCCCCAGCCCCAGCTATCTGCACGGCCAGGGTGTGCCATGGACAAATTCCCCTCTTGCAACATGATCTTTCCTTCGGTTTGGTTAGTCCGGCTCTGAGACCTGAAGGGCCTGCAGCAAATACTAGTTATTATGTATGAGTAATCCTTTGCTCTTTATTTGTATGCAGCATCTGAAGAACAAGAAGCTGTCTTGTAATTTCTTGTTGGGGTTGCTGCGTATACTCACAGACATAATGAGAAAGTTGGTCTCTGTGTTGTTATATAGCTTCTTGTGTCATGTGTCAGATCCTTGCCAAAAAGAATAGAAATTCCAGCATTGCGGATAATGCCACTGCATCAGGGTTTGGATAAATGCTCGACAAAAGGGGGGCAGTACATACTCCTGGAGTAAAATATGTAAACACCCGCATAAATTATTACACAAGTAATTTCTAGAGTTTGGATCAATTAAACTGGTATGATATTGTTATTATTATTATTACTATTATTACATAATGCCATCTAGCAGATTATTTGGGAATTGCAAGTAACCACAGTGACCAGCATCAAACTATTAAGCCCATTCGCTTATATTTCCAAAATCCCCCTCACAGGAGGGCAGGTGAGGGGCTGAGGTGCCCATGACTGCAGTGCCCAGCAGCAGCTGCGGGTTCTCTGCTCTGAGCCCTGATGCAGGCTGGGTGTCAGGCACCCATTGGGAGCCCCCATGGTGCTGTTGGTATGGGGGCAGGAGGGGCTGTGTGCTGTGCTGCAGCCTGTGGCAGACAGCTCCTGCCAGCCTGCAGGACCATCCCACTGCATGGCAGGGAGAGAAAGACCGATTTGTTCAGCTGATTCATCTCTAAGTAGCATTCAATGTACTTTTCTTTTGTCTTCTTTGTCTTGCAAGGTGAAAACAGAAGATGCTGCTGTGCACATAAAATAAATCCAATGGCTTGAGGTGACATCTGACACCCACACATGGTGTGGCACTCCCGAAGATCTGCCTCCTCCCTCAAGGTGTCCTGCTGAACCACAGCTCCTCAGACCAATGCCTGCCCTGTGCTCAGCAGCTGCCACTGCCTGAGCAGTGCCTGTGAGCTGCAGGGCTGAGAGCAGCCCCGTCTGCTCCTCGGAGATGCGTGGGCATGCCAGTCTCTCCATATGAGGGAGTTGCTTTGCCAAAACCTGCCTGCCTCCAGCTCTGGGCAGAGGAACCTGTTCTGAGCCTTTGGCTGGTGGCTCAACAGGCAGGTGTTTGCTCCAGGTGGGATGGAGCAAGCAAGGACACCCACATACAATCAAGCAGTGCTGCTTCTGGGAGGAGGTTAGAGCTGGGGGGGCTGGTGCTGGTACACAGACACTTCTGATAATGGTGCCCACTGAGCTGTTTGCAGAGTCATGCTGGGCTCTGCCATCCTGATTATAGTGATCTGTGTTCAGGAACGGAGACTTCACATTTTCACAGCATGGTTCATGCAGGCTTCTGAGCCCCATGGCTCTCCAGCAGCCCTTGGGCATATTTGTCTGCAAACCTCGGTGGTGTGTAAGGTGAGGGGAGATCTGAGCCCTTTGCCCTCCTCATGGCCTCCCCAGTCCCAAGGCAGCAGCACTCCCATTTCTGCATTGCATTCTCAGGTTCTAGAGGTTTCCTTATCAGCATCTCAGAGACCCATTGGGGGCTCCAGGTGGTGGCTGGGGAGCAGCAGCACCCCAGAATACCTGCCTCTGTACCATTTGAAGTGTAGCAGCAAGTAAGGTGTCTTAAGGTCACAGTCCTTGAGAATGGAATCTGTCTCGGCTCAGTTCCTCACCATGCTTGATTGCCAGTCTGTGTGCCAGACCATTGTAGCTTTCTTTCCTTCATTAATGGGCCCAGTCAATTCAGGACCATCTCTTTCCTGCTATGTGGCAACTGCTTCACTTCTGGGCATGGATGATTGCCACATGCTTCAGCAGCTGATAAAGCAAGTTACAAATCATGGTGGTCTGTGACAGCAATTCCTACACAAAATGCTCTGAGTTCTGTGCTGAGCTGAGGAGAAGCCACAGCCTTTGGGTGAAGTCTGGCAGCAGGGAGCAGCCCAGTTAAGTTTGGGACACCTGTTCCATGCTTGAGGCTGTTCCTGTGGTGTTGGATGTCTGTATTTCATTGCCGGGAGGAGAAGCTGAGGCACAGTGAGAAGGGAGCCTGTCCTGTGTGGCCAGGGCGTGCTGCCTGCTTCCCAGGGAGCACGAGGCTCCCTCCTGGCCTACAAGCACCAGTGACACCAGTGATGTGTAGGGCTTGCATGCTGGGGGCTTATCTGCATGGCGCTGTAGCCCGAGGGGAGTGCAGCAGCCTGCTCTCTGTTTATGCAGTATTCCAGCAGCTGCTGAGCATCACCTGCCTTCGTGCACGAATGGAAATCCAGAGCAAGGCGTGGGAAAATCTGTAAGATACCATCTCTGCCCTGGGGTGCAGAGCCGCCGGGGCGGCACAGTGAGAGATGCACTTGGCCCTCGGCAGACCCCACTCCGTGCCACACTCCGTCCCTCTCCTGCCCTGCCCTCTCACTGCAGTCTGCACTGGAGCCCGTGGTCAGACCCCACCACGACCCCCCAGGTTCTGGGGTGCACAGTGTCTCTGAGGCACAGACAGGCAGGCAGCTGTCCAATACCTCTGCTGGAGGGAGCTGCCAGGCTGCCCAGGCTGGCTGCTCTGTGCAGTGTGGAGAGGTGCAAAGGTCTGTCTGACCCTTCTGAAACCCTGCAGGGAGCAGCCCCACTTCAGGGATGGCTTTTGTGCCCAGCAGCTGGAATTGGAGCTGATGCAGGTCTCTGGTTGGGGAGAGTGGTGGGAAAAGGCGCTGGGGAAAGTTGATATGACAAGATCAAAATAATTAATGGGAATGTACTGATTTTGTCAGTGTATGAAAATGTGTCAGGTTTTCTCCCCCCAGGTAGCAGTAGAACTTCTTGCATCACAGCAGCTGAAGTGACACAGTCAAAATGAAACACTGCAAACTGGCATTTCAGTATGTTCCAAAACAAAGTATTTCAGAATCTCTATAACTATGCAACATGTCAAAGTTTTGACTCTTTGTTCCAAACCGGAACAAAGGAAATGCTGAACTGTCAGGTTTTTCCATGAAGCGGAAAGACTGAGTGGCTCCTGAGCCTCAAAGGCCATCAGTGGTGACAGACAGGGTGCCATGGCCCCCAGACCTGCCAGCGTCAACCAGGTCTGGCCAGCAGCAAGTGCGGATGGCTGCCTGTCGCCAGGAGTGGGGACAGCGGGGGCAAGTTGGCAGGGCAGGGGACAGCATAACCTACCCAGGGAGAAGGGCCCTTAACAGCCTTTAATGGGTGTCACACGCCACCCCTGCTGCCCTCCAGCCTCTCTGAAGGGGAGCAGCACCCCATCCTGGAGCGGGTGTGCCCTGGCAGGGCTCGGAGGCTCTGGGCTGGGAGCACAGATGATGCCGGGGCCACATGAACACTGCGGGAGATCTATGCATAGGCAGGCCTGGATCCCCCTGGGGCACCACGGGTGATGCCAGTGCTGCTCAGGGTGCCGAAGACCAGCAGTGCCCCTGGATCAGGGGTTGTGCTGCTCGGCGGGGCCCTGGTGGTGTGGGCACACCTCTGCCGCAGTTGTTTTTCAGCCACCGAGAGCGGCACACCCCGCTTCCTGCACAGGCGGCCCCAGCGCTTCCTGCACTGGCTGCTATAATTAGCAGGGCAGCCAGTGTCCAACGCAGCACAGCCCTCCCTTGGGTGTCATGGCACCCTCGGGGACAGCTTGCTGGCTGGGCTGGTGCTGGACATCCGTCCTCATACAGTGCTGACAGTCCAGGGGCACAGAAGTGGTGTTGGGGCAATGCTCCATCCTGGGGGCTGCCACATGGGGCCATGGTGAGGGGCAGCAGTGGGCAGCACGGGTGAGGCTTCCCAGGCAGAGCTGACACAATGGGAGCTGGAGAAATCCCATCGGTTTTCCATCTGGTGCTTTGTGCCTTCAAAGAGGCAGACAGTTCTCTCTAATTAAGTTGCCCCCACCCTGCCAGGCAAGGAAGTGATTTTATCTTCATACGGCTGGTGGAAGAAACAGAGTCTAAAAATCTCACACAAGGGCCTCAGTAGGGCCGGTGCCTTCTCAGGGCTCAGCATTGGCCAGGCAGCCCTGTTTCAGAGTTTCCTCAGCATGCTGCTCTTTCTAAAGAGGAGCAAGACCTTCACCAAGAGATGGGAAGCTTGCGGAACAAGCTCCCACTCTCCTACAGTGCCTGTCCGTTTCTGAGTACAGCTGGAAAGAAGAGGGCTCAAGCAGCTGCAGTTGTGCACAGAGCAAAATTGTCTTGGTGTTCTTTCAGGGCTGTTGTGGGGATGGTTTCTTAATGGGTCTGCTTGTCAGGCTGAGGCTGGCAGTACCGCTGAATTGAGCATTGTGAACCTACATGAATAATGAATAGCCATCACATGAATATTTTAGGGACACAGTCCTGAGATCTCCCAGTGCTGCCTTAAAGAAACATGGAGGGAAAATTGTCCAGAAAGAACGATGTTTCCTTTAGGCAAAAATGCACTGTTATCACAGGCTTTTGAAAAAGAGCTGCTGCTGCTAAATAATTCTCAGGATATGCATCAAAAACTGGAGCAGTGGTTTGGCTCCAAGGCAGAAGAAGTTGAGAGAGAAGCCCAAGACAATGATTACAATGTGCTGGAAGGACAGCAGATTTTACTTTGTCTATGCAATGGTTTTGTGAAAATTCCCAAAGCTGTGGCCACTTTCCAAAGAGCCAACAGTGCTGGGCACTCAGTGCTTTTCAAAGGAGTGGTGAGAAGTTTTGTGATGCACAGAGGTGCTTTCTCTCCCAGGACAACACCTCAGTCCAGCCCATCTCTGTCAAAGAGATGAGTTGTACAAACAAAGCCCCACAGCAAAAAATGTGTTCATTTTGCATGCAGTGGTAGCTACTCCATCATATGGGAATGGGCTGCAAATCAACAGCTTTCTCACACTTGACAGCAGCATGCCCCTCTCCTCCAAGCTCTCCTTGCCTGGCTGTGCTCTTGGCACATACACTCTGGTGCCAAACTGCCTCTGTGCAGCTCTTGTGACAGCATCTGTACCTCAGTTTCCCTTTTCACTGTGTGAAATGCATGCATAAATGTCTTCTAGAAGCAGCAGGCTGTCGGGTTCAGGTGAGACCAGCAGCAGCCTGTCTTGCTCAGGGTAGACACAGCAGAGCAATGGGAGAGGGATGAGAAACATGGCAATTAGAAATAGGCAATTACTACTCCAGCTCTGATGTTTTTGTCACTTGGATGACCCAGTCTGTTTCTCCTTCAGCACTGCTCTGCTCAAAGCAATCTTCACAGTGCTGCTGGCATCACCAGACAGAAATAATTCTTTGGTGTTTATGAAGTGCCCAGAAATGTATCTGTTGCAACAATGAGGGCAATTTGGGCATTGCTTAAGTAGGTCCCACAAAGGTAGTAGAAAATACCTGCAATTAACTGTTCCCTGAAGCATTTCAGTCTAGAAATGGGGAAAGGTGGGGGGGAAAAGGGCAATGTGTGGGAAAAACATCCCCTAAATGCAGAGATCTTTGTTCTTCAGGTTATCCTCAAACCTCCCTGCCCCAGGATGGGTTGCAGGTGGTGGAGCAAGCCTCCTTTTCCCACTGCACCAGCACTTCTGCCTGTCCTTGAGTGTCTGTTTCCCAGTTCATGTCACTGAACAGAGCTGCAGGTGTCCCATGGAGATCCATTGAGCTCTGCAATCTGTACTGACAGTCTCCAGACCCTGATGGTTCTGGGGCTGTGCTGCCAGGGCTGTGCCAATGGGATTATTAGAGCATTTTGCCTGTGGTTGGGCAGCCTGGGAATGGCACTGCACGTGCCTCAGCCGTGGGGCTAGAAGTGCTGCCAGACCTGAGGCGTGGGGATCAGCCAGGCTGGCTGGCTGCTCTGGCTGGTGATTATGCATTGTAGAGGGAAGGTAACTTTTAACTGAAGTACAAAAGAAAGACAATAATGAGCACTTATATTACTGCTTCAGTGCCCACATAAAGACTTGAGGTGGTTTTATTAAAGATTACTCGATTAGAAATTATTTTACTAAATGTCTGCCTGCTGTCTGCAGCCCACCAGCCTTCCATTGAAGCACCTCACCTAAATGAAAAGGCGACTGCTGAGTCCCCTTTCATCTCTCTTATTTGCCTTTAGGAAGCAAAGGAGGGGCCAGACCTGGCTGGTGGTGGCGGCAGAGCCTGGGATGAGCATGGCAAAGGATCAGACGTCCTTGGGAAATTTATGCCATGCAGTTACTGGCTTTGAAAAGAAGAAGAAAATAAAAGCTGTGTCTTCCTAATGGGCGTTTATCATGGAGCAAGAGAAAAGAAAAAAGAAAGAAAAGGGAATAGAGAAGAGAGAAAAGACTGCTCCTGCCCAGGGGGTTGTGCATGCTGCCATGCTGTTGGTTGGTGGCAAACTCCTGAAGTTAAGCTTTTTCTGCTTCTGTTTTCCAGGAATTAGACAAGTTATTCTCCAGTTACAACTGATACACATTACAGAGTTGTAGTGAAAATTGTCTGGCCTTAACCCAACAACCATAAAGGAGAAATGCTTCATAATTCAGTTCAGTGAGCAAGTACAGGTCAAGTTGTTTATTAATTTAACCTGTTCTCCCATCTTGGCCCAGACCAGTCCCAATGGCTGCTGCCAAAATCCATTCAGTGGTTCCGTGGCTGGTCACGCAATTTCCTCCATCTGGCAAAGATGTCCAGACTCTGTCTAGATTTTGCCAGGAACCTCATAGTGTACCTCCCACATCTGCATCCAGGATCCCACTTTGCTACCATCATTCCTCACATGGACTGTTTGCTGTATTGGGACGGTGGACACTAGGGAAGGAGAACCTGCACTGGCCTGGCTGTGTTGCAGGGCGCAGGGTCAGCCTTGGCCACAGGAGCTGTGGCTTTCCCCAGAGGGAGACACAAACCCCTGCCCCCATGGCTGGCTGCTGGGCAGGGTTTTGCACAGTGTGGTTTGATAGCATCTGCACCAGGCCGAACCAGCAAGAGAAACTGGCCCCACTGCTGGTGGCACTACCACGGGCGGGGCTGGGGCTGGCAGCCCTGTGTGCCACCCCAGTGCCAGGGCCTCCAGCTGCAGCACCGACCTTGGGGTGGGAGTGAACCATGCCCCCAGGCTCATTATGGTGGGGCTGGTGGCTGCTATGGGAGGGAGGAGGTTAGAGCTGAGCCTGAGGAGGGGAGACCCAGAGAGATGTGTGTCCATACTGAGCACCATAGGGTGGGACGGATAGAAAGATTGGATGGATGGATGGATGGATGGATGGATGGATGGATGGATGGATGGATGGATGGATGGATGGATGGATGGATGGATGGATGGTCACAGAACCAACTGGGTTGGAAAAGACCTCTGATACTGAGTCCAACACCATATCAACTAGACCATGGCACTAAGTGCCACATTCTTAAACACCTTCAGGGACGGTGACTCTACCAACACACTGCGCAGTCCACTCCAACGCCTAATCACCCTTTCAGTTAAGAAATTCTTCCTAATGTCCAACCTAAACCTCCCCTTGTGCAGGTTCAGGCTGCGTCCTATCGCCCTGGCTGGCCAGCGAGGTGCCGGTGCCGGTGCGGTGGCACCGCCTGGTGGCAGACGCCGGGGCACGGCGGGGCGAGCGCAGCTGAGGCTCCGGGCGGCGGAAGGGGCGGGCGGCGGAAGGGGCGGTGGAAGGGGCGGTAGAACGCGGCGGTCCGCCTGCCCCTTCCGTCGGCGGGGCGGCAGCGGCGGCACATGGGCAAGAAGCGGAGCGATGGGCTCGGGCGCTGCCTGCAGCGGCAGCGCGGGCTGGAGCGGCGCGGCGCCTCCTCATGGGTACGCCGGGGGGCCGGGGAGGCGGGAGAGAGGTCGGGGCGGCCCGAGCTGACGGCGGTGTCCTGTCCCGGCAGCTCCACGCCAGCGAGGTGGTGGCCGAGCGCGGCCCGGAGCTGCGGTCGGCGCCCGAGCAGAGCCCGCTGGAGGAGTTCCTGGCCACGGCCGAGCTGGCCGGCACCCGCTTCGTGGCCGGTGAGCAGCTGGGACGGGCCTGGGGCTGAGGAGGGGACCCCGGGGCGGGGCGGCACCGGTTCTGGGCTGAGTGGGTGCCAATGGGAGCTGGCAGTGGGTCTGGCCCGCGGGAACTGGGGCAGGTTGTGAGGTCCTGAGTCAGGGCTGGGGTCTGCAGGGACAGGATGGGGTGGCAGGGGTAGCAGCGCTGGGGACAGGTGGCCTTGGATGACTGTCTCTCCTTTAGAGCGTCTGAATGCCCAGATCGTGTCTGCCCAGAGCTGCACGGGCCTGCTCACAGCACAGGAGGCCCAGCGCGTTCGGCAGCTGCAGCAGGAGAACCAGGAGTTCCTGCGCATCCCACGGAGGTGAGTTCTGCAGGGCTGCCTGGGTGCCCCTTGGCTGACTGGGCCTCCGGGGCTGATCCCTCTGGGCTGCAAGCCTGAGGACAGCCCTCAGGTTGGCAATACACTGCTTTTGGAGAAGCCACTAACTAACCTATGTGAGCAGGCTGTAACCCACAGTACAGTGCCAGCCTCTCTGGCCTGATGGTGTGGGTTTCCTGCCTAAAGCTTGGCACTGCTGAGGCAGGTGCATCCAAGGTGCCTGGTAAGCCTTTTCAGAGCTTTGTGAATCGTGAACAGAGAGATTAACCCCCATCTTAATGACCGTACAAAACCTAGCTCAAGAAAACTGCTTTGTAGTATCTGGTGTACATGCTCTCTGCTAATGGAGTTTGGAAGGAACAAGGAAAGAAGGTGTATTTAAAGCTGCTGAAAACAGTTATATGCACATCTGAACCATTATTTCAGCATAGCTGAATGTGTGCTTTTTATGTTCTATTTACTGAAGTAATGTTGCTGGACTGACTGCTATTTCTGACCACTCACTCCAAAATATGCTTGTTATAGGCCACACTGGGATAGGACAACCAGTGCAGAGGACTTGAAGCAAGCAGAGAGAGAGAGCTTTCTCGAGTGGAGGCGACAGCTTGCCCAGTGAGTATGCTGCTTGTGGCTGGGTAAGTAGCTGGTGGCATTTAGTGACACGGGAAGCAGCGGGTTGAACTTATCCTTGTCGGACCAATAAAACTATCATCTACTCAGTACCTCTCTGTACTTGTTCTGGAAAGCTGGACATCCCAGCCACAGTGCAGCATGTGTTTGTGCTCAGCTCTGCAAAGCTCTCTTGTGTGTGCATGTTCTTTTAAATGAATTCAGGATGGCATGTGATGTTCTTAATTCACCTGTGAAGTAGAGGGTTACTGGATGTGTCTTTTAAAAGCAACAGTGCTGCTCTGAATAGAAGGCCATGCTGCCAGCCTGCTGCATCCAGCAGCCTGTGCTGGTCTGGCACTGCATCTGCTGGCTTGGAGACTTGGGTGATATCTGCTCACATCCTGCAAACCCATGCTTGCCCTGAGTAAAGTTGTTCAGGTGGTGTTAACACCAACTTAAAGGTTGTATAGAGGTATTTCAGGTACCATGCCCAAATTTCAGGTTTTTTTCCAAGTGGTACTCAATTAAGAAAAAACTACTGGCACTTGGGATAACTTCTCTCATGTGTTATCATGGCTCTCAAATTTCACAGGCAGACTCTTGATGAGTTCTTGCTCTTTCCATCTTTTACCACTTCTGCATTGACAAGATCAGAAACTGTTGTGTCACCACTAAACCAGTGCCACTGGTTTAGCAGTGTACCTGAGGGCTTGATCTGTTTGAAAAATCATCAGAAATGGTATCTCTGTATGAGTTTGGTTTGATTACTCTGTGCAAAACTAAAGCCTTCTGGATCTAGGGAAGACCTGGGAGTGATCTTACAGCCTGTCATAGGCCAAATGTGATGTTGTTTTTTTCTGTTTGCCTTAGCCTTGAGGAAGAGAAAAAGTTAATTCTAACCCCATTTGAAAGAAACTTGGAATTTTGGCGTCAGCTTTGGAGAGTCATTGAAAGAAGGTAAAGTATTTTGCTATCCACTTTTTAAAAAGTGATGTTGAATGTATTTTCATGAATTGCAGCTTTTCAGACAAACTTCAAGTGTCTCAGCACAGGAAAAATTATTAAGTTAGTAATGTTTTATTATCAGCACTGCAGTGATTTTGTTTTTGTGGTGCCTGCTAGCTCTCAGCAGTGTGATGTGCAGTGGTTCACTGTGAGTCCCCAGTAACTGTGTTGGAGGCCTCCTTTGAGAAAGTGCCTTTGAGGTCTCTTGCCAAGATTAACCCTTCCCCTCCTTCCCAACCAAATCGCAGCAGCTGATGTTCAGGAGCAGGAGGCAAGGACTAAGTCATGTTGGGAAAGAAGGAATTTCTTGGTCCTTGTCTCTTTGCCACACAGAGAAGTTGCAGCAGTGCACAGAAGACAACAGGCTGTCATACCACAGGAATAGCTTTGTTTGCTCTGCTGAGCTGTAATACAATAAGAGTGCTATCTGCTACATTAATCTAACTGGGGCATTTAATTTCACTAGTTATTAGGCTTAAGATCATTTCATTTCACTTTTCTAAAATTGAAAAATGCTTCACCAGTGAGGTCATAGTGAGCTGGTCCTTTCACAGAAGGGCCTTTGTACTGAGTGCTGCTGGGCCCTTGGCTGGGAGAGTGCTGCTCAGGAGCATCCACTCTAGGGTATCATGATGTACACTGTGAGTGTGCAGGGTGTTTGGAGGTGACTGGAAAGTGTCATTAATGCCTTTCTGCTCCTGTTGAAGCTTTTTATTTCATGTAGAGTGAGGATGGTGTCTCAGAAGTGAATGGAGAAGTCACTCAGTCCTTTAACCTTTCCAGATAATTTGATCTGTTATCAGCCTTTTCCATGTACTTGCTTCAAACTAGTTCCCAGCAGTGGCCTTCAGTAACTTCTCTGTATCCCATCCCAGTACGATGGTGTCAGCTTTCCCTCATATGATCTTTGAATGTCTGTAACTGTGCAGTCTTCTTTGTACCCATGGGGCTTATTAAATTATTCTCTTGGGGGGGTTATTGATTTTTTTTTTTTAATGCATAACAAACAGCCTAGTGAAACTTGAAATTCTTCCATGCGACCTGTGGTGTTCGGAAGTTGTCCTGACTTAACAGAAATCCCTGTCAAACAAATGGAATTAGTATGTGATAATACCTGGCAGTATTTTAAATTACTTGCCTGGAAAAGTTCTAGTAGTTGTCTAGGCTGTAGTTAAACTTTCCCCTCCTTTTGACAAAAGAACCATGAATGCCTTTGGGATCTGAAGCCATTGCATTTAATTAGTGTGTGGAACTAATGAGTCCTGCTCGTGTATGTGGTGGCAACCTGGTCTCTGGGCTTGGAAGGTGTTTCCTAGAAGTATGTTGCAAGGCCTTGCTTGCATGGGGGAACAACATATTTTACTGAAATCTAAGGCTATTTTTTCATTGTTTTATGCTTTTTGTCACAAAAAGAGCACAGAGGAACTTCTGAAAATATCCAATAGCAAACACTTAGAATCTGTATGTCATTTGTGGGAGGCTTTGTACATCTTGTTCCATGCAAGGACAACAATGTTCCACTCACTGTGTAGGAAAACCACCTCTTCTTTCTCTCTGTAACCACCCTGCCACAGTTGAGGATGAGAACAGACAGAAACAAAGTTGTGTTACCACAGTTTTTAGTACCATTCTAAAAGATGGAGTACCACTACTGTGGTTCTTGCCTGCTGAGTATTTCTGAAGGGTAGATGGGTTGGCAAAATTGGCATGTTTTCTTCCCCCTTGCTGCCTGTACAATTGTGCAGGAGAATGAGCCAAGTGAGGAGGAAACACTGTATAGCAGTACTGGCTTGTAGCACAAGCATGGCTCTGTTGGGCAGGTGGGCTGCTGAGATGCTGTGTTGTTCAGTAAGGATATTTAGTAGGATAATACAATTGAAACTATTAAAATTCCAAGGAAAACCTAAAAATGAATAATTGCTGTGTCTTACTGCTTTCTTTGGGGCAATGTAAGAATGAGTACTTCATGGGGCTTTCCATTCCTTTTGCAGTGATATTGTAGTCCAGATAGTAGATGCCAGAAACCCCCTTCTGTTTAGATGTCAAGACCTGGTAAGTAAACAACTTTCTTGAATCTTGTCTTCATTTTATGTCTTAATGTTTATGTGATATATTTTTTGCTCAATGCATTCAGCCACCTTGAAGCTGTTTTGTTGTAGTGCCTGAGTGGATATCTTATTAATTCATAAAAGTATTCTGGCATGAAATTATTTTTTTTTCTTTTGGTATTTCACACAGATTGTTGTGGCTTTAGAGGCTCTTCTGCAGATGTTACATTGCAGATACTATTTTATTTCTCATTACCCATTAGAAGTGTCCTCACCTAAAGGAATTGTCTTTTGTAAAAGCGTAGTGGAATAAAAGTGGGTGAGGATTACAAAGGATCAAAAATTATTCAAGTGACAAGTTTGTAATGATAGGCTATAGAACACTGCATCAGGGAGACATGAAATTGCTCAAATAGTTATCTTAGGAGCTCCTGCTGCAGGGTGCTGATTAATATCTTGTCACAGCTCTAGGCAGACAAGGCGTTTGCACACATGGCCAGCAACAAGCTGTATTGTGGTAGTTGCATGCTCCAATTTGTTCTTGTGGCTGTCTGCTGAACAGCACTTCCATCAACCTAGGGATGGTAAGCTTGGCTACACTCGTGTGCAGCTGCATGGGGTAATTTGGGTTGGTGATCTTGTGTCGTCTTGGGGTGGAAGGAGTCGAAACCAGAGTGCAAACTGATCCTTCTCTTGTTTTCTTTAGGAAAGTTATGTTAAGGAAGTCAGTAAAGACAAGGAGAACATGATCCTGATCAACAAAGCAGATTTGCTGAGTGAGGAGCAACGTGCTGCTTGGGCACAGTTCTTTGAGAAGGAGGGTGTCAAGGTGGTGTTCTGGTCAGCTCTGGCAGAGTGTGAACGGCTGTGTGGAGAATCAAAGGTACTGCAGGTGACCAGGTCAGACTGGGTCTGTGCTGGCTGCAGCTGGGAATAGATAAGCACTGGGTTGTCAGCTCTTGGGATCTGGCTGATGACAGCTCACTGAGCCAGCAGCAAGGCTTGGGATTGTCTTTGCATTTCACCTCTGAACTGCTGTTCCCACAGGAACTGGGCTCTGATGGGGGAGCAGAGCACCCCAGCGGTTCTGAGGATGATGGCTCCAGTCAGGAAGATGACAACACAGCACAAGGAAGTGCAGAAAGAGCATCCACAGGCAGCACTTGGCAAAGTGCAAACCAGGCCCTGGGGAGTGATGATAACAGCAGTGATGAATATGAAGACTGTGAAGATGATGAAGAGGAGGACTGGCAAACCTGTTCTGAAGATGAAGCTGGTGACAGCATAAATGCTGTTGGTCCACAGAGGACGGAAAGCAGGACTGATGGTGCTGCAGTGCAGCACAGAGTGCAGGAGCGGAACAGGAACGTCAGGAACTTCAGCCATCTGGTACAGAGAGATGAGCTGCTGGAGATATTCAAAACTATGCACAATGGACCAAGGGTGAAGGATGGGGAAGTAAATGTTGGGCTGGTAAGTTGGACCTAGTGCTTAAATGGAACTTACTTAATCTAAATTCTAATTCCATGTGCCCTCCATGGGAAAAATTCATCCTGTAGTATGGCTTCCCACAAGGGTATAAAAACTGGCAAGCACAAACCACTGTGGGTTTTGTGCAAAGATTAATACTGAAGCTCCTAGAGCTCAGCGTGCCCCCCTGCTTGCCCTAGTTGGTTTTTTTTAGAACATTTTGATAAAAACTTTTGTGTCAGAGCTCTGTGAGTCTTTTGGCATCACCCTGCCTAATAACATTTCACTTTGTCATCTAGGTGGGTTACCCCAATGTTGGCAAAAGTTCAACCATCAACACAATCCTTGGAAACAAGAAGGTGTCGGTGTCTGCTACACCAGGCCGTACAAAGCACTTCCAGGTACTGCTAACAAATAACATCAGTCTTTTTATCATTTCTTCTCCCCAGTGGAAGAGAGCTTCATTATGACCTAGTTGCAACCACATGCACTCACTGAGAACTCTGCCAGCCTGAACTATGGTCAGCAGAGTAGGTTGGAGAGGAGTGGTCTTGATGTGTATAATTTTGGAACTTTAATTCTTGCTTCTAAACTTGTGCTCGATTTTGAGTCACTCATGAGAGCTGCTGTGCAATGGGGCACGTTTTATATCTCCTGATTTTATTTAGTTACCTTGTCCCTTTCTTCCAAGACCAGTCATGAGGAGAGAAGCTTTTTAACATGAGTGTTCCTCCAAGTAGCTTAAGGTCAAGGCTTCAAACTATCCTTGTCAACATCATGGCTGTGAATAAATGTAGTTTTGCTGATATTTTCATATTGATCAAACTTTGATTTTGAGGTAGCTGCTCCAATGCTATAGTGTGGGACCATTGTGGGATTTGTACTTTTTGAACTCCCAGCTGTTTCAGAAGGTCCAACACACTTAAAGGTTTCTGGGGTGCTTTCTCCTCTCCCATCAGACTGAAGAGCTGAAGATCTTGCTGCCCCCATCTGGACACCTTATTTAGGAACTTTGAAAAATGTTGCTGTCTTCTACATCTGATCTGCTTAATTCATTGGCTGGGACCAGCAGGGCAGATGTCTGTGTTAGTAGAATTTCTCCTTATTGTCATTTGCATCCATGTTTCATCTGTGCATTTGAATTTTATTTTTTTTGTTCCTTTTACCTCCGTGGACACTGAGTTGCCATAGTGAACTAATAGGTTATTTATCATGTAGACCCTGTATGTGGAGCCTGGCCTGTGCCTTTGTGATTGCCCCGGTCTGGTGATGCCATCTTTCGTCTCTACCAAGGCAGAAATGATTTGTTCTGGAATTCTGCCTATAGATCAGATGAGGGACCATGTTCCACCTGTTTCTCTAATATCCTTTGTATGGGGTTTGTAAGAGGGCATGCAAGGGTTGGATCTGGAGTATGCCAAGTAGCATGTTCCAGCCCTGCTAGCAGCACATGTGCTCATGCTTTGAGGGAGGTGGGACATACTGGATAACAGTCCTGCTGTGTTGGTCTTTTCCTATCTCATTTCAACTTAGTTGTGTTTTCAGACCTGTTATTTTTCTGGTTTGCAACAAAATCCAAAAGTCATTCTTTTGTGTGTGCTCCTAGAGTGATAAGGGCAAGATTACTTGTGTAGCTGTAAATGACAAAGTGGTTTCCTTCACTAGCTTATGTTTGCCAGCATATCCCACGAAACATTTTGGAAGCAACCTATGGAATAAATATCATAAGGCCAAGAGAAGATGAGGACCCAGATCGAAAGCCAACAGCTGAAGAGCTGCTAACAGCATATGGATGTGAGTGATGATCCTTTTAAAACCTGTCACCTCCACTGTGTGCATGGTCCTGAACATGGCCTTAGGAGAACATTGTAAAGTTCTCCTAAGCCTGGGTTTTTTGTGCATTGGGCCTCTTTGATAGGACTTGCCCTGCTCTCAGGAATGGTCTTTGTTAATGGCTCGTCTCCTGTGGGAGTTGGAGTGGTGCTTTGCCAGTTTTATCTGACAGATGTAGTGATAGTGTGGAAGATACTGGTGGAATGCCCTGCCAGTCTATAGTGTGGTGCTCTTACCCTTTCAGATACCTCCCACCATCTGGGTCTGAATTAGACTTTGAAGAATGCAGTGAATTCTCATTCTCTGCCTTTAAAATAAAAATAAAACCCCAGCAGTTTTCTCCTAGAAGGGAGGTGTCAGCTCTTATAATTTCTTTCAGGTCAGGGTGCTTCTGCAGTACCTTTACAGTCACCAAAATTCTTCCCTTCTTTTTCTCCCTGCTTTCCCCAAGAGAAGCCTTACTCTAAGGGAGTATTTTTGAGAAAGAATACCAATGGGTGGTTAGGCAGCAGAGGAGAACACATTAACATTCTCTTGTACTTACAAAGAATATACTTTGGATTTCTCTTCCAGATATGAGGGGCTTTATGACATCTCATGGACAGCCAGACCAGCCGAGATCAGCTCGATATGTGTTAAAAGATTATGTCAATGTAAGTGCTTCCTACATCTGGGTTTTCTTCTCAGAGGTGAATTAAAGGTTGCACTGGAGTACAATAAAGTCAATTCTGTTTCTCTGGATAAAATCACCATGTATCAAAAGACTCTTGAGATTGGCCTGCTTTTGTGTTTTAAAAGAATAAATTGAATTTCTCAAGCTGCCTAATCTTAGAAAGGTGATTGCTTAAAAATATTATGCCAGCTAAAAAAATAATCATATCTCCAAAGTAGCTAGCAGATACTCAAGAAATGAACCCATAATGTACTGCTGGACCAATATTTGGCACTAAGGACTGTTGCTGTGAGTGTTGTAATACTGCATGCTGTTTTATCACCTCTTGGCAACTTACTGTTGATAATTTCTTAATAGGATCCTCTGGTGCTCCTGAGAGTTTTGCTCTGTGTTGTTTGCATCTGGGCACTGCAGCTGCAGATGTTGCTTTGATGTAGAGGTGGAACAGTACTTAACCTTAGGAGTCAAGCCAGTTGTTGTCTGGGAGAAGAAATAAAGTGTACTGATAGTCTGCCAGTGTGAACCCCTAAACTTCAGGCCCTTCTTAGGTGTGGAGTTGTTTTCTTTCCTCTCTGACTGTCTTTTTAGTAACTGAGTCCCATTGCTTTCACAGGGGAAGCTTTTATATTGCCACCCACCTCCTGGTATTGACCCAAATGATTTTCAGCACCAACATCAAAGATGCCCTGACAGTACAACTTTGCAGGCCACTGGACAGGTGAAGCCTGAGAAAAATACCAAAGCAAAACAAATTGAAAATGTGGTGGACAAAACTTTTTTCCATCAGGTAAATTCTGGAAAATATTTGTTCTAGGAATTTTTGCTGCAGCACTCATCTGTAGTTACTGGAGGAAAACCACCTTTGAGGATGGAGGTGTGCTGGGTTGAGTTAATGGTGTTTAATGCTGTGGGATCTGCATGTAATTTCTACCCAAGAGCTCTCTGTTCTTTTTATTACCTCCTAAATCACTGGGAATGTCCTCGGTGACAGAAAGATTGTAATGAGGTGTGCACAGATGATTTTTCAGAGGTCAGCAGGGTGACCCTTGTTGTTAGGAATCAGACATCAATCTTGAGCAAACAGGAGGGTGACTGGGAAGAAAGACAAGGAGGAATGACTTGACAACTGACCCAGAACATGGTTTTGAGCTAACAGGTCCTTCAAAGTGACATTCCTTTCCTGAGCTGATGTATTTAGAGGCTGTGATAAGCTTTTTTAAGATAATTTAGTATTACATTGAGGTTTTGACTCAGAACCTGAAATCAGATGAAAAGAATACCAACTGATTTAAAATCCAGTTAAGAAATCTCAAAATTAGGTAGAAAATGGGAATTTTTCTTAACCTGTATGATTTGTGTTAGATCCTACAGGCATTTGTTTTGCCTCTACACGACTGAAAAAGTGTATTAAGACTTAGAGTGAAATATTAAATCCATAACTGACCAGATCTGCATACCTGACAAGGATTAGAACAGGTTTTTGGCTGTGAACAGGATGGGTGATAGATAGCACGTTCCATTCTGTGTGGTTAGCTGGATGTGAAGACCATTTATTTAGCACAGCTAAGATAATCATGCATTTTGAAAACAAAAACTCAGGCTCTTTACAAAAAAAAAAAAAAAAGTGAGCTATTTCAGAAAACTGTGACCTGAAAAGCATTTTTGGGATTACCAGACTGTTGCTCTGTCTGCCCAAAGTGCTGGCACAAGCTGCGAGCCCTGTCAGTGCTGCCCACGCTCCAGACTTGAGCAACTTATTTTGGTCTGTGGCTTTCCTGGGCGCCAGATTTATTTGTGAAGACAATTTGTTGTGCACAGAGCAGAGGCTGTGAGGATCCATCCTGGTGCTGGAGCTGGTGCTGGCTGGGACACGGTGTCACGTCAGTGGCAGACGCTGGGGACCCGGCGCAGCTTGGCAGCTTCGGCTGCCTGCCGTGACCTTCCTGCAGCTCCGGAGCAGGGGCTGGGCAGGCCCTGCTGGGTTTGAGCTTGCTTGTGTCTGCTTTTACTGACATACTGCAGTGGTTGAGGATCTTCTCCTTGGTCACTGGAGGTTGTGTCTCCTTTTCCAGGAGAACGTTCGTGCCCTGATGAAAGGGGTCCGGGCTGCCATGGGCTACCGGCCTGGGAGCGGCCTCGTGCCTGCGGCTGCACCCAACCCTGCCAACGTGGTGGGAAAGCCCTGGAAAAAACATGGGAACAGGAACAAGAAGGAGAAAATCCGCAGGATCACCAAGCACCTGGAGGCTTAGCTGTGGCATTGGTGGTATCTTGCCTTTTCAGGGCAGGGACTGCACTGTCTCACAGGCCTTGATTGAGGGGAAAAAAACAGATAAGTGGGCAACACTAGCTCACCTGGGAGCTCTCTGCACTGGATTGGCCTGGCAGGGGATGAGAGTAGGCTCTGGTGGCTGGAGTTCATCCCTTCTGTGAACAAAAGAGACCTGGCTGTTCCTGTTATCTGGAAGCCAGCCCAGACATGTGACTGCTGTTGAAACATCCTTTCAATGGGAGCAGATGGAGCTGTGCAGGAATGTTTTTTTCCTTCCATAAAGGATGTGTTTTATAGCTGTTGCAATCAAAGCAAGCCCTGGTAAAACTCAGTAAAATCTTTAAACAATTGAATTTCAATGAGTGATGTTTGTTACATTTTGAGACACACTTGCTCTTTTTCTTTTTTTTTTTTCTGGTCTTTAAGGCTTGTTTGTTGATTTGACAAAATGCTTTAGTGTGTTGACAAATAAGGTAGAATTATCTTTATTGCCCTCTTCCTTCTCGGCTATTCTCAGTCCTATTCTGTAGAATCTGTAACCACTCCCTATTTCCCAGCTTGAGCAGAGCACAGCACACTGTGCAAGGAAAATATTGCTTTTATATCCTTTACACTGAGCTGGTATCAGTTGTTTTTGTGTGACTTCCCACTGGTATTTTAAAACATTGGCTCCATATGACTGCCTAAAAATCTGGTGCTAATTTGTCCTTAAATATACTTGAGATTTTACTTCCTGTATGTGTGTCATGATCTGTCTTATTGTCCTAAGTCAGAGAATTGTCTATTAGCAGATTTTAATTGAGTACCTGAGTATTTGATGCTAAAAAGACTTTACTTACCTGGGGTCAGATTAAAGTGAGATTTACTTCTCAGCTGTCCTACTGAGAAAATGTTTGTGCCCTTGGTCAGAGCTCTTTGTTCCTTGTTCAGCACAGGGAGTAATGATAGGACTGGAAAAGCTCACAAAGACGAGTCATGCTTTGTTTTTAGGGGGTGGAAGGAATAACACATGATGCTGGTCTCTTGATGCTATAAAAAGGGATTACTGTCTTGTAATTCTGTACTTTCCAGGCTTTAAATGTGGATGGAGAGATGAAAGCAACTGCTGAGCAAAGCCACAGCAAACCAAGCCAGTTTTGGCTTTGTGACCCTTTGTGTGTGTCCTGTACAGGCAGCTTGCACTGTGTATGCAGAGGGTCCCCTGACAGCAGAGCTCTCACCTCAGCTTCTGCTTTCCCTGGAGTGCCTGCTCTCAAGTTCCTAGTTGGAGGGGAGATAGTTCCCTGCCATGTGTAAAGGTAAAGTATAATTACCCTGAATTAAAATGGTCAATGGTGTTTTAAATCAGTGTACCATAGTGGAAAGTAGATTCTCAGGAGAGACTGTTTAATCTAGTTCTCCTGGAGAAGGTGATCTTTGCCTTTGTTTCCCAAAAAGGTTGTGCCTTAGCTAAATCACTCAGATCTTAACTTCTCCACCCTCCTTGCAGGAAAGGTATCTGCTTTTGTTCCTTACAGTGCTTTAGGAACTTGATTGCTCAGAAACACTCCTTAGTTTTTGTCCTGTTTTGTGTGAAGCTATTACCTGTCAAACTGAGTATCTTTTATTGAAGGTCTAAAACATTTTTTTCTATTCTGTTTTTCTGCTTTAGAAACATTTTGAATTGTTAGCCTATGTTGCATGTACCCAAGTTCTCTTCTTTTGCATTGTCTGCCCTTTCCTGTTGGCTGGGTCTCCATGAGCCACCTTGCTGGACAGGCTGAGTCCTTATGTAGACCCTCCCAAATCTAGTGAGTGAAAGAAATCCCCAGGGCCTGAGACTTGGGGTGACTGCTTGTTCCTTGCAGATGCCTTTTGCCATGAGACCTGCCAAGCAACTTGCAGTGTTTGCCTGAATGAATGGAGGATAATGTAAATATGACCAAGCAAGTACTGTGTGCTCAGGTGTTAAATGCAAACTGCTTCTTGCTGTGCTAAAGGACTCTTGCCTCAACAGAAGAAGGATGTAAAGACCTGTTAATATTTCATGCTGTTACTGGGCAGTGAGCAGAATAGGTAAGAGGCAAATTAATGCTTTCCTGTGGTGGTTTGATATGTTGCTGAACCACATCCCTCACTGGGCAGTGCCAGCTAGGCCTTGCTGACAGCTCAGTACAGCACATGGCAGCAGCTGGCAGGCGTGAGGCCATGTGGGCACTGCTCATTGTCAGAGCCAGCACAAAGGAGACAATGTGCTCTGCCCTGGCCACCTGTGAATGAGCTTCTGCTGCTGCACTGCTGTCTGGAGAAGGCCAGTTTCCATTTTGGAGTGCTGTTTTCTTCAAGTGCCTTGTGTGTGTAGAGGGAGTGTGCAGGCTGCAACTGGTTCCAGTCTCTTCTTTGGGATCCCCAGCACCCCAGTGCTGTCTCCCCTTTCAGGCCACTTTCCTTTTAATGCAAGCAGTTTGTTTTCCTGGCTCATGTTCCCTCCTGCACTGATACCTGCAGCAGAAATGCAGAACTGGTTTGGGAATATGTTTTGGAGCTGAACTGGCCTTTGATGGTACGTTGCATTTGCATTGTGACCTACAGCTCTCCCTGCAGGTCCCTGCTGCCAGGTTCAGGGGGTCTCACTCCAGCCTGCAATCTGTCCCACAGCAGGTGGTGTCCCAGAGATCATGGGTGGGTCTGTGCTGGCTGCCACACCTGTGGGACAGCACTGGCAGCCTGTGGTGGAATCACCAGCTCTGCCCTGGATGTCCAGAGAACTGGTGCTCTGCTTCACACACATTGCATGTGTGAGCTTGTCATTGCATGTCTGAGCTGCCATCTAGGCCATCTAGCTACTACAAAAAAGTGTTTTGCAGTCTTGTTTTGAGGAAGAGTAGTTTTACTGTCTTCCTGAAACCTGAAGCATCATGGGTGAGTAGTTGACAGGTAGGGATGCCAGGATGCAAATCCCTAAGCCACTCTGTTGTGGGTGCTGTGGCTCTTCTAACTGCAGTTGGTAGCAAGTGATGTAGGAGCTTCGTTCCCCTCAGCTTGGCAGAGCCAGCACTACATAAATCCTCTGCCCATCACCCCACTGCAGACTGTGGGGCTGTCAGGATCAGGTGTCTGATCTTTTCCCAACGTCTCAGGTCAAGGATCAAAGGGATGATGGCTTTTTGCACCAGGGAGTCTGCAGCAAGGGACGGCCATGTGGCATCTCGCTGGTTTTCTGCAGTCTCCACGTGGCCCAGAACTCCTCGGTTGTGTGTCTGGAGGAGGCTGAACTCCCCCTCTCCTGCCGTTAGGGGCCGGCCTTTCCCAGGCAGAGGAGCAGCCCGGGTGCCCCCAGCAGCAGTGTCGGGTCCTGCTCCAGGTCAGGATCCCAGCAGAGGTGTGGCTCCCCGAGGACTCCCAGCCCAGCCCAGCCCTGCAGAGTGGCTCATGAGCTGGAGGTGGCCGAGGGGACCACAATGGGGAGTGTGGCTCTGGCCACAGCAAGGCAGCAGCTGAGTCCAGGGCCTTTCAAGGTGTTCCTACAAAAGTGAAGCAACTCTTTTCTAATTCTCCTGAGACACTGTTGCTTTAAAGTAAGAAGCAACCTTTCTTCTTTCCTCTCTGGTCACAGCTCCTTCCCTCCTGTGAGGAGCTTCAGGCCATTGCCTGGCCCCTGCAGGAGGGATCCTTTACCCCATTTGTCTGTGAGGAGCAGTTTTGAGCTGGACCCCTTCCCTGTGTGGTGGCTCTAGTCCAGCTTTTTTACTGAGTTTTTTCATTTTTTGCTACAGAAGGAAAAAAAAAATATATTGGGGAACAATATCCTGGGGCAGCTGGGAGAGGAGCAGGGAGCAGCTCTCCAGAAAATAATCTCTCCAAGCTAAATGCCTGAGGTGCCCAGGACATCTTGAGACCCAAAGAGAGGTCATGGTGAGGACAAGAGGAAAAGAAACCGCTACTGAGTCAGAGGAACTCTGCCCCAGTGTTCTTTCTTGCTGTGGCTGTGGGAAAAGGGTCTGTCCCATGGGTGGTGTCAGGGCAGGAGGACTGCATGTGCTGGGTGGAGCACACTTGGGTTTGCCCTTCTGGAAATGTCACCAGCCCTTCATCACTTGGGAGCTGAGGCAAAGAACCAGAAACATCATCCATGAGGGAAGGTCCTGCAGTCCAGCCAGGCTTTTTCTGCCTGCCCAAAGCAAAGGAAGCTGGAAGCATCTACAGAGCCCCTTTGTTTTGGTCAGCATTGATAGACCAGTGCAGGCTCGTCTGGGATTTCACAGGGTTTTCAGCAAGAGTGTCTCTGCTTGGAGCTCCTCAGAACTGGCTGTGCTTAGGGCAGTGCAGGGGGGGATGCTCAGGAATCACTGCTGTGTGGTCTCAGGGAAAAGGGATTCTCTTACTCTTGACACCACATCTTGCCTGGCCTCTCTGTGTGCTCCTGAGCCCTCTCCTCACACTGGATAGCAAGGGAAGTGTGTGAGAAAAATGGAAACCAGCACTGTTCTGCTTTGCCATGGAGAAAGGGAGAACCAAAAACTTTATAGTTTCAAATGCAGCCAGTTCCCCTTTCTGGAAGGAGGCAGTGCAGGTCCTGTGCTGCCCAGGGAGCTGCCTGGGGCTCCCTGACACCCATCTGGGGCACTGCCTGCCCCTTTCTCTTCACAGTGGGACTTGGAGGATGTGATGGTGCAATGGAGCCAGCCCAGCCCTGCTGCTCAGCCTTGCTCTGTGCTGTGCCCAGGCACCTTCAGACAAGGTACAGCCCCTCCAGGACATCCAAGCACCTCAGCCAAACAAGCAATAAGCAGCAGAAGGTACTTCTTTGGGGCTCTCTGAGGGAAGGTGACAAGCTCTGGGGTGCCACCACAGGCTGCCATGCCATGTTGTGCCTGAAGCACTGCCTAGTGGAGCAGGGACAGTTCCCAGCATCTTTCATGCTTGTCCTGCTGAGATATGGCATGGGGGTTCCCCCTTTCTCCCCACTGATGGCTTCCTTCTCTGGATCTGGGGCTTTGGGAGAGGTGCAGCCTCACAGCTGGATTCAAACCCATCAGTCTCCTCTTGTGATTGTGCTGCTGTTTCCCCCTGCATTTAGGCTTACAAGCCATGCCCAGTGGAATTGAAGCCAGCTGATGCACTCAGCAAGGCAGGAGAAAGGGACAGTCCTTACTGTGGCTCTGGCATTACCAGGAAATGTGCTGGTGGCCACCACATTTCCTGGTAATCCCTGGCTCCTAATTTTAGCACCAAGAACCATGGACCAGTGAGATGGAAACCCATCCAGCAGGCTGAGTATGTCTTCAGTGCTCTGTGTGGAGGGCTGACCCATGATTCATTGTCGGCATGGAAGGAAGAAAGAAATGGAAAACCGTAGTGTTTCAATGCCTTGGTCAATTCTCATCGAGCTCTGCTGCCTGGCACTGCCATCCCCCTGAATGAACTGCTGAGCTGGCACCTGCCTTGGGCAGTGGAAAATGCACAGCTCATGAATGGGGTGAGGATGGGGCCTGGGGCCACCAGACCCTGCCTGGTTTGCCTGCAGCAGCAAAAAAAGCATTTGCAGAGCTCCTGCTGATAAGAAGGGCCTGCATTCATATTTCCAAAGGCCTGAGCACATGGGTGAGTGGCAAGGCTCAGAAATCCAGACGCCAGACAATGGAAAGGCTGGAAGCATAAAGGAAAGGAAATTCTTCTGCTGTATTGCCTTTCCTATGGCGATAAGATAACCTCAAGTGAAACAAAAGTCTCTGCTGCAGACACTGGGGTGGGCACCTCAGCTGCTCTCTGAAGCTCAGGAGGATGTCTGTGTGAGCTGGGATCTCCTGGCCAGAGGCTCTGGCTCTCACGGCTGTGCAGTGGGCACAGGGGGCTCCCAGTGCTTCAGTGAGCCTTGGACCAGCAGCCTTGGCCTGCTCCTGCTCCATCCCATGGGAGCATCTGTGTCCTTCATTTACACTCCTGCAAGGGAAGTTGTGGAATAGTTTGGGTTGAAGGGGACCTTCAATGACCATCTAGTCCATCACCCCTGCAAGGAGCATCTTCAATTAGATCAGGTTGTTCAGAGCTCCATCTAACCCTGCTGTGAATGTTTCTTAGGATGAGGCAACAACCACCTCTCTAGCTAACCTGTTCAGTGTTTCCCCTCATTGTAAAGAATTTCTGACTCAAACCTAAATCTAAATTAATCCTCCTTCACCTTAAATCTATTACCCCTTGTCATATCACAACAGGCCTGACTAAAATAGTTGTCCTCATCTTTCTGGTAGGTCCCTTTCAAGTACTGAAAGGCAAATCTAAGGTCAGCCGCAAGCCTTCTCCTCTCCAGGCTGAACAGCCACAACTTTCTCAGCCTTTCCTCATAGGAGAGGTGTTCCAGCACTCTGATAATCTTTGTGGCCTCCTCTGGCCCTGCTCCATGTCCTTCTTATGCTGAGGACCCCATGGCTGGGTGCAGTCCTGCAGGTGGGGTCTCACCACAGTAGAGGGGCAGAATCTCCTCCCTCGCTTGTTGCCCATGCTGCTTTAGATGCAGCCCAGGACAGCTTTGGCTTTCTGAGCTGCCAGTGCACATTGCTGGCCCATATCCAGCCCCCCATCCACCAGCACCCCCAAGTCCTTGGCAGGGCTGCTCTCAGTCTATTCTGTATTGATATCAGGGCTTGCCTCAACCCAGGTGCAGGACCTTGCATTTGCCTTTGTTCAACCTCATGGAGTTCCCATGAACCCAGTTCTAGGGCTTGTACAGGTCCCTCTGGATGGCATCCCATCCTTCAGGGGTGTCAGTTGCATCACATAGCTTGGTGTCTCGCTTTAAATCTTACTTTAAACACTTTGGAAGAGCTAAGAAAAATGAGGCCACAACATTTGCTAGTGATACATTTCTATTGGGTATGTGAACATCCCAAAGCTGGTGGCAGATGTTGAAAGCATTGCTGAGTGGCTGAGAAACAGTGTGACATGTTCTATGTGTTATAGGTTATTTTTCAGAGTGGGGGGACAGGGACAGAGTGGTGTCCATGTGGGCAGGAGTGGGAGCATGATGAGGTGCTACCAAAGAGAAGGCTGTCATGGGAGCAGTGCTGAGTGGGAGCTGGTTGGGAAAGGGCTGGAAGACAATCTAATGTCTTCCCCAGTGCTCAAAGCTAAACAGGCCATTAAAAGAGGTGCAAGGGGCACAGGTGGCATCTCAGTAAGGATAGAGGTGAGCCTGTGCAGCACTGTCCTGTCCCAAAGAGGGGATGTGATGGGATGGGTACCCTTGGGACAGCAGAGAAGAGGAAAGGAGGAGTGCCTCTGCTGTGTCTCAGAGTAAGGGGACAGGGAAGTCTGAAATGGAGCTGGCTAGAGCCAAATTCAGATTATAGCCTGCAGGCTCAGAGCAGGCCCAGATTAACTGCGGAAATCATTGCAGGCTATTTTGGGCAGCAAGACTGGGATGAATGATGAGAGGAGTTCAGGGAGGCAGGCCAGGGCTGGCTCTTTGGCTCAGGAAGGCCCCAGGCTGTGGCACTGGGAGCGGCAGGGTGGCTGCAGGAGGTCACCCTGTGCTGACCTGCCCTGTGCTGGCCCCAGAGGTGGGTCCCAAGGGCTGCCTTGGTGTTCCATCATTGACATCTGCTCTTCAGAAAGCAGTGGGATGGGTGCTGTGCCCAGCAAGCAGTGCCTGCTCCCTTCTTGTGGCGGACCCAGGATGGGAGCCATGAAGGTGCACACTGGTGTTTTGGTCAGGCTGAAGGAAGGGACATTTCAGGGATCTGGCAAAGGGAGGAGCTATGCAGCAGAGGCTGGAGCACATCACACACTCCTGTGGTTTGCAATTTTCCAGTAGCTGCACTTGTCCTCTGCCCTGAGGTGCAGCAAGTGGAGATCAGTGGCCTCAGCCCTTTCAGATCTTGTATTCAGTTCACCTGGATTCAGCAGAGAGCTGAGCTGTTGGCATAGGGGGACATGCAGGAGTCAGCAGCAGCTTTGCTGGGATGGCTGTGACACTTGGAGCACTGTCAGTGTCTCCCTTCATCCAGCCCTGGGAAGCAGGAGCCAGAAGCACAGCAAAAAAAGGGCACAAAGCACCAAAACACCAGGTAGGTGTTGTACAGCTGTGCAGCATGGTTTGCTGTAACTTCTGCCTGCTCCCAGTAGCTGTCACTGGCTGCTTCTGCTGGGGTATTTAGGGAGATAGCACTGGCACCAGCACCTCTGATGGAGATCACCCCAGGAGCAGCCACAGTTGTGCTTAGGGGGATGAAGAGCTGCCCAATGCATTGCACCAGAGTGAGGTTGGCTGCAGCTTCCATCATGGTCCCAGTGCTATTCCCTCTCCCAGGTGAGCTCAGCAGGTTGGGCAGGGGTCCCCTGTGGATCATTGCAGGGTCATGCTGGCTGTCCCATGGCCATCAGTCACCCTGTGGTCTTCTCCTGCCCTGGGCTTGCAGCAGATGTGAGCCAAGCACCTGCTGCTCCCTGCTCTGCCAGGGAATGTGGTTTGTGGACTCACTGAACAGGCTTTTGGTCCTCATGACCCTGCTGGGGAGGGGCCCCAGGTGGCCTTGCAGCAGCAAGGAGCAGAGAGGTCACAGGGTGCTCTGCTCTCCTGTCTGCATGGATGCTTTGCAGGCAGAGATGGGTTCGTGGGTGGCTCTTAGTCTTCCTGATGAGATGATGTAAGCTCTCCAGGTGATGATCTTCTTTGCCCTGGGACTGGGAACAATGTGTGTCCTGTTGTAACCGGTATTGCAGGGGCCAGGCTGTCCCTGGGGTCAGGCTGAGCGTCCCAGGGGCAGGATGGCCACTGGCCACGCTGGGTCCCCATGTGGTGACAGCGCTAGGCTGAGTGCCTTTGAAGTGCCCTGCTGTGCTCTCTGCTCCGCTGTTGCACAGGATCTGAGCAGCCATTGTGCAAAGCAAAACAAACCCTTCCTATCTGTCCCAGGCTCAGAGCTCAGCTCTGCTTCCAGCTGTGAGGCTCCAGAGCCAGCACAGCCCTGCCAGAGACTGCTGATAACCATCTCCCCTTGCAAAAGAGTTCAAGTCCCTGCTCCACGCAGGCGATGTCACCTTATCAGCACTTGAAGGCTCCTGATAAAGGGATCAATCTGACTTCAGCTGCATGCCCACCTGCAAACACAATGTTCTGGGTGCAGCCAAGGTGAGGGTGGCCAGGCCCACTGCTCCTTTCCTTTTGGGAGGGTCACGGCTGCCCAGACTCCGCAGGGCTCAGCCAGGGCTGGGAACAATAGTGGCCACTGGCGACCACAGGGGGGGCGATTACCGAGAATCATGTGCTCACCGGGCCGCTGCGGAGGCAATTTGTCAAAGTCCCGTTTTCCTTTCCCTGATAAGATAGGGCTCGAGGAATACAATAATGCTTTTCTGAGATACAATCGTGGCTCTTCTACCCGGCACACACGCAGGGGAAGCTAATTTTGGCCATGCTGGACTGGCAGGGGCCGAGAGGAGGCTTCTGTCTGCTGGGGCTGCAGTCCAAGGGACAGGGAGACTCCCTAAGCCCCGAGGACTAGGACAGCCCTGGGGCTGGCACACTTCCTGCTCCCTGGGGCACTCCTGGAAGATGCTATAGCTGCAGAAGGAGCTGTTGCTGCTGCCTTCATGATAGGAGCTGATATGATGTGGCCCAGTGCTGCAGCTCTGCCAACACCTGCCAAGCCCTGTCCAAGACTGGGCAGCCATGGGCAGCAGTGCTTCCCTTGCAGGCACCCAGCACATGTAGCTGCACCTCACACCCTCTTCCCCCCTGCCCCATGCTTTGAACATTATCCCACCCCAAAGGTGGCACCAGGATGCCAGGCCAGTGTTCATGCCCTGGCCAAGGAAAGCTGCCCTCTCCTGGCTCTCTGCTCCATGGCAAGCTGGCTGAGCAGGGGGGGGAAGTGATCTTGGTTGCCCGTGGCAAGCCAGTCCCTCCACAGGCTGCTCCTGTGCCACCAGAGTCTCAAGGGGAAAGGAGTAAAAGACACCATTGGCAAAGGCAGACCTTGCACAATTCCAGCCTCCCTGGGAAGCAGACCCTTTTAACAACATATACAGTATTTGTAGGTGGTGGATCTGGCTTTCCTCGGGAGGATAATGAGAAGCACACCCATCTGGCAGAGCTGATGTTTCCATTTTGGCATGTTGCTTGGGATGCACTTTCTGCACAGTTTGAAATCTGAGCATAATCCTATCTTCATGAACCACATTCACTAGTCTGATAATGTGACCCCACAAAAGGTCAATGGAAAAGTTAATATAATTTATTGGCTGATTTAAAAAAAAAAATCTAATCATCTCTTTTTCCTTTTTCCTGACCCCCCCACCCGCACCCAGTGCCCTGCTGACATTTTCCAGTCGTTCCCAAAACAATGGCCAGGGTGGGAATGCTCTGAGCGGGTGCAGCTTTAGAGAAGGCTTTTCCTGAGGGGCTGCAGATGCATCTGCCTGCTCAGGCCTCCCTCTCCAAGAGGTGTGTTGGGGGTGATGTGCTCAGCCAAGGTCACCAGCCCGGCCAGGGACAGGGCTGGCACCAGGTCAGGTTTGGGCAGGCCTGGTGGTTTCAGTGTTTGCTGGGTATCCTCTGCTCTGTGGGGTGACTGGAGTTCAGCTGCTGTGGACTGTGAGGAGACACACCTCTGTTGTTGATCATCTCTGGCAGTTTTGTAGCTGTGGAGAGTAGAGAAGGACGATCCAGCCAATTCCTGGGAGTCAGGCAGTCTTGGATGAAGCCATCAAGGGCCCCAAGAACCTTTCTAGGGACACAGTGCCCTGGGAGGTGCCATGCTGCTTCTAGGCAGGGCTGCAAGAATCTGCAGTGCACACGGGTGAGTTCCTATGCACAGCTGTGTGCCAAAGGGGACCTGCACTTGTTTTCCTCTCACTGTCCTCCCTTTGGGTTTCCCAGGCACCAGGAGCACCTACAGCACGCCCAGCCCGGGCTGTCTGCAGAGCCTCAAGTGCTGTTTGGAGCAATTAAAGCAGCCAGGTGTTTGTCAGGGCATGACCTGTCCTGGGGAAGCAGACGAGCTTGCTTGTTAGGGTGGAGCTGCAAAGTAATTACGAGCTGCAAAAATAATTAGACCTTTCTTACTCTGAAACCTCAGGGATAGAGAAGAAAGGACCCCAGAGGGCAAGGAAGGGTGAAAAGGATCCAGCGGCTTCTCTTTCAGCATTAGAAAAAGCCACTTTTGCTACTTCAAAGTCGTGGCTTTGGAGCTGCCACACTGCAGAGCTGAAGAAGAGGGCACTGGGAAAACATCTTCTGGCAAGAGCAGGGGAAGGAGAATCCCAGAACTGCCCATCACTGTCAGGCTCCAGTACTGCAAGGTCTATCAGGTGCTGCCACGGCTGTGCATGCAAAGCCTGGCTCCTGTCAGCAGCTGACTGCCCTTCCTGGCTTTTTCAGAGCACTGCTCCAGGCCTGGCTCTTGCCAAGGAAAGACTGGAGAGATGGAGGGAGCCTGAGCAGTGTGGCTTGGAGGGCAGAGGGCAAAGGAAACACAAGTAACTTCTAAAGTCGGTAGTTTCAGAAAAGCAAAATGATGTTCTAATGTGGTGTAAATGATGTTCTCACCTTGTGCTTTGTAAAGCTGGTTTGTGCACCGGGCTGGCCTGGCCGTGCAGCTCTGCCTGCTGCCCACCCTGCCTGGCACTGCCCACCAGCAAACCCAGCCTCCCCAGTGCAGGGAAACTGGGCTCCCACACTGTGAGTGCTCCCCTGCCTTGCTTTCCAGTGTCTTGAAGGTGAGCTGACCTTCTCCAGCCCTTGCAAAAGATGTTCTTTATCCATCAGCACATTTAGCTCCTGCTCTGTTCCAGCTGGTGCTGGGCCCTGTGGGCAGGGAATGCCAGTCCTGATGGCAGCAATGCTGCCAGTCTGGGGGCGGGTGGGGAGACACCGGGGCATCAGAGGGCACTGCAGAAGCACAGTGTCTCAGATCATCATAAACTCATGGACTTTGCCCACTTAGTTGAAATAACAGAGATGAAAAAGTTATTGAAGATGACTGATGGTGGGTCAAATGACCAGACAGCGTAACCTGCTTCATTCTCTGAGGCGCCATGCCAGGGAGAGGAGCTGCACACAGGCTTTGGTTCCAGCTTTGGAGAGCACAAAGCAGAAGAAAGGCCTCCCAGCCCTCTGCTTTGTTGTAACAGCACCGACTGCCAGTCTGCCAAGCACTTTCCCAGGAGATGCTGTGAGAACAAGGTTGCAGAGGTCAGTTTAGCAATAACTGCTTGATCTGCCCTGGACCATGCTAAAATTGTGTCCAGTTTCCAGATACAGCAAGAGTTACGAGTTGTTCCTTAACCTGGCTGGATGGAGGCATCTTGGTTTGGGATCTGTGATGAAGTCCTGGAGAAGTGGATGTGAAATGCCCCTGTTCCTGCCCCTGTTGCAGTCCCTGGTGGCATGGCTGTAACAGAGAGATTTGTGTTTGTCTACTTGGTGACAAGGTGTGCAAGGTGTCTCCTCACCTCCTCACCTGGAGTTCAGAGCACTTCAGCTCCTTACTGCCATCAGAGATGGCTGGGACAGTAGCCTGTGTGGAGCTCCAGCCTGGCCCAGAACAGCTGCAAGATCTGCTGTTTCTCTGCAAATGATGATGGAGGACAGAAGGTGAAATCAAGGGTTTCATATGCTATCAAATCAAGTCCAGGGGTTGGTTTGCTTTTTTTTTTTTTTTTTTTTTTTTTTTTTTTTTGTTTAGTAGGGTAACTTTGCTGTGATAAATATGTCTCAGAAAGTGGGAACCCAAACAGCAATAGTTCAAAGACATTTTTCCAGTGCCACACATTTAAGCTGCTCATCACAGCACAGCTTTGTTGGGTGAAGTGTAACAGGGATGATGTCCTCTCTTCATGCCAAGGGTGTAAGAGCAAGGCACCAATTCACAGATCCTGAAGAATGTGACAGTGGTATTTCAGCAGCTCTAATGCTCTGCAGCCTGTGAAGGCTGCACAGTAACTGAAAGGAAATATCTTTGGTTTTATTCACTTGGCTTTATTCCCAATTCACTCTTTGATGCCATCAGCCTGGGATAATGAGTTTTCAGAGATATGCTTGAAATTAAGGAAATGAGTCTGATTAAGTCCTTTATACATACTTTGAGAGAGAAATGTGTAACAATAGAGGTATTAAAGGTCCTATTTTCAAGCAATTCTAATATGAAATCAAAACATTGAGCTGCTAGATGGTGAGATCCATTAGTAGTGTGTGTGCATTCTTCAGCTGGAGAGGGTATCACCTTCTTCAGCTAGGAGAGTTGCCAGAGAGCTTGAATCTGTCCTCTGTGCTGGGTGGGCAGTGATCAGCGGATTCATTTCACAGTAAAATACTTGCAGCTAAATAATAAAAGCAGACTCTTGTCCTTTGCCTGTTGTATTTTGCTGGGTAGAAGTGATGGTTTCTCAAGAGTCTCATGTTCAAGGTTTGTATACAGGGGTCTTTTAGCTCTGTTTAGCTAGTTGCTTTCTTTTTCTTAGCAGTCCTGGGGTAATTGAGCTGTAAATAGGTTACCTAGTATGGGGTTTATGCTGTCCATGGGTCAGGGTGGAACTCCCCCCCATTTACTGGGATACTTCCCAGTGAAGTCAGCAGTGTTGCAGGTACCTCCTGGGTCCCCTTGGCAACTTTTCCCTGTGGCTGGGACCACTGCTACCAAACTCAACCCTCTGTCACAGTGTGGCAGCCTTTGCTCTGCTGTTACCAGCCCCAGTGCTGATGTGGTGCCCCAGGATTTCAGCCCAGTCTGCAGGCTGGATGGGACAAACCCTGTGCAAGCCATCAGGAAAGTGGTGTCCTTGGTGGAGACAATCCCTCAGGGAGCTTCTGTGCATGTGCTGCACGGCAGCTCTCTGAAATGCTGTGGTGGAGGTGTGAAAGCAGATAACAGCACTCAGATCCCACTTCCTTGGGTATGATGTGATCTAGGCAAAGGCTGGCAGTCCCACTGACTGAAAGACTTCTGCCTTATTTTAAAAATAGAAGGGAGAGGGAAAGGGACAAGTACCAACAAAAAGGATAAGCCAAGTAGCTCCACGGTGATTCCATTAAGGCTGTGTGGTAGCAGGGAACCAGGAGAGGAGAGTGGAAGGTAAATTCTGTGGAGGGAACAGTCTTCAAAGGATCTGAGAAGTAATCTGGAGACAGGAGTGACCTCCTTTACTGCTTCCCATGGCAGTCATGGGCTAGCAAGAAGAATAGGAAAGCACAGTATTATTTTTTTAATTTACTATAAAAAGTGACTTTTTAAGGTCTTGTTCAAGTAAATGGAGCAATGAATTCTCCTTTGCCTCTGACTGCTGTTGAAGACATGCAACTTATTAGATAGGCTGCTATTGTAGTGGAAATAACCAGCCAGGCTATTTTAAACCATGAAGAACTGGATGTCTGGGAAATGGGGGAAAATGGATTGGGTGGCACAAGAGAAAAGAAACTTAATCTGTGACAGTCTTGGGCACTTTGTACAATTTCCTCTTAAAGCGGTTTCACAAGCTCATCTGGCAGAGAAGTGATAAATTGTTCAACAACTCAGGCTTGCCAGAGTAGTTTAAGAGCTTTCAAAGGAAACTTTTAAGGACTTGTGGCTTTCAACTGCATGTGAATCATTTTGAAGAGTGAAACTATAATTGCTAACCTCCATTTAATGAGTTACCATGTACCTGTCTGTGTTCATGAGCTCTGGCACTCAGTTCAAGAGTCATGTTCCCATGCAGATCCCATGCCTGTGTCCGAGAGCCCAGAGGGATGCCACTGCTGTTGCCAACCTACTGAACTTGAAAATCTAAGATGGCAGAGCCTGCAAGCCACTGAGGTCAGAAAAGACACATAAAGGTAGTAGGAGGAGTGTCATGTGTACACACACAGCCAAGGCACAGAGCCATGTCCTTTCTCAGCCCCTTTTCTTATGAGCCTCTTTTTGTTTGCCTAAGGATGTATGGGGATTAGAGAGAGTGAGCTATGGGGATTTTATCCCCTGTGTAACACCCTTGCCAGGAAAATCAAACAAACAGGGCCAGAGGTGTCCCACAGGAGGCCCCACAGCTGTACTCAGGGAAGGCTTGTTGGTACAGGGCTAGCAGAGGTGTGCTTGCAGCATCTGGGACCAGATGTGGCCAGCTGGCTGCTGCTGCACTGCAGAGGTGGGTCCCATAACCTCCTCTGAGCTAAGGCACATATTTATACAGCCCTACCAGAAAAGGCAGGGTGGAACACGCTAATATATACACATTAAAGAGACTGAATAAATAAACAGTAGGTTCTGATTTATTTTCTCTGCTACTTGGATATCTTAGTTTTGGCACAAGATAGATTTCATACACAAATGTGATCCCCAGATAGGTTTTTGTCCTGCCTGATTTAGAAACCATGTGCAAAGGAGAAAAACTTCACAAATGTTCTTAAGGCATAATGATATTTATTCTGTTTGTTGCCAAAGCACATAAAATCCTTGGCCCCTTTCAGCTAGGTAATATACAGCAGGTAATTGTGCTGATCTCTGCCCTGGAGGATTTACAGTTACAGATGAGAGATAACAGTGGGTACAGTCAGACTGGGAAAGCACATAGAATGTGATTAGTCAGACTGAGACTCACTAAATGCTGTGCACTTAATTGGCATTGTTCAGCTCATTTGTGCCTCACCTGGGAGAGAGTGCAGGGCTCGGCGGGGCAAAGCCAGACAAGGAAAACAGCAAACGCCCTCGACACTGGGGGAAAGGTGATGGGAGGGAGCAGTTGAGAAATGTCATGTGTAAGAATTGTTCTGGTCGCAGAAAGCTGTAAAGGACTTGTAAGTTTTATTATTAAGTGGGACTTGTACCCAGTTTTCAGGTGGAATATGTGTAACAATGCAATCAGAATCGTGATGGGCAGCCCATTAAGAAAGGCTGCAGGGCTTACCACTCCTGTCCTCAAGCCCCAGGCTGCTTATCTCCTCCTGAGCAAAGTCTGGAGGAATTACACTGTCTGTGAATGCCCATAACATTTCCAGAAGCACTGACAATGTTGGATTGTATTCTCTGGCTCATTTCCTCCTGCTAACCAATCCCTCAAAGGTGAACAGAATGGAGAAAAATTGTTGTTTTTCTTGTAATTTCTCTTGTAATTTACTTTATTTTTTCTACCAGGTTAAACACCTGATGTTTTAAAAGCACTGAATGCTGTGATTTCTGCCTGGAAATAACTTGTGATGCCCTGTGAGCCCTCTCTTCCCTAGGGAAGCTGCAGCCAGGAATGCTGCAGGAGAGCTGAGGTTGCCAGGCACTTCCAGCAGTACAAACCAGAGCAATGCCAAGAGAGCTGGAAAGCAGGGAGTGTGCCAACCACAAAATTAATCTCTGAGTTAATAAAAGCTTGCATGGTTTGAGGTTTGTGAAGCAATAAACGAGTTCAAATTTGCCAGTGACTGAAAAAGAAAAGCAATTAGGTGTTAAGGGAAACCTTCTAATGGGGATAAAGATAATACATTAGAATATACAATGCATTGAAAAATGTGATGAGGAATTAATCTTTAATTGAAAATTACTAAATGAATTTTCATGAAGAACATAGAAATGTATATCTCAAAGCAAACCTTTTAACTCCTTTTACTAATAGGGAATGATAGAGTAAGAGCTTCTGTTTAATAGCACTAATAATTTCATAATATTTTTCCTCTGAGTCATATGATAGGCTCTTTTTACCAGTCAGTACTTCATCCAAAAAAAAAAAAAAAATCTCCTTGGCTTCTCCTCATCATAGCAGTTTCTAGGTCTGCATGACCTAGAAAGCTATTTGTACTAATGTGTTTTACCTCTGTTTTTCCAACACCCAGGCAGAAGGGTACCCACTTTAGTCTCTCCACAATCCTATGACTCTGCTAGCAAGTTTGCAAGGCTAAAAGAGGTTATGAGAAAAAGTGAGCCTGAGGAAATACCTCAGTGTGATCCAGATGGACCTGGGGGAGTCCTTCATCAATGTGTTGTTAGGTGACTCAAATGTGCACCATTTCAGTGGCATCAAAGGAGGCTTTTCTGGTTTTAAAACAAAACATCTTGCTCAAAAGGGAAGACTAGGCAACAATAAAGACATATATAGATGGGAATTTTGCAAGCTGATAGCAATGGGTAGTTTAGCAGTTTGCAAAAAGGGTAACTAGCTAGGGAAAGCCAGTTGGCCAATACCATTGATCACCAGTGCATTTCCTTGAGGCACAAATAAAATTCTAGCAGTGATTTAGGTTGGATGTTGGACGACAAAAATTGCAATTCAATGAAAAAATCCCCAAATTACTCAGTAATTTTTCAGTTCTTTGTTTAAAAAATTGACAGATTAGTGTGACCATATTGGAGGTATTTCTCATGGTCTTTCACATGTAACCAGAGTGAATGAAAACCACTGGTTTATACCCATGTTAAAAACTTTCATGCAAAAGTATTTTAAGAATTGCCTGAGAAGATCAGAAACTCTTAGTACTGATTTCTCAGTAAATACTGTATCACTGAATTTCCAGAGAACCAGGGGAAGTAACTGCTGAGTCATTACACAAAACCCAGTAACTGGTGTGTCCCGGGTGAGCAGGGACAGAAGCTTGGCCAGGCTGACACCAGCCTTGGCAGGAGTGGTGAGGTGTGCAGTCAACAGAGAATCAAACTGTGACAGCAGAGTTAGCACATTAACAGAAAATAGATGCTTTTGGGGTTTTTTCAAGTAGAGGAAGGCGTCCATCAGTCAGAGCAGCTCAGCGTTTTGTGTGGGTGGCTGCCAGAAGGGGCAGTTTTCTCATTTTGTTTTCCTCTTATTCCCTTAAACAGTGGTCACATGAGTGAATCAACTCACCCGGGCCAACAAAAAAGTGTGTCTTTTCTTTCTATCACTGTCAGAATTTCCTGCTGGATTCCCATGCTCACCCCAGAGCTGTGGGGTCACTGGAGCTGCCAGGAAGGCCAGAGTGGTGCTGGGGTGATGTGATGTTCTGCCAGATGGATGTAACCCCTGTTCAGTCACTGCTGGGGTTGCATGCAATGAGATTAACAGTCAATGGCTCCCTTCATCTGCAATGGAGAAGAACTACTGGAAAAAATAGTATGTGAAAATAAACATAGATCCTGTTGTGGCTTACAAATCCTCTAAATGGTTTGCAGTGCTCTTCAAAATTGAGCAGTTGACAGAAGCAGGGATGGGTTATTAAAAGCAGGTGTAGATAGGACAATGGGAAAGATCCCTGATCCCTTCTGTCAGGCTGAGGGGAAGAGCTGAGTGAGTGACCCCACTGTGGGGCTGGGCTTGTGTCCAGCACCTGAGCTGGGGTCTGTGATGGAGCCCCTCAGTGGTCACTCATACCTTACAGGGATTTCCCTGAGGTGATCCCCACCCTCTGTCACCTCTGCCTAACATACCCCGTGGTCACACTGAGTGGGATGTGCAGAGCTGCTCAACTGGTGCCTGTCAGTGTTCACCAGTGCTGGATGGAGCCAAATCCCCCAACAGCAGCCATAAAGCTCTTGGCCTGGCGTTGTTCCCTGTACTGTGACAATGGATGAGGATACTGGAGGGTAACTGGCAGAGCTGGACCTGAGAGGAGGTCCATGGAGACGTTTGCTGTCTAGGTTTCAGGGGCAGCACCAGCCCTCACTGCCACCCCTGTCCCAAGGGGACCCCTTGTCCTGCCCCACAGAGCCCTGCACAGCCATGTCCCCCTATATCCATGTCCCCCCATATCCATGTCCTCCCACGTCCATGTCCCCCCACCCGCCTGCCCACGTGCTCCCTTGCCCCGCCCCCTTGCCCCGCCCCTCTCACCGAAGCCCCGCCCCCTCCGGCCCCGCCCCCCGGCCCCGCGCGGCACCCTCTCTTCCGGCGCCGAGCGGCGCTGGCGCGTGCCGCGCCGCCGTCACTTCCGCGCCCGCCCCGTCCCGCCCCGCTCAGCGCGGCCGGCGCGTGCAGCCGGTTGGCGGCCGATCCGCTCGCGCCTCGCGAGGCAGCCGCGCGCGGCGGGCGGGGTGGGGGGGGGAGCGCCGGTCCCGCGCCGGTCCCGCGCCCGCCCCGCCGGCGATGGGGCTGCGCTGAGGCCGCCGGTGAGTGGGGCCGTGGGACCGCGGGCACGGCACGGCACGGCACGGCACGGCACGGCACGGCACGGCCCGGCCCGGCCCGGCAGGTGAGGGAGGGTCCGCGGGCCTCCAGTGGCGCCCGCAATCTCCGCCGCGCCGGGCGCGGCACGGCCGCCCGCAGCGCCCTTCAGCCGCGCCGGCCGCTGTTCCGCCCGCGGCAGCCCCCGCGGGGCGGCCGGGCGCGGGGGTTGTGGCGGGGCCGGTGCCGTGGAGCGGGGCCCGGGGCCGGGGCGCGCGTGGCCGGGAGCGCGGTGCCCGGCGTGTGGCGGTCGCCGGTGTCCGGACACGTGCGGCGCCGGCCCGGAGGCCGGGCCGCCCCCCGCCTTGTCCAGGGGCCAGCCCGGGCTGTCGGGGCCCCTCGGGCAGCCCTCCCGTGCCGCTCCCTCTGCCCTCTCAGCCCGGCCCGCGGTTCTGCCGGCGGCCCTGGTTCCCGCAGAGCGCGCGTTCCGCCGCCGGGGCACACGTCAGCGTGTTCTGCAGTGGCGGGGTCGGTGGCGAGTGCTGCTGGTCGTGTGCCAATGAGAAACTTTCGCAGCCCGAGATGAGGACTCAGTGCGTCTCATCCTTTTTTCAGCACATGAGTCAGTGCATGCTGCTGCTGCTGCTGCTGCTGACAAAGGTTCCAGAGCATGTTTCCCTCAGCTGAGCCATGGAGCCGGGGATCTCGCACTGCGAGCACCTCTGACAGCCACTGCGTCATCCCTAAGGGGAGGCCTGTTTATGCCTGTGCAGGGATAAACAGCTGCTAGGTGAATTAAACACTGAGAACCTTCACAGCATTGATACTGAAGGTGAAGATAAACTTGAGTATAGACAGTACTGGCTCTGAAAGCTTGCTGCTGCCATCAGGCTCTGGCTCGCCTGCTGGGATCAGTGTATCCCTTCAGGTGCTGTAGTTGGAAGAGACTTTTGGAGCCCTTCAGGAAGCTGAGATAGCATAGCCTCCAGCAGTGGGAGATGTTAACTCTCAACTGTTCTAACATGAGTGCTGATGGTTTTCTGGCCACGCTGGCTGGCTGCTTCCTCCTCTGAGGTTGCTGAGATAGAATTCGTTAATGTGTTTTCTTTGCAGTTTGCACTCACTGCAATTGTATGGTGTTAGCAGGGGCAATCAAGATTATGTTTCATTTAGCCTATTCATTACTCTTTTTTTTTTTTTGTTGTTGTAGGTGACTCAGCTGTTGTATGTATGAGATTTGTCCGCACACTGGCTCTTCAGACAGGTTAGCAATATTTTTCAGCCATCAGTTCCATCACGTTTGAAAGAATTCCTACTTTTACCCTTTCTTAACATTTTGTACAACACCATTACATCCTGTAGAATATTGATTTTCTTGATCTTGTGAGAAACAGTTTTTTGGCATTATTTAAATTTACTCTGTTGTGGTCCTTACTCTGTAAGTGTGGTCCTCATAAACTTAATGTCCCTGTATCAGTGTCATGAGTGACAGCAATGTATCTTTATTACACCTATACTGAAGAAATGTTTGTCCTGGTATTTGGCATGACACTGATGGCTGCATACTGCTGCTTTTGTTAGCTGCATTTTCTGATTAATTAAAAGTACAGTTTCACAAAGTTTAAAGAAAATATGCTGTGTAAACTTTGAACTGTACAATTGAGTTGGAAATTGATTGGTACTGATCTAACCCTCCTGACTTTTAAGAAGCATATCATTAACATGATGTAGTGAAACAAAAATGCCATCTCTTGTTGGTGTAGTCACCTGTGGGAAAGAACACTGGCTTCTGGCTACATGGAGTGTTCCAGGGTGAACACCTAGGTCAGCTGTGAAAAACTGATATGCTCCAAGGTTATCAGTTTTTAAAGTGCTTCAGAAAATGAGCAAGAGAGATCTTTTTGTTAACTGGTTTTGGCCAAGGCTGACTGTCTGTGACACAAGGAGGTGCAAGCAGTGAAGGGGGTCTGAGCAGTTCTGCAGACTCCAGCAGAGCTGCTGGGCAGCAGCTGCTGCTTTCCCAAATAGCTCCCGGGAGCAGTGGGGCTGTTCCAAGCTCTGTTTCTGTCTTCCTGTAGTGCTGTCTAGACTTTGAGCTTGTTTTGCTCTCCCCACTTAATTTTTTGTTAGTTGTCTTCTAGGATCAGGCATCTGTTCCTGTATTTGTTTTTCATTTGTTGCTAGTCTGTGGAGGACCTCATGGCATTGGTAGGCACTAATTCATCCCTAACTGGAGAGGTCCCAGCTGCCTGGTCAGGAAGCTGCAGTGCCTCCAAGGGAGCCTGGGGGCTGCCTAGCAGGAAGGGAAGTTGCATCATGAGGTCTGAGTGATTGAGAAACTTTGTGATTCAGTCCTCTTCTGCTCCTCTGCCATGTGACAGGCATGACACATCAGACAAGCTGTTTTGCTGTGTTCCTAATCAATTATTTAAAAAGAAGGAAATATTTCTGTATTGACATGGAACCCTAAGATTATATTTTCTCATTTGCCTTGAGGACTGTCCTATTGTTTTCTGTGTGGAGTATAAAACAGCCAACAGGACACTGATTTTCTGTGGGATGAAGACAAATTCCATTTATTCTGTGGAAGTAAAATACCTTTATATTGTTAAAGCCAGGTCCAAGTGGAGTGTCCAGGTCATAGAGGAAATCTGTACTAGAGCTGGGAGCTGACATGGAAAGGTCAGGTTTTCATCAAGCTTTTTGACCATTGCACCCTTGTTTTCCTGGAAACATTCAGATAACATTTGCTTTATTTCTGTAAACAACAGAAATCTGCAGCAGGGGATTACTTGGACTTAGCTTGTCCCAGGTCTGGTGTAGAAATTATTACTTCTGTTGTGATAAATGTTTCTATTGAGTGCTGTGCTCAGGCATCTTCAACTGCAGAGCAGGGAGCATGGTTGTAACACCTTCCTTATTTACCCTCTGTGTGGTAGACAGAGGATGGATGCCAGCATCATAAAGTCACCCCAGGACCAGAACCTGATGGTAGCTGGCATGGAGAGAAGATGTGTCATTCCTTTATTGCCTTGTGAAACAAAATCCTTTAGTTAAATCTTCTAAAACTCTTGAGTTCTGGAAATTAGAAAAAAGGGGTTTCCTTAGATTTAATTTACTCAGTGCCCAAACCTTATCAATGTAATGTGAACATGAGTGTTCTGGCATTCCTGTTCAGGCTCATCTCTTGAATGTCTGCAAGAATTGCCTTGGAGAACAGAGCTTGTCTTTAAGTGCAGGTTTTTTTGGGCAGGGATTACTGGTCTCCACAGCATGGCATGTACTATGGTCAAACCTGCTTTGGGTCTGGAGTGGTGTTGTTGTGCAGATGAGTAGTTTTTGTGGGCTTTCAGTGGTGAAAAACCTCCCAATGTTCTGACTAGTGCTTGGATATAGTTTCGATTAGCATGAGAAAGTTCATACAAGACAAATCCTAGTTCAAAAATCCTAATTTTACAAGAAAACATTGAAAAAAGTGTTTTAAATAACAGTAATGCTAAAATGTTTCCCTTTCACTGTTACACAATGAGCTAAAAATAGTTTTCATTCATAAAAAAGCTGCTTCCTTTGTTAAATAATCTGCAGAGCAGAGAACAAAAGTTCATTTTGTAGTAAACTGTAGCTGTATTATAGCTCCAAGTCTGACACCTTTATTCCTGATTGAAATAAGACTGTAAACTTTAATTTTTGGTAGCTGAAAAGCAGGCTTAAATAAAAAGGATGGGTGTTCACAATTTCTGTTCAGGAGCTATGGATGTGATCTGCACAGAAAGCTGAAGTTCTGTGTCTTGCAGCTCCTTTTCTAAAATGTATCATTTCTGCACCATCTTCATGGAGTGCTGTGCAGGGGTTGGGATTTTCATTTTTTCATTGTGTGTTTTTCATTTGAAAGAATTTAGCCCTTTTTTAAATGGTTCTACTTTATTAGAATTGTGTTATTGCATTGTTCATCTTAAAACAGCTCTTTGGATGTGGTAGTAGAACTGGTGGCAAGTCCATTACTTTTTAGTTGGCTTGAGATTTTTTATGTGGCATTTAAGACTAAAAGATCATCCTTCAAAATCAAAATACACAACTCTCTTTTTTTGACCTTTAGCAAAGTTAGATGGCAGTGATATTTTCAGTTTAGAGGCTACATGCAGTAACAAAAATGGCAGCTCCTTCAGGTTTTATTCTAGCTAGAAGATGTCAAAATGAAAGGTGATAAATGGCAATGGCTGTGAAATCACAGCTGATTCTTTTAAAGGATAAGAGAACAGTGTAATGAGAAGGGTTTTGAGAAACAGGAGTAAGAGCAGCTTAACTGGCTTGGGATGCAAGAAGAAAATATATATAGAATGTGAAATTGACTCACATTGTGAAGAACATGTGAAAAAGACAGGTAGGGGCAGATATCACAAAGGCTGACAGTGCAAATGGAATGGCAAGTAGCAAGAGACGTAAAAGTCTCAAGCTACCTGTAAAAGTATCTTAGTAAGATTGGGAAATGCTCACTTGATTTGGTGGGGAGAGCACAGTCTGCAGGAGGTGCAGAACATCTGAAGGGTTTAGTGCCTATTTTGCTTGTCTTTCACATAGTGTCATGCAGATGCCAAATCTTGTGAATATTTGTGACAAGGTAATATTTTACACTACAGCATACTTCCACTAGATGTTTCTGTGTCAACTGGCCCTGATAAGTTTCACTGTACAATTCTTAAAACTGCTCAAAAATATTATCTGGAACTACTCAGAAGTACTAGAAGGTTGGCACAGGATGAGTCTTCAGACAGTTACAAAGGAGAAGAGCTGAGGAAGATGAGTTACAGCCTGACAGTTCAGTTTGTCCCAGTTATTTCCATCAGTTGAGATTAATGAGCAAACATTCTGTTTTCAAGTGCTTGGAAGATACAGCAGCATGAACTGATTTGTGGGAAAAGTAATTGTGTCTGAAGTCTTGATACTTTTTACTGCAGAGCAGAAGGCTCGGTGGCTATAGCAGAAGCAGTGGAGGTTTAGTCTCCTGAATTGATTGATTTAAAAAGGTTGTTCCTCATTTTAATGGCCTCATAAGTAAATGGAGGCATGATCTGGGGGTAGATGATCCTATCTGAAGAACTGTAATTAGCAATTTGGTGTTAAAATGAGAAGTTATGTTGAAGGATTCTGTCCTGGGTCCTGGCCTTTAATGAAAATATTAGTCAGCTGGCTGATTAAATGTGCTTATTAAATTCACAGGGACTGTGTTGTAGGACATGATGAGAGTTCAAAATAACCTGAAAAAATCACACAACATTCAGTTGTTCAAATGCAGGTACTGCACTTAGGCAGGAATTGCCAGCTGTTGAAATGCAGGGTGAAGATTAACTGGTTAGCTACTAGAAAAAGGACCCGGGGGTGTACTGGATCACAAGTTGAACATGAGTCAGTGTCATGCTGTTTTGCAGAAAAGGCAAATATCTTACTGGGATGTTCAAACAGAAGTATTGTCTGAGAGACGTAAAGTTTGAATCCATTGGCTTTATTTGCTGTTGATGTACAGTCTGTGCAGACAGCATCAGTTTTGGGTGCCAAGATTCAAGAAGAATTTGGACCACTTGGAAGGAGTTCAGAGTAGAGAAATGAGAGTAATCAGAGTTCGAGGAAACAACTTCATAAATGTGGAAGAAAATCCAAGTTATTTTGGCAAGAGATGAGGAGTTTAGGGGGAATGTAAGAGATTTCAAGTATTTAAAAGATTTGTAAGAAGGGAATGCTATTTTCAGTGGCCATGATGGGCACATTGAAGTGGGATTAACTTTTGTCACAGAAAACACCAATTAAGTTTTCAACATTTCTCACAGTTAACGTAGAACTTTAAGAAGTCTTTACTTGTGGCCATGAAGAACAAGTTTGTGTGTTTAGAAGGAGTGGTATATGGTTTAGGTTGGAGAATAGACTAAACTCACAATTAATGTCCCTTTACAAAATGTCCCACTTTGTAAGATTCTAGTTTTAGTTGATGTTGTGTTTGAGCCAGTGAGGGAGAAATAGACAGGATTCTTTTTGTCAATCTCTTGGTCATATCATGTGGGTGTAGATCTTGTACAAGTTCAGATGGTTAGAGCTGTGGTGCTTGTATTGGTTTGGAAATATACAGTGTTTGGGATTACTTTCTTCCCTTGGGTGCTCACTCCTGTGAATGGAGTGAGGTTTCTTGTGCTGTCAGGGTGTTCTAAACCTCCATGGTGGAGGTACTGCATGTTAGCAATGTCTGTGTGAGTTAAACCTAGCAGAGCACTGATGAATTTACATTCATTTTAGTAGTCTTGGTAGCTTTCAGATTACTGCTTTGTCTTCAGGTGATAATTTTATGATGTTTGTCATCCATAGTTAAAAGGTCCACCTTTGGCTTTGAGGATCTGTTTGCAGTTCCCATACTGTGGTATATTTGCCACTGCAGGGATCCTCACTATGTGAGGATGGACTCATGGCAAAGTGGAAGGTCCAACTGTGAGTATAGCCATGCTATTTTATATATCATTGTTTTATGTACTGTTATCATTGCTTTTGATTGTCTGCAGTAGACTGCATGGCAAAACAAAGGATCCAGCTCATCCTTCTATTTCAGCAATCGATTTGTAATGTAACTGGAATGTGTGAAAACACTTCAATTAATCCTATGCATTTTGCTGCCATATCATGTCTCCAAATCATTGAAGAAAAGTACAGTTACCCTCATGACCTCTGCCCTTAAGATCTGCTATGGTGTTTCACATCAACAATAGCAAGAGCTTATTTTCTGGAGGCTGCATTTAGTGCAGCAGCAGATAGCAGTAGCTGAAAGGTCAATGACAGGGATAATGGTTGGCCTCTGGTGGGGAGATTGTACAGTTGAGTTGCATTACCTGCCTGACTTTACCTTTACCCTGTAATATTTACTGAACTGTTTAACTTTTGGGTACAGGTTAATTTCCTGAAAAGTCCTATTACTGTTGGCTAGAGATTTTTTTCTCTGGAGTGGGGGTAGTTTTTCTTACCTCTGTTTCTCAAACAGGGATCTATTTTTATCATACAGGCATGGAAGGTTCTTAACATTATCTGCTGTTGTCACCAAGTTGTGAAAGCTGGATCCAACATCCAGTGAATTCAAAGGGTTGTTCCACTGGCTTGAGTGGCCTTTGGCTGAGGGTGCAGCTGTCTGAAAGTGGTGCCTCTGTCACTAGAGCAGTACTCCAGATCTGACAAGCCAGGAAAAAGTTCTTTTCAGACCAACTGGTAATTGAAATGGAAACATAAAAGGGCTGTTAAATGTGCAGTCTTGCAGACTGCATTCTTTAGATTAACCCTATCTTCAATTCATCCATTTAGTGAGGACCTGAAAACCTTAAGTAGTGCTTTGAGAGAGGGTCCTGACATTATTTTCCTGCGTCATAGCCATGCTTTATTGCTAGAGGCAGCCTACTGAGCCTTAATATTGGCAATACTGAAGACTTGTGTTGGGGGTAATGGTGTTGAGTCCAATTCAGACAGCCAGACTTTAAATACCAGCAGTGTATGGATGAAACACAGCTTCTGCTGTGTTACAGTTGTACTGTTGTGATGGCCTTCAACTGCTTGGGTGAGATCAACCTGTGGTGAAGGGCATGTGTCTGGGGCAGAGGCGGATGTAATGTGTCTGAGTGAACTGGAGCACTTGGAAAACCATTGTTGTGCAGTCTAAGTTGGTCGAAAGTCTACTTGTGCTCCTAACTTCTTAATTTTCCTTAATTCATCTACAAATTTTAATTTTTGATAGCAATATGATTTGCATTTGTTTATGAACTTGTCTTCTCCAGCAGTAATAATTTCAGTAATGAACAGGCAAAAATAAGAACACACAAATTTCACCACACAAATTGCATGCCTTTTGTAGGGTGAGAGCACAATGGAAAATAACTTAGGGTCTTGTCAGCCTGACAGAGTCCTTACTCAGTAGTGTGCAGATGGATTTGTTCTTATAGCACCCTTCCTTCTGCCACCCTTTCCATTACCCAGCAAAATCCCTTCCCCAGAGACAGGTTTTTTAAGAAGGGAGACTGTTGGCATGATTGCATTCTGAGCACGTATTGTGGAGGACTTCTATGCCTTAAGCTGGTACTGCTGTGCTGGTAGCATTTGTAACCCCAGTTCTTATGCTGTGGTCATTTCAGTAGTGACTATCTGGTGTGTTTAGTAGTAGCTGTCTCTGATGGAGATGCTGTTCCACATAAGTCCATTGCTGGAACAGGTCATAGAAGTCCTTGGCTCTGGTTTCAGAGCAGAATATTTTGAATTAGTGCAGTGTGCACCTTGCATTTGGAACAAATGTATAGTCTCAGTTTCCTGCTTGCTGTCATCCTCTGCTGGCATAAATGTCTGTGAAGAAACAGTATCTTAAATGCCAGAATTATCTGTGTGGCTGAAATCTGATAACACTTGTATGTACCATTGGTGGGTGTGGTGGCAGAACTCATGCAGCCTTGTAGTCAAGTCAGTATTGCTGGTTGATGAGGTACTGTCAACAGAAGAATGTATTGGGTTGAGAATATTTTGGTGTGCACTCTCAGAAAATACTTTTTGTTGGCCTAGCTTAATGGAAGTAGTTCACCTTTTGTAAAGCTCGCTTATTTTGGAGGCTAGTTTTTGGTAGTGCAGACATTGTGCTGTAATGCAGACAGTTTGCTAACTTTGATGGGCAGTATATTATGGTGAATCATCTGTGTGGTGTTTTGCTCTATCCTCACATCTTACCTTTGCTGGATTCCTGAAGAGTGTGTTTTATATCTGTGTGTCCCTCTATCAGAGAAGATCCTCATTCTTTGGTTACTAATTTTGATTTTAGCTAGGTTAGCGTTTTTCAATTTCGAAAGTGTGGTACTATGTACAGCTATGAAAAACAACTTGGTACCTATAACATCAGCCTGAAAGATAGTAAAAACATAGTAACTGGTGGTTGATTCCTTTCTTAATATCCCATAGAAAGGAGGTATGTTCAGAGCTTCAGTCTTTTTCAAACATTTTTGATTATTTTGCTTATATTCAGATGAAGTAGTTGTTTGGCAGTTTGCTTTTCTGAATGCTGTAGGCAAGGAGAATCCAGAGTGCATGTTCATAAAGCTAATAGATTGAGGGTTACAATAAGGGAAAAATGAATCCTCTGTGAATTCAGGAATTCTTTGCAGGATGATGGCAAGCTTAAAATGTGCCACAAAATAATTTTTAAAACCCCAGGAAAAATCCAGTTAGTAACAAATAAGGTGATAGGGTATTTGGCTCATGAAACTCTTGAACTGCAAGTCCCTGGGACTGGAGATGGTGCACTGGGGAGTATCATTATGTGACTCTCTCTGTGCTGTCTCCTTGACTGCAGGGGAAATGCACATTTGATCTGACCTTTCTGGACCATTGTTTTGTTGCTCTATTAGCCTTTCTGTTCTTCCATGCCACTGATACACTGAAGAGTATGGAGTTAAAGCTACTGGGGCATTTAGTATAAGTGAAATTGTGGCAGTCCTCAGTGGTACTTTAGGAAGCTGACCTCTGTTTTCACCTAACATTTATGAAAAAGCAAGGCTGAAGGGGGGAAGCTGGGTCGAGCATCTGGACTAGAGCTGTCTGGGAAGAGGCTACTTCTGAATATTTGCCTAGACAGTGGTGATATTTCAGTTAGTGAGGTCAGTGCTTGAGGAAAAAGCACTCCTTGATACACTTCACTTACTCGAAGCATTTCAGTCTTGCTTTTAAGGAAACTTTCCTCCTCAGGGAGGAGAAGATGGATACAGTTACACCTCTTAATACTGTTATAAAAATTTTTATAGCTAGGAAAGAAAGAAGAGTTCTAAAAAAGGTATTTCAAACAGAGATAAAAATGTTGCTCTAGACAAGATACGTTAAAGCAGAATTTCTCCTTTAAGGTAAGTGTGCAGGATAAAAGTTAACTATAAATGGACTGATAAGCAAAAGCTATTACTTGTGGTAGAAGTAAGATTCAAGACCTTTGCTGATGGTCATTAGGACTGAGAAGATTGCAGCAGTTGAAGGGATATCCCTTGTCAGATTTTTGCAGTCTGTTTCCATTATACAGGAGATGTCTCCCACTGCTGATGCTGTGGAAGTCATTCCCAAGGGGCACAGAAGCCCTGAATAGTGTCATTTAAACAGAGCTATTTAAGGCAGTGATGAAATGTATTGTAGTAGGATGTGGGGAGTTAATTTAATTTCATGGATTGTAGAAGTCCTTCTCTGAAATACAACTGTTTACTAAATCTCTGAAGCTCTTCTGGGTTTGTAGGGCTGTTCTGAATGACTGGGACATAGTAGCTAGGTGGATGTGGGCCAGGGTTTACGTTATAGGCAGGGAGTTAAATGTTACAGTCCTGTATGTCTGTTCTCTTCTTGTCTTTGTCAAACTTCTTTTCATGGAAATAGAGTGTGCAACTTTTCCCCCTTGATTTTTTCATCTTGCCTCATCTTGCTGTAGTTCTGAGTGTAAATTAATCAATTTCAGGAGTTAAGCGGTCAGGTTCTATAAATTCCTGTACATAAAAAAATGTCCTGTACAGCAGTTCAGTCTTGGGATGGAACTCATTTTCAGATTTTTGTGTTAATTATTTCAGTTACTGTAATTTGAGATCAAAACAAATAATTTGTCATATGCAATATCTTAAATTGAATCTATACAGTCTTTTAACATTAATATTTAGTGTTGGTATATGATATTTAGAGTTTTAACAGTATCTGTGATGCACAGTATTTCTATTGATTGACAAGTTTGCAGACAAGAGCTTTTTCCTTGAAGTGTTTCTGATCTAAGTTAAGTGAATGTATCACATACACTGTGGTACATTCAAACTTTGTGTCAATTTATTATGACTAGTTTAAAAAATTGAGCTTTCAGTTAACAGTAGAACCCACTGGTTTAATGTATACATTTTCTTACAGAATACATTTTTAGAAATTAGTACAATTTGGTGTGTAATTAGTACAATCTTATTCAGGAATATATTCTTGTGTTCTGTACTTTTAGTAGTTACATGGTTGAACTTTAGAATATCTAAGTTTTGCATTTTGAGTTCAGGAAACTGAAGAAAAACTGTTGCTTTGTCTGAGAATGCTTTGCTGAAAGCAGTGAAGTCATAATTAGGATGGGAGAGGAAGATGTGAAAGCCAATTGCTTGCTTACCATGAGTGTGACTGCTGTAGTCATAGCTGTATGCCACTATATGTGCTTCTGAGGAAGCAAAAGTTAAATGTCTAAACTTCAGAGGAAAGTTCATCTCTTGTGATTAGTCTAGTTGTGCTTGATGATCTCCTTGCAGACGAAGGGAAATTTGATTCAAATGTTCTTATGTTAACCTCAAAAATATTTTCCAAGAATTTAAGAGGAAGAGGAAAAAAAGTCATTGCCTCCTTTTATTGAGCATCCATACTACAAAAGCAAATATATCCCAGGAAGCAGATACTCTACATTGCACAATAAGGCGGCAGCCACACAGGAAAGGTTGGGCTCTTGGCACAGCCCCTAAGGGGAAATGCTTCCTTGAAAGGACCCATTGTTGCTGGGTCTGGGTCTTCAGACTCCCAGTTCTCCACTAGAATGGCTGTGGGTCTCTTGGTGCTGGGATGGGGCATCTTTGCCATCCCCATTATCTAACCAGAATAGTCTTGGTTATTTAATCACATAGAAGGGCTGAGTAAAGTTCACACCTCACGTGAGGAAAAAAACATTTCTTTGGAAGCAGCCTCAGTACTCAGCTGTTCAGAGCTCATGCTGGGTGTAATGGCGCCATGCCTTACCCAACATATTTGGAACAGTTTAACTTTCTCTTCCAAGAACAAACAAAACATAGTCTGTGAATTCTAACCCAAATGTCTGGTATACTCTTCCAAGAGACAAAAGAACTAATAAGCATCCAAAATAAATGCATGCTTTGTTGGATTCCCTGACTGTGGGACAGGTCTTCTTTTTCTCATGTCAGTTAGGTAAGAGATCCAGAAATCTGAAAAGAAATGGGTAAAGACTCTGTTTCTGCGAGCCTGAGAGTGGGAAACAAGCTTTGGGTGATTGTGAGTTTTGGTGCTTGGTTTCCAGTTGAAAATTTTCATTAATGTGAATAGCTGCTGCTTGAAGTAAGATAAATGAGATGATGGGAAGGTTAGGTGGTAAAATGCTTGACTAATTGTCCTTGAGATGACCAACAGCTTTCCTAAATTCTCTTCCAACATATCTTCAACTTCTTCATTGCTGCTATATTAATAACAAATTTCTAAGTGATCTGAAAATAATGATCTGAAGACCAGTTAGAAAGTAAGTTTTGAGTGTAGTATTGGCTATAGTACTTCGTTATCATGATGAATTGACATACTGAGTTTATTGTTAGATGTAGAATTATCTTTCCTTAATGTAGCCTGTACTCTACTATAAACATTGCAATTGCTCTTACAGCCTGCAAAAAGTATACTTTACAAAGAATACACTCTACAAATGTAAATACAATTTTGGTTTGGTGATTGTTGGATACAATGGTCTTCCTTAGGCCTAAACACAGAAACAAAAGCTTGTATTATAACAGAAAGCCTAAGATGGGAAGTGATAAAATAGGTATTGAGTGGAGGGCTTTGTTAAAATTTAGCTCGTGTACTTGTAAAATTTCCATGTATTCATTAAACTATTATGTCATTCTTATTGTTAGAGCTTGGTTAGTTGACTAAAGTGTTAAGCTTTGTTTGTAGTACAAATTATAACCTTAACTCCTTTCAAAATGCAGTTGAAGGATTTTTGATCTTCAGTTATTTTAGTTTGTGTGTCTTACCCGAGCATCTGTTGTGCATTATGTGGATAAGTTAGTATTTAAGGGTTCAGCTGCAAGGTACTGGAGAGCTGTAAATGCATCAGCTCCCATTTCTGTAGGGTGCATTTCTTCTGTGAGGCTGCCTCTCAAGCTGAGCATCTCTTGTGTTTGTAAACCACATGCTTGTAAAAATACAGATATATTCAAATACTGAAAGCTTTACAAGTGCATTATGTGTGTAAGCTCATGGCAATGCATATTGAAGCAAAAGTCATAACCTTTTAAAGTCACAAAAATGTGATAGCCCCAGGCCTTTGAGTGGCATGGGTTTTGTGTTTTGGGGACAGGCAGAGACGCTTTCTCATGTGGGATCAGGCTTGGCAGGTGGTGTGAGATGTCTCTGGCATTGTGCTGCTGCTCAGACATGGATCCTTCCAAGTCCAGGGTGTAGCAAAATCCATCTGGCACACACCATGGCTCTGGTCCTGGCTACCTGCAACACTGAGGCAGAATCAGAGAAGCAAAAATGTAGAGTGCAGGCACACCTGTGTACAGAAGCTCCTTGGAGACTGAGAATCCAAAAAGAACAGCTCAGAAACTCTTTCCTTAAAGGATGCACAGAGACTAATAGTGAATCTTGATTACAGACTGGTGACAAGATGTCATGAGGTGCATTTTAGCAGGACTTTCGTATAGAAAGTCCTGTTTGAATAGATTTCAAGGTTTTTAATTGCAAATGTATTAAAGTGGTCCTTCTTTCATTCTCAGTGGCTGCAGATTCTGCCTGTCTTGTTTCAAAAGCTGCCAGTGGAGAAATTTTAGGAAATAATACATTATTTTTATAGATGCTAAAGTAGGATATCTTATGTAAAAGAGAAGGACTGGAAAGTAAATACAGGACTTATGTCCAAGACACTGTGGGCAGAAATCTTAATTCCATCCCTTGCAAGCTGGAAATATTGTGTCCAAATTTGGTTTTTTGGTGATTGATTTTTAGCATGTGCAGCATATTATGAAATATGCTTTGAGAAGAACGTCCTTGTAAGCATTTTATAATCTTTTTTCTCAGCCTTGTGTCAAGGAAAATATTTATTTCGTCACGTCAAGGAAAATGAATGGCCATCACTTTCTCCTAATGGTCAACTGTCTCCCAGGCTGAGTTTTCATCTTTCCTAAGAAGTCAGATGTATTTTCAGATGGAATATTTTCTTAGAAGATACATTCATTCTTCTTCCTGGCCCATTACAGCTCTTCCAGTCTGAGCATTTCTTCAGTTTTAATTTAATTACTGCTGGTATGGCAGAGATTGAGCATTAGCTGGTGTTTTGTGTATGTGTAGCAATTCTTTTACCTCTATTTTGGGCCTATTGCATGAATCCCAAAAACTTTCACTATAATGTTTGGAAAAAATGGACTTTTTGGTAAATTTTCCCTGTGTGTGTGAATCTCATGGTACTGTAACAAGAATAAGCCCTAGTGGTAAACATTGCCTTTGTAAGGTCTATTCCCTTGTAGGGTTGTTTTCTTCTTGGAGTAAATTTTTAAAAGTATGGCTCCAAAGTGCAGAATTTTTGAATTTCTGAGTGACTAAATACTATTTGGCTTTCGAGTTGCAAAAAACCCCCTTTTTTTCCCTTGTGTTTTGGCAAGTAGTTGGGATACAGTTCAAGGTGATGACTTTCAAGGTGTTTTTTATTCAGAAATATGAAAGGCTTTTCATGACATTGAGCTATTTAGAAACTTAATTTTTTAATAACAGAGGTGTAAGTTGGCTCTTAGTGGAAGATGTACTTGTTGTAAATAAGTTCTGAAAGAGGAGTATTAGTCCTTTAGTAGCCTATTTGGACCCAGGAGAGCATGGTGAGTCACTTACTAGGACAGTCGCTCAGATGTCAGGAATAGGGATTGTGTTTGATTGTTTTCTAGACAGGTCAGTCAGGTTTTTTTGTTGTTAATTTTCTTCCTGTATTAGTTTACTTTGTTTGATTTATTTATTGAGAGTAGTTACATAGGGTGCTGAGGAAGATTTACTTGTATTAATCTTTGCACAGAGGTGAATTTGAAGATTGACCTCTCATGTGTCTCTTGCTTTTTTTGTCTGCCTTGCTACATCTCTTGGTTTGCCTTTTGTATTCTTACCAAAGCAGAGCTGGTTGAGCCTTGCCTTGTACAGAAAACTTCCTTGTGTCTGTGATGTTCAGGTAGTGACAAAGTCCACTTTCTTAGCTGTACAGCACTCGGTCTCTAAAGGTTGTCTGATCTGGTGTGTGTGATTGCTTCATTATGCTGTGTGATAAAGTGCAAAATGCTGAGAGTGAGAAATGTGTGCATTTCTGACCCTCTGCCTTTAGCTCCTCAACGTGAATGTTGTTGTCTTCGCTCGCAAGCGCTGTAAATACAAGGAAGGGTTTGGTCAGAAGCATAGATGCTTTTAGCTGGGCAGATAGTATCAGGGCTTGTGCATAGCCCTGCGAGTGTCTGCAGGCTCCTGGGGAGGCATTTGTTGTTTGAATAGAAGGAGCTGGACCGGGCGGCCGATGCCTGGAAGCGCAGCCTCCGCGCCAGCCCGGCCACAGTCTTGCAATTGTTCGGCCACTCTGGAGGGAAGAGGAAAAAAAAAAGCATTCCAAGCAGTGCCAAATTTTCTTTGATATGTTAATCTTTTGATAACAGTTTGAAAAGCCCTTGGAGACTTTTTTTAGATTTTAGACAAAATAGTTCATTTGTCAGGACTTCCCTTGTAGATAGGGTCTCCGTTATTAAGAACTGCGTCGCTAACTCATGGTAACAAAAGCAAGCGCAGAGGACAGCTGCTGGACTGCTTGTTGGTAAGAGAAACTATTAGTTACTGCAGGACTTTTTACAAAAATCTGAAAAGAATAAAGTAGGGAGCGTTTAAGATACAAATGTGGAAGTTTACTCACGTACTTTAAGCAGACAGATGATAAGAGCATAAGCAAAATTAATAACTTGATAATTTTTATATGTGTCCATACATGGATTTTATTAAAGACTTCAGCTTTAAAAAATGTTTTTTAATCTGAGAAATTTGGGGTTTAAATTGCCCTGTCGTTGCAGGAGATATCAAAAGTTTCTTCTTTTGGAGCTGTAATTTGTCCAGACTTTTAAAATTTTCTCTTGAAGCTATGAAACTGCCACTTATATTGAAAAACTGGAAGAGTAAACAGTGTATTATTTAGTTTTTAAGGATTGTGGAATTCAGACAAATGTTGAAGGCAATAGAGGGAAGATTGTCTTTGCTTCCCACCAAATCAATCTCTGAGGGTAAAATCAAACTAAGGGTAAAATTTGCACTGAAGTAGTTTACTAATTATGCCAGTTGTTAGAAAACTACCTTGAGGTAAGCCCGTAGTCCTTTGAAAGTGTGGCTTGCAGGAATCTTCAGGTGTACTGATGGAGACTTGCTCTGCTGTTTTTAGAACAATTTCCTTAATAAATACACCATGACTTCACTTGCATCTATTATACTGTTGCTACACATGTTTGTTACTTTCAAATATTTGTTACAATTGCTTGGTATCCTGATTTAGTCAGGATGGATGAACAAATATGAAGTGGTGTAGTAATTGAGAAAAAGTGCAGCATTTTCTTCATTGTGAGGGATGCATATAGTTTTAAGCTCTGTACACTGCTGTAATTTCTTTAGTGATCCAATTTTTGATTTATTTTAGCTCCAAAATAAGCATCTTATTTGGACTTAAGTATCAACTTAGGTCTGAGGCTGCAGGTGCTGCTGTCCTGCTCACAGCTGCACACTCTTCAGGACAGTTACAAATTAGAAATGCTGTTCAACTAAATTTTTATATACTGTGTTTTGCAGAGTTGCAGTTTTACTGTTTAAGCTTGTGACTCAGATGTATGCTCTTAGAAATACTTAGCCTTCAGACACTGTTCAGCTGATCTCTAGACCATTTGTTAAATTTATTCCTACATTGTTACAAAATGTTGCAAGAGATTTCATTCTCTGAGTCTCGGTGGCAAGCCGCCTTTTCTTTTACAGACCTTTTTGATATTTTCTACTATTCTGATTCTAGAATATGCTTAGCTATACAGTAGCAATGCAATAAGTAAAAATTATGAGTGGAGTGATAGTAACTTTCAGCATTTCCATTGGTTAGAAGTCTTTTTTCTTTAAAAGGTTGCTATTTTCAATTTGTTACAAGGGGCAGAGGATTTCTCTGGCTATTCACTCCAGGGCCAGAGAGAGGCTGCATGACAGCCTGTAATGTGCATCAGAAGCACATTGTATTTGGATATTTCCATGTTCATTTTGCTTATTGCAAGTAGATTTCCACCTCACTTCAATTTGAGTACTAATAAAATGTCATACTTTCTTACTTGGTCTGGAAAGACCAAGGTTTATATTTAAATCTTTAATTAAAGGTTTAAAGTAATGTTTAATTCCCCATCATATTATAGAAGGAAGGAAGTAAAACTCAAATGCAGATTGCTAAAGTCTCTTCTGAACTGGTAAGGTTTTTTCAGTCTGACCCAGCAGCCTGAAGTCACCCAAGGAGGCAGCACCATGTGGTGGTGTTCAATCCCAGCTTTCAGCAGGGCAGTGGGACACAAACCACAGAATTTACCCATTTGAACTCGTGGTGACATGCTTGGGCTGATGGTGTGCCAGAAGAGAAATGACAGGAGAGAAAGTGCAGTTCTTTCTTGTGGAACAGGAATAACTTTCATGACCCATCAATGAAGAAAATATTTCTATAATGCTTTTTAAGTTTAGGGATTTGAATTGGACTTTAATATGGAAAATTACCAGCAGTATGTGCCATGTTGAGAACTTGTGTTAGTTGAAGGTTGTTCAGTAAATGAGTCTGTATAAAATAATGCAGATGGAGCTAATGATGTGAGTCAGAAATAGCCTCCTCATTCTCCTCATGTATTCCCTGTCTGATTCTACCCAGCTGTTCAAAGAGCTTACTGAATCACAGGAATTATTGCTAGTGTTGAGATTTCCTTTCATACTTCTTCAGACCCACAACTTGATGTTCCTTCCTATTGCCTAAATGAAGGCAATTGCACTTCTCTCTCACACTGCCATGGTGTCCCATAAGGTCTCTGTGCTGACATATTGGCCAAATGAAAATCTCAGTTGAGATCCATTGATCTGGAAGCTCTGGAAACATTTATTTTTCTGCCTGGTGCTTTCCTGTATCAAGTTCCTCCTTGATATGTCCATCAAGGTTGGAGAGTTGCCTGCAGGACCCTTTTTGATGTTACTGTACATGATAGTGGGGAAGTGTGTGTTTGTTAAAGAGCAAACTAGCTCAAGTATGATTAACCTAATAATTCTTTCCTGGACCTGTGAACTCTATTAGGAGTATAATTCTGTCTACACAGAACATTTTCTGCCTGCATGACTTCTTGGTTGAAAATGGGATTTGTATGGTGTACATAAAGTTGTTTGATGTAATTAATTCAGAGATTGTCCTCAGGAGCTTTCTTAGCAGTCCTGTGTAGATGTAGGACAGATTTTAACTGGTTCTATGTGTTACCTACATCTTTCCCAGGATAGAAAGCTCCTTAGTTAAGAAAAGTGGCAATTTAAATGAAAGTGTGGTTTAGAACTTTAATGACTTGTGTGGCTTAATTTCCAAGTAAATCTGCAGTAATATAGTATAGCAATAGAAAATTTTCAGCTTAACAAGTCAAGGAAAGTGTGAGCTGGTGTTCCAATCCAATGTTGGCAAGTTCTCTCCATTCGGAACAAAATGCCAACTGTATCAATTTATGAAGAACTGAGCTTCTTCTCACCTGAGACTCAGCTTTGTGCTGTGATGCAGTTCTCTCCTTTGAGTGCGTGCTTCTACTAGGACCTTATTCAGCAGTGGGAATAGATTTCTGAGGAGATCCAGTTTTGGGTAGCAAAAGAAACCTTTGCTGTTGGGTTCCTGCTTCATTTATTGGGTTAAGTGGGAAGGAGATGGTAGGTGGCAGAAAACACATGTGGCTGTGATGCTGTAGATAAGCTGCAGGAGGTGGGAACAGGGACCCTTTGAAGCTGGCATTGCTGGTGAATGTAAGTGCATGGATCCAGGGGCTGGCTTTGAGAGGATCTGACCTGTAGTCTGGAGATTTGGTTTGTGAAAATGTTGGGGACTTAATGGCAGAGAAGTTGGTAGTGATTGTGCTAATTAACATTACTTATTAATAATAACATGTACTTATTAATAATAACAGCCTGAAAAAGGACAATTAGAGTAGCTGCTTGTGCTGTGACTTAATACTTTAGAGGATTGGTTGTAAGCTGTGGTAGTAAGTGCTGTCTTCTGAGAGATTTATGTATGTGCAGTAAATGAAACTGAAGGCTGTACCATGTCAGTGCAGAGAATTGCAGTTAATCTGTGTCTTGGCAGGTGAGCACTGGCTATATCGTGATTTGAATTGTGGTGGTTTTTTGTTCCTGTGCATTAATTATAAATTGTATACAATTAACATGTACAGGGGTCCCCAAATGAAGGTTAGATGCAGTTTTAATTTCAAAAATTTGGTGGTTTGACACGGTACTTTTGATTTTTCTTGCTTATGCAATGAGGAAAATTCTGATAAGCCTCACTGTATTTAACCTTTGTTAGTAGCTCTCCCCTTTTGGAGTAGGGATCTGTGTGCACTACATTCATCTTGTAGACAGTGCCATATTTTTTCCATGTCTTTTCTTATTCATGAAAATTGTGATCATAATCTGTTCTCAAAGCACTTCTCAAGATTAGCAACTGTGAGAGATTTTGATGCAAATTGAATAGTAGAGGAATTGGAAAGAGGGGGAAAGATGGACCAAAAAGCATGTCTTGATTTAGAAATAATGAACTGGGGACTAAATATTTTTGAGCAACTATTCATTCTGCTCAGATGAGAAGTGTAGCTCTCAGGGGTACTGTGCCTTTCCTCTTGAAGGATAGCCTGACTTGTGAAAGAATCTGATTGGAGCTATTACATACAGAGTGATACAAATGTGTAATACTAACCTACTTCTTTTAAGCTTTTTTTTTTATTTACATTTCCATCATGAAGCTTGCAGAATGTACCAAAAACTGCTTGCTGCATGTAGAATGCAGCTGAGTTAAATTGGTACAAGCTTCTTCCTCCTCTTTTAGAGCCTGGTGTTTATGCAGGATTTCACGTGTATTTATCTGATGTTCCATCATAAAGTTTTATAGACCTCCTTGGATAGTTACTTCTAGAAACTAGTAACAGTGCAAATTGAAGATAAATATTAACATTTTGTCAGTGTTGTGTTTTATATATGTACTTACTGAAAGTAACTTGAAACACAATAAAACTTAGGTGTAAAATCACTAATGTTGTTTCAGTTTTTAATTCTTGTCTTGTTGAAGGTCTTCCATATCTCAAGTTGAGACGTTTCATATCATACTAAACATGGAGAAAGAAGAAAAGAAATATGTCAATAAAGCAGAGGAAGATGAGATGGTAATGAATTTTGTTAATCTTTTTTTATACAATGAAAGAAACACATTTACAGGGTTTTCTGCTTAAAGGGGGCATATTACATTGGGAAGTGGATTGTCTTTGTTTAATCAATTTAGCAATTATATAAGATTATAATTGGCAATATTTTTTGGTATTAAGAAATTAGTCTTGGGATAGGAAAGGTTTTTATTAAGGTCAGTAGTCCAATAAATAACACATTTTGGTGTTTAACATTTCTACTTTTACAGATGAAAATGGAAACAAAGTGAGTTGTGTTTTGTTTTTTTTTTTTTTTTGTTATTACCATTATTTTGTTGTTCTTTGCTTAGTTGGGGTTTCTTCTCTCCAGATCCTGGAGATTTTTTGTTGTATTTTAAAACAGGTTAATGCTTCATAATGTGATTCAAAGCAGGAAGCTTTGACAGGAAAGTACTAGGAGCTAATCTTTCAATTTCTAGTCCACTTGGGGTTCATAGGGATTTTTCTTGTCCATTTGGTATATATAGGGATTTTTGCTTCCAAAAATGATAGGTTTCTGTGACTGTTCTGTCCTTGTCCACACTGCTAGGAAAAGTAGTTCTTCACTAAATACCTCCAATACAGAAAGTAAGCAAATGCATCCTAGAACAGGAGGCCTGATCACTAACATAAATAATTTTCTTTAGGAAATGATTTTATTTTCTCCTGAAAAGAAGCACTGATTTCTTTCACCATCTTTCACTCTCCTATTTTTATTGCTGAAGAGTGTTTTGGGGGTAGGAGAAAATAGGCTTTACTTCTGCTTTTTGTCATCAGAGAAGGTGGCAAACCAAACTTTTTAAAAGTGTTTTCTTAGGAAAGGAGTTTAAACAATTTCTAACACTGTTTAATGAAAAGTGAAAAAAAAATCCAAGAAGTTCATGTCAGTGTGAACAATGGGTGGGACTCAATGGGAAACTTCATTACCCTTTTACAGCAGGAAATATAATCTAATGATGTAATGTGAAACTCAGGAATATAACACAGTGTCTAGTAAATCACTAAATTATTTTCTGTTCCTGGCTGTCATCAAGTTAACTTGGTGCTTGCATACTGAATACTTGGGGGTTTTTTCATGGGAAAAGGATTTTTCTAACTGGTGCAAGTTACAGAACCTTAGAGTGTGGCTTGGAGTTTGTAAAGTAGCATTTCTTTTTAAATGGCAGGCAAACTAAGCAAAATTCTCTAGTAGAAAGTGATGTTTGATATATTTTGGGGCTTTTTTAGAATGTATAAAATTCAGCCTGCAATAGTAATTCAAAACTGTGAATGCTAGCTGATCAAATGGTTTGTCATAAAATCAGCATTTGACAAAGCCACACACTTTTGCTCTTAAGTGTTCAGCTGACTGTGCTGTGTCATGGTCAAAAATGTTGTTGTTCACTGAGAGTTAAGGCAGGTTGTGTTGCAGCCTCAGTCCTTAGGGAGCAGTGCAGAGAGGAGACAGTCTTGCAATGAAATGTTTTACACAGTGTGGATGATCTGCCTCTGTCAGGCTTTTATTGATGTTTATATTTCTGACTAAGCAAAACAGTGTTCCTTTTTGCTTCCACTCCACCATGTATTAAGTATTCCAAATCTTTCCTTCCCCCAGAAAAGAAAAAAGAGGAAATGGCTTTGAAATTTGATTTGCTTTAAATACTGCACATTATGAAAAATTAATGTTGGCATCCCAAGCACAGTAATTAAGAGAGTCATCATTACCTATTTTACTGCCATGCAGGAGATCTATGGCTATGATCTGTGTCGCTGGAAGCTGGTGCTGGTTACTGTGGGAGTGATCTGTTCTGGTGGCTTTCTTCTCCTCCTCCTCTACTGGATGCCCCAGTGGCGTGTGAAAGCAACGTGCAGAAGGGCTGCTCTGAAGGACTGCCAGGTGGTTCTGCTGAGAACGACCGTAAGTGTGCAGGGGATGTGCTTCTCCTGTGTGCAGCTCCTTCTGGGTGCTGGAGTAGAGCAGTCCCTGCCTGCAGTGTAGACATGACTGTGCTTTACAGCAGTGCAGAACGGTGCTCCTGGGGAATGACTGTGTGGGAAGGCTGACAGCTGTTTGCAGTGGGCATAGCGAGTTGTCTGTCTTGCAGTTTAATCAAATACAGCAATGGTGTTGTCATCAGCACTTACAGAACAAATACCTTGTTCCTATAAGCTGAAACATGGTTTCCCCATCCTTGTTCAGGAAAGATAATATTTGCTGAAGTAAGGTGTAACTGCTGCCCCGAGTGCAAAAATGTGCTTTTAGAATTGTGGAGAGAAAATTATTCCTAAGGTAGCTGATATTAACATGGAGATATGTTCTGTAATTCTGTATGGGCTCTACTAATCTATGTTCTGTGATTTTGCTACAGCTGTTGTAGTAAAATGCTGTTCAAATGCTCTTTCAGCTAAGTAATTTCCCCCCCTCTTTTTAAGGATGAATTCAAGATATGGTTTTGTGCAAAGGTTCGCATTATGCCTTCCTTGGGAGCCAATCCTTTACAGAATCCTAACCCCATCATGCACAAGGTTTCAAATGGCCATGCTGTTCATTTCTCTGAATCTGCTGCAGAAGAGAATAAAAATGATTCGAGAAAACATTTGCCTGTAAGTAAACTTGCAATACTATGGTGGCTGATTCTCAAGTACTATTGAGAATAAACACACAGAGTACAGTACATGTGAGCTGCTACTTTTGTTTGAAAGGCTAACTCATTTTTGAGTGGAACAGAAATCTCCTCAATCACCTGTTACTGAAAATTGTGGAAAGCTTGAAAGATTATGTTGAAAGAAAAGTATTCATTTTTCAGTGAAGCTTTTCTAAATTCAATTTCTATCACCTCTCAGAATAAAGTCAGTCAGAAGAAAGGTGTTAAGTGGCACCAGTTTGACATCTATGTTTTGTTGCCCTTACAGATTCGTTACTTCACACATCACAGTGTGAAGTATTTTTGGAATGATTCAGTTCAAAGTTTTGATATTGTACGGTAAGAACACTTTTTTCTTATGTGCTGTGCTTCAAACTGTATTAAAAAAAGTAAAATAGCATGCCTAAGAACATACTGAAAATTGGTGTTATTTTCTGACCAGCTGTTTTAGCTCATGGAGTCTTTGTTTGAACCATAGTGAGGGCAGGGAGAATTTGGAAGGAAGGTGTTTGTTTAATCTGCCTTTATCAAGTGTGATTTGTGTAGGGTGACAGGCTGCATGCTTCTGCAGACTTTTTTGCCTATTCTTGGAGTGTTACTTCAGAATCAGAGCACCTGTTCATAGACTGTAGTACTTCTACAAACACTCAAAAACTTTGCTTATGATAGAATAACTTCGTTTTTTGTGTTGCTGAGCTAGACCTAAAAGGAGTATCTAGGAAGAAGAGGAATTCACCAAGTACCTATTTTGCTCATGTTTGTGTAGGTCTATTTCTATATTTTAGTGCAGTTGGGCTGGATCTGAGCTGGATCTTTTGTTACTCTTTAGTAACAAAAACAGGTCTATTGCACTGATAAAAAATGTCTTAGTGACCAGCACTAGCTTGTGATGCACTGTATTTTCTTTTATCCAGCAACACTGTTGCATGATGTTAGGGTTGAAGAAGAAAGTTTTTCTTTCTGTGATAAGGCCATCTCATAGTGCCACAAGTTAAATGAGCACAGGCTTCTCCATTTTTGACAACTGCCCATTAAAACAATAAATTCAGATCACAAATAAAATCTACTTTAAGCTTGAATTAGGAGAGTTCACTGCATTGAACCATCATATGGAGATGGGGTTTTTTTTCCCAAAAAGGTGTGTGCAAATAATATGAAAAGTTATCAGTAATGAAAACAATATTAAGAAATTGCTGTAACACAAGCAATTACAAAACTGAGCAGTCCTTATCTGGGAGGGTGGAAATGTCTCAGTTCTCAGGAGTAAGTAATTAAAAGTTTTGTATGCATTTTTTGTGTTAAGTCTCCCATGAAATACAGTCGTGCAGGTAGTGACACTCATCATTTTGCATTGCAGGCTCCTGTTTTCATGCCTATAGTGCTCCTAATTTAAACTGTTCAAAGGGAATAGTTCCCACAGATGAGATTAAGAAACTGTACTTGTATGTTAAAAATAAGTATTGGAAAAAAATCATATGACTCCATGTGTTTAGAAAAAAATATTGTTCCTTAGCATTAAAGCAGTGACTTGAAACTTGGCATTTGTGGCTATTTGACTGTGCCTTTTGATGTTCTTGTGATAACTCAGCCAATTTATAAGCCCTGGAAGAATCTCAGATATGCCTGTGAAGTTATGGGAGCATTTATTCAATCACATTCTTGCTGATAAGCCAAACTTTCCTTTGTTTGATGTATTAGCCATGACTGAGCCTGGCCACTTGTTTAGTCAGGTACAGTAGCTGAGCTGGCCATGATTATTTAGCTATTGAATAAAAAAAGAGGAGAAAGAAGTGGATTTGAGACATACTGGATACTGTTAGAGCACTAAGTCACTTTTCCACAAGGTCAGATAAAAATGCCAGTTTGTTACAACTTTCCTCTAAAGTGTATGGTTGTGCAGTGAAGTACTAGATACCGTGTGCAAAATAATACCTGAGCTTGTGAATGATAAATATTCTGAAAAGATGTCTTGAAAAATTTGTCCTTCTCTAAGATACATCTTCTTATTCTGCCCGTCAGTTTATATGTATAAACCAAAACTTGATATTACCTGATAACATGGTAGAGAATCAAGTTAATATTTATAAAGAGACAGACTGTGAGACAGAGGCCTTTTTATAGTAAAACCCTTAAAGCAGGCAGCACATTTGTAGTTGTGATCTAAGCACAACCCTGCATCATGAGGAGCATTCACTTTGGGCTGCCAGTTATGCCAGCACTCAGAGACAGAACGGTTTGATCACATCATGAAAGGCTTACTGCAACACAGAAGGGGGGCAAATTAAGATTTCTTGGGCAACTAATTCAGTTATGAGAGCTTGAGTTTCATATCATTGTTCTTTTTATATTACCATAATATTAAGATCACTGTTTTAAACACAGGAAATGCAAGTGTAATTGTTCTTGGACTAAGTCAGACTTGGTCACATAGCCAGAGAGGATGCAACTCTGACCTTGGATATCTGTTTTGTTTTAGCTGCTGTCAACTGAATTTCTGAGTGGGTTGATGAGTGCTTTATATAATAAACTCTGCACACAGGGATTTTAATGCCCTGGGAATTCAGTCTGTAGCAGTAGTGTAAAAAGCAGAGAGCGCTGTGCTAGAAGCTCTGTCCTTGCATGGACATTGCACACATAAGTATGCATATTTGCATACAGAGAACTAAATTTAGGGACCCTCCTTAACTCCACTGTTGCATTTCTTTTCCTACAGAAAAAGAAAAGTTGTTCGTGGTAGAGTGGGAGGAAAGACACAGCTATTAACAGAGTTTTGTGTATTTTTAAATTTAAAATAGTATTTCTAAAATCCTTAAACTTAAAAAGGTTTAGAGAAACCTGCCAAACTTAGGGCCAGGTTAACACATAGTTTTCATCTTCTATTCTTGTACAAGCAGTTGGTGGAAATGTGATCCTAGGCTTTGCAGTAGTGAGGATATTTAAAGCTTTCCCTGTGTTCCTAGAGAATGGAAGTAATTGTTACAAAATATGCACGTAAAGAGTTGGATTTCTTCTTTTTTTTTTTACTCAGACAACTCTGAATCCTTTTTGACAGATAACTTAATAGATATCCAATATAAAAAACATTAGTGTTGGTTTTGTCATGATGACTGTGAAGGCCTTTTGGAAGGTGATATCTTCCTGTGCATCCAACGTATGTCCACAAGAAAATGCCTGGATATTGGGCAGCATACATGTGATTTACTGCATTTGATAGTTAATACAATCCCATAGCTGTAAATATAACAATGTTTTAGATGTTTCTGCATATCTGTAGATTTCCTAAAGCACAGCATTGGCTTTCACAGCGTGTGGAGAAGTCCTGTGAAAATGAATCTTCTGGTGATAAGAAAAACTGAAAATGTAGGATGCATTTTTCCTCATCATGGATAACACTGTGATAGTAAGATGCTGTAAAATAGCTGTGGTATAGATTTATTTAATAAATTGATTAATAATTATTTCTAAAAAACTTCCATTACTACCTAGAGTCAAACAAAGATAAATTGAAGAAATGTTAATTCACATTGATTTCATATAACGTTTTATAAAACTTGCTCACTTTTTAGAAGCCTTTGAATACTAGTTATGCTAGTATTCTACTTCATTTTTGAAGTGTCTCCATTTTGATTGGAATGGGTATGACTATCCTACACAGTAAGATATATCAACAAGAAGATTGCTTTTAATGTGTCACTGGTATCTGCAGTTGTGACAAAACCAGCTAAGAACACATTTATCCATAGATTTTGTTGTTTTGTAAAATGGTGGATACCTCTTGGCAAAGACTTAGCTCTTTTGAGTCACTGAAGACTTAATTTTAAATATCACATTTCTTAAATAACTCATTGACTTTTCCTTTATTTAGAGGCCTAGATGAATCTACTTTCTGCTCTGCAATTCATAACGAACACAGCACAGGACTGACAAAGGGAATGCATGATTACAGGTAATATTGCAGTAGTACTTGAGGGAAGAGTTGTTGATATTTCATTACCTGTGCTCAGAGTGTTAAAAAGCCCAGAAGACAATTGAGTGATCAGTGTCTGATTTTTTTGAAAATGAGACCTTCATACAGGTTGAAATATGGGAGCATCTGCTTGCTTATCAATTCATCTTCTGGCAATTTGTGTCTAAAATAAAAGCCTTTCCCCTCAGATAATTTTAAGGGCTTTTTCGTGTCACTGCCATTTAATCAGCTCTGATCCTATAAGAGCTTGGTTTCTTGAAGCTCCCTTTTTCATGATTTGCTTTTTTTTCATGCTGAGAATAAAACTAAGATACAGGACCTTGAAAAGATTGTCTTACTTGCAGGGTAAGAGTTAACACTGGTTTAAGCTTAAGGTAATGAGAATCACATACTGGATTTCAGAATGACATATTTAATAACATTGGACTCATACACAGTTTACAGAGAAATCTTGTTATGAAAGAATCTTAAAAATAAGGTACAGTTTAAATTGAAGTATAAAAGAATTATCTTTGTATTGAAACATCTCAGTAGGTAACTGTTTTCTGAAAAGCACTTTTTGAAACTATGATAAATAAGAAGAGTCACAGATTTGGGGACATGTTATACTTTATCAGATTAGTGGAATTACTTTGACATCAATAAGACTCCTAAAAAAAATCTTAACTTTTTTTTTTTGTATTTTTCTTTTCTAATACAGAAAAGCATTCTATGGAGTAAATGAAATTGCTGTGAAAGTGCCTTCCATTTTTAAGCTTCTGGTTAAGGAGGTAAAATCTTTTCTTTAACAAATCAAAGTAAAAAGGTATATAATTGAAAGTTGTTTCAAGTGCAATGACCATTGACTGTTGGAAACCTTCCCCTAGAGCCCAACTTTCTAAAACAAAATGGTATGGACAAACTTTTTGAGCTCTCCAGCTCTCCTTAGAGCTAAAGATGCCTCAGCTATAAGCTCTCCAGAGTTCACAGCCTGGTGCCTTAGTAAGGACATTAGAAAACATATCAGAATTCTTTGAAAGGGTCAGCATCTTATTTATTTTTTGTAGTTAATTTAAAACATAAAATGACTTACGTTCTCCATGAGCATGCCAGGGGTTATATATTACAATGTATTTATTTTTATGAACAAATGAAATGTAGTATTGTTGGATTTGTTCCATTTTCCTTGTATCAGGTGGATTTGACTAAATGGTTTGTTATCTTGTGTTATAATAATGCACAGTAGAACAAAGACACTCTCCAACCTGATCTAACAGAGTAAGAACTTGAGGTATCAGGGCATTATTAAGAATAAATAGAAAATAACATCCAAATTTGTTTAAGAATTATAACTTGAGGGTGCATCAGATATTGCCATTACCTTGTTTTGAGGTGTAGGGGAAAAGGCATGCAGTCTTTGAAGTCTGTATTTGTGTATATTTGAGTGAGAACTGTGCTTTTGAGGGGCTGAGGAGGTAGTGAAAAAAAGGATAATTTTGGCAAATCAAAAAGTATGTTTAAAGGACTGAAATTGTCTTCCCCCTGGAGGAGGATAATTTCAGCTTTGTTTTGATGGAGAACCCATGCGACCTTTTGGTGTAACTTGAATGTTCTGTCACTCTTCTAGGTTCTCAACCCTTTTTACATTTTCCAGTTGTTCAGTGTGATATTGTGGATCACTGATGAGTATCACTACTATGCATTAGCAATTGTGATTATGTCTGTAATATCCATTGTTAGCTCACTCTACACCATTAGAAAGGTAAGTTCAAAGAAAATAGATGCATCTTTTTGGCTTTTTACTCATTGCCTTATTTTGTTAGGAAATTACCTACAAATCTTTAAGAATTTTTCAGAGTTATACAGATAGAATATTGCTATGCATTTTTCCTCTTTGAGCTGAAAGAATTTGGATTTGTAGTTTTCTTTGAGGCCTTTGCAGCCTTTCCACGCTGATGAATCAAGAGGTTGGCCTCAGACAGCAGAAACACTCCCTTGCTTAAATAAAACCCGGACACAAGTTTATGTACCAAGTTTTATTGACAGTAATAATTCCATCTTGTGTTGTTTCCTTGTTTGAAAAGGCCCTGCAGAACTGAGCACCAGTGAAGCATATGGATTATTAAACTGGTGATTCAGTTTGCTCTGTAGACTTAGCTGATGGGAATCAAAGTAGTAATTATCCTTAAATTGCAATCTCTGAATTCAGACCAGAGACAAAAAACCCCAAACAACTTCTACCTTAATTCAAGTTCATACAACTACTGCAGCTGTTACTTTTGTAAATGACCACATGATTTTATAAGATTTTTACAGGACAGTGTATGTTTGCTTCCAGAATGCTGTTAAAATAGGAGCCTGTACAGGTTGATGCACTCAAACTTTATTTGCCCATAAGTTTTCTAAACTATGTTCAAGAGAATGTTTTGAGTAGCATTTTGTTGTTAAAGAGTGTTAGAGAATCTCATCACTTCTACTGTAGAATGTGCATTTAGAAGAAGACAAGCTGTGCTTTTGAATAATGAATTTTTCTCCCTTTTGCAGCAATATGTTATGTTACATGACATGGTAGCAGCTCACAGCATTGTAAGGGTTTCTGTCTGCAGAGGAAACCAAGGTAAATTTCACAGGTGGCTTGGAAGGTTGAATTTAAATTGCTCATGGAGTGTGAGTGTAAAGTGGATCTGCATCTGTTCTTTCTTTAACCAGCTTGAAATGCTTGCATTCCTTAGCAAAATTGCATGTGAAAAGAAGTTCAAAGTGGAATTTAGATAGTGGAATGTGTTCAGGGTTAACCTTCTAGATGGAATTTTCAGTGAGTGTCAGGTTTGTTCTAGATTAGGTGCTTGTTCTATTGCTGTTTAGGTGCTGTTTCTCATTCTCTACCATTCCACTTACGTAATTATCATTCTGGTTTCTTTCCTGACTTAAAGATGTGCATGTGTTGGGTCTCCATTACAATTTATTACCCAACAAGGGCTGCAAGATGATTTCTGAACTTCCCCTCATTTGGATATCACAGCAGTTAAAGGTGTGGTGTCCAAAAGGTTATGATGCATGATATTGTTTTTAAGACATACATTGGTGTTGGATTCATGTCTTTATACTGAAGTTAAACTGTACCTAATCCTAAATATCTTTTGTATAAGCTCATTTCCTTTCATTTGTCATGATGCACTCTATCCATGTGCTCTGGAGTTTAATTTGTGGTGGAATTGGGGTTTATCAATGGCCTTTTCTTTATATTTTTAAAATCTCTTCATGCCATTAATTAAATCAAGTTGTACATTTTATTAATAGTTATATTTGTCACCACCTGGATCTTGAGTGTGAGGATCTTTATCAGGTTTTCTAGGTGGTGACTATTTTCAAGTAAACTTGTTTGTGTTCTAATATTCAGAAATAGAAGAAATCCTTTCCACTGACCTCGTGCCTGGAGACACCATGTTGATTCCATCCAACGGGACAATTATGCCGTGTGATGCAGTACTGCTCAGTGGTACTTGCATTGTAAATGAAAGTATGCTAACAGGTAAAGTAAATTTGATACCCAGTGCTGCAGGGCTAAAAGTATTAGCTTATACCTGTGTGCATGCTTACTTGCAGTATGTTTTAGCAGAAGTGGATATGTTTATTTTGTTTGAAATGTGTATGTTCTTACAGTTAGACATGTTGTGATGTACTTAGGTACTTGTGCCCTGCTTATCTGCAACAGCTACCTAATACTGCTTGGAAACTCCAAAAATGAGTGATTGTTTCTTGTTAAAAAAATTTCTTCTTGATAGTTTGTCTTTCTGCCTCTTAACTTGATGTTCTCAGTGCAGGTCAGAAGCCTGTTTCTTCAGAAATTTTTTTCCCAAACTTTTTAGCTTCTTCCAAAAATGAAGGTAGTGAGTAGAATGTTCTACTGTATTTAAAACCACAAATTATTATCTCAAATTGTGCCTGCATACTCTGAAATCTGATGTATTTAAAGGACAGCTTCAGTGACTAGGATGGACTTTGTTATTCCTAGGATAATCTGTACAAATTGACAGCCTTTAGGAAATTTTAGTTCAGCGATTGTGTGTTCAGTTTTTCTGAATACACTTGATCCTCTTGCTGTTGCTAGCAACTGAGTAAAAGTGATTGTTCCCCTAGCTTGAGTGCACTTGGTCACCAAAGGAGCTGAGAAAAATTTTCTTCAGCTTCTAGTTTTTCTGAGTAAAGATGGGGGGGATGCTTTTCAGCAAGAGAGGGAAGCTTGTCCTGTTTTTTGTTTTAATGAACTGTTTTATATCACAAACTGTGAGTTTAAGTAAGGGGCACAGAAGCTCTATAAGGAAGTGAAAGGAATATAAGGAGTTAAATAGCATTTGGGTAAGGTGAGAGACTACCTAATATGCTAAAAGGAAGAAGACTTCCATAAGTCTGCCTGTGCTGGTGAAGTGAGATTATGTTATTCTACTTGTAGTTGTGAATGAAAAAATGCCTGTTCTTCTCTGATCTTGCTTAGAGACTTTCTTTCCTTTAAGGTGAAAGTGTTCCTGTGACAAAGATTAATCTGCCAAATCCTTCAGAATATCCAAAAGCAGTGGGAGATGAGATCTACAGTCCCGAGGTGCACAAGCGGCACACGCTGTTCTGTGGGACCAATGTCATCCAGACCCGCTTCTACACTGGGGAGTTGGTCAAAGCTCTGGTAGTGAGGACAGGTGCTGATTGTTACATTTATCCCATGTTAATGTACTACTCCTTTCTGTAGGTGTGTGTCAACTGGCTGATACTGCTAAACTTGGTAAAGGAATGTACCCCAAATAGCTTGATAAAAGTCTTAAAACAATGATAAAACTAGATGATAGTCTGAAGATTAACAGTTGGCAAGGAAAAAAGTGAATCAGTCTTCAGCATCAATTTAAAACTTATTTGAATGTGTTTTCATGTCCTTTAGAAGTTTTTTTTATAGTGTGTTGGTTGAACTGCATGTGCCTCTTGGAAAAGGTTTGGGTGGATAGTGGAGAGCAGCTGATTTTAGCAGAGTCATTCAAAATGCCAAATGTTTTTCTTTTCCTATAGTTATTTCAAAGTGCATAACATTTACTTAAAAAATGAGTTTGATCTATCTACAGAAATGCTAATTCATATGTTAGAGATCTGGTGTTAAATGTCTATGAAAACCAACTGCACAAGCTAGTATAATTGTGGGATTCTGCTTTACAAAGATCATCTTAAGAAAATTGCCACAAAATAAATGAATGCAAGCTATAATCCAAGGTACAATAAAACAAGTTAGAAGAAATCGGACTGAATTGACTAGACTGCTACTTAAAGCAAGATTTCCAACAAATAACTTCATCCTAATTAGCTGTTTCTTACTCTGGTGTATTCTTTTCACCTTCTGTTAGTCTGCTTTAGCAGTAAAAGTTCTGATTTTTTGTTTTATTCTCTTTCTTGAGGCTTTTATTAGTCTTTTCTTTCAAATAGATATTTTCCTTCCGTTGAACACATCTGCGCTTTAATTGTATACATCTGAACTTTTGTTTCTTAAATAAATTCCATGTGCCCAGCAGGTGTGCATGTACAGCAGGGTGAGCCCAAACAGCAACAGAAATGAACTGCTGGAGGCAAGGCCCTGAGCAGGGGCTCAGCCTTTGTGGTGGTGGCTTGCACACTGAAAAGCTGTCAGGGAGCTGTCACTAATGCCAGAAGACCTGGCATTGACATTGAGGTTGTAGTAATAGACTTTGAAGTGTAGGCAGATGAAAAATGTTTTGGGCACACAAAATTGGGCATTAATGTTGGCCTCTTTAAATGTTGAGGCAAAAGTTCAAGGAGGGCCTTGGGATATCTGTTGGTTGTTCAACTGTGAGACATTAGAGGGTTAGTCTCCTAGTTTAATTGTCAAAATGCCATCAGGAGGTGCCCTTCTCAGAGGATGACTCCCTGCACTGTGGTTTTTTCTGAATCTTTAATTCTGGCTCTCAAAGGAACTTAAGTAGACCTGCCATTTAAGTATTTGATGTTGGATTCTGAATATCTTAATTTTCTTTTCTGCAAGGACTGGCTTAATTAGACAATAAATATACCCACTGGCTCTGCACTGTAAGGGACAAAATGCAGTACAACAAACTCTGCCAGGCCAAACCATGTGAGGATTTGCTACTGCTGCAGAGGAGGGGTTTGTTTGCATCAGCTGCATGTCCTTGCTGTAGGAGAGAAGCCCTTAGTATGATGTACACATATAAGTACCTTAATTACAGTATTGCAAAACATCTGCTGTGGATATTGAGAAACAGCTGTAATGAAATTAGTAGCTTAAGGGTTTTATTGAGGTTTTTAATGTATTTTAATAGCTTTGCTTCTGTTTGTATTTTTAATAACTTAGTCCTTTTTTATTTCTAGGCTTTAGTACTGCTAAAGGACAGCTTGTTCGTTCCATACTGTATCCAAAGCCAACTGATTTTAAGCTCTACAGAGATGCCTATTTGTTTCTCCTGTCTCTGGTGGTGGTAGCAGGCTTTGGATTTCTTTACACAATTGTCAATAGCATCTTAAATGAGGTATGTTTTAATTTCTGGTCCAAAACTGCCTTACTTTAGAAAAGTAAGCAGAAAAGGGGTGACCATGACTTCCTTCACACTTCAGATGATGAGAAAGTATTGGATTTAAAGTGGAAATTTTTTTGCTCTATTTTATATCAATGAAATGAGACAAGGTTACTGAGAATAAAATTCAGCACAGAAACAGAATTGAATATCTTACAGAGAAATTTGAGTTTACTTTGGTTTCTCTTGACCCAACTACTAGATTTTTATCTTTGTTATATGTGAGATTACCATGTGACTTAGAGTTGGAAGAAATAGGATACAGCCCACCTAAACATGCTGCAGGCAAAAAAATCCTTTTCAAGGAATAACCTTATAACTGTTAAGTTTTTTGGTTTGTTGGGTTTTTTTTTCTCTCAAAAAATTTTGCATTCAGCTAACGTTTTAAAGTAATACATTGCCAGGGAGAAAAGTGCAAATTTTGAAGTTATGGGTTGTGGACAATTTAGGACTAGATTATTGTGGTTGCTGATGGTGGGTGAAGATTGTGCTAAATTTCTGGGCAATCCAGAACACAGTGTACTGGGGAAAACAATGTGTGGGTTTTGCTCTTGGTAGCACATCAGTGGGATAGTGAATGTGTAAGCAGTGAGCTCTTGCTCATTAACTCTGACCTCTGTTGCAGGTTCCAGCTCGTACCATCATCATCGAGTCTCTTGACATTATCACCATCACGGTGCCTCCAGCACTCCCTGCTGCTATGACTGCTGGCATCGTTTATGCACAAAGAAGGTTGAAAAAAATTGGCATCTTCTGCATCAGCCCACAAAGGATAAATATTTGTGGCCAGCTGAATCTTGTGTGTTTTGATAAGGTTAGGTGAATTTTGAAACCTTGCTACCTGAAGGAGCATTGTCTTTGAAAAGGGAGTTTGTATAGATAAAAAGGGAAAACTCATTATTTTTCATGTAAGTTAGATGATTTGTGATCTATTAGCTTCCAGGTATTCAGTGTTTACTATCTGTCAATTCTCCTAATTTAATCTGCTCTAAAAAGTTGTTGTAATTGAGCTGTTTTCTTATCTCAAGACTCCCAAGTCCCAACTTACTACTGGCACCTCAGAAATGTGTGAGTGAAGGCTTACCAAAAACTTTATTTAGCACACAAGCTTCTGAAAAATTCAGGTGTGAAGTCAGACTTTTTCTCATTTTCATTCATTTCAATGAAAAGCTGAGTGAGTGTATTTTGTTGTTATTTGTTAACCAAACATGAATGAAAGACAGTAATGCTGCTAGCCAGAGTTCTTTGCTTTTGGCTATTTCCTAGATAAAATTTATTTTCCTCCTTAGATTTTATCTCAATTAATAAGTATAATACTAACTGTATTATTTCAACTGTAAATACATTTCAGTTATTGTTTTAACTATGTAAGATAGTACTTATGGTTTAGTGCCCATTTTCCATTGTCCTCAGTCTCTGAATATTGAGATGATGTGCTATCATCTTTGGATTTTAAGGGTCTGTTTAATTTGTCCTGTCTCCAGTGAGGAGCATGACTGCTTTGAATATTTTTGAAAGTTATTTACCAGGTTTGGAACTTAATTTCTAGCAAAAAGCAAGGGAGATATACTGTATTTTCTGTCCCAAGTCTTGATTTGTATGTGAAAACAAAAGAAAATTTTCTTAAATAGCTGTTAATTTTTGCTTTGCTGTACGATAATTTGTTTCTGAAGGCTTTTTCTTCATGCCATGCCCTTGGTCTCTTTTGCAGACTGGCACACTTACTGAGGATGGCTTGGATCTTTGGGGAATTCAGCGGGTGGAAAATGCTCGGTAAGGATGAGCTCGGGGCTGATAGCAAACATGATACTCATGTTGTACTGTAACAGCTTCAGCAGAATAGAATAGAAAATTCAGTGTGAGCTCATATATGTTTACATTTCTGTAATGTGCTGTAGGAATGCCATTTATACTGTGGCTTAGGTCTAATGCAAGTTACAGCTCTCAGCAAAGCTGGGGTAGAATTTTATTCATTAGAGTCTGAGACCTCATCATGGTCACACTGCAGAACTGTTCCAGGTACTGTTGCATATTTCTTTAATCCTGTCCTCCTAAGCAATGACTTTTCAGGCTGCTAAAATGAATTAGCTTAGCTAATTAAATTAAGTAATAAGTGATAAGAGGGCTTTGTATGAGAGATCAAACTAGACAGGGAAGGAATGAACACTGAGTGTTTGAAGGAGGAAAAAGTTGTGATAGTTTCTGAAGATTCCAACCCAGAGTCTTAATTTGTTTTCTGTGATGTGTGAAAACACAAGTGAAGGGACTTGTGCAGTCAATTTTCTTCTGTTAATCTAAACAAACCTTTTGAAGTGGCTCATAATAAATAATTATAGTGCTAAGTATATTATTACTTCATTGTTTCAGTTTCCTTTTGCCGGAAGAGAGGGCTTGCAGTGAGAGCTTGCTGAAGTCTGAGTTTGTTGCTTGCATGGCAACTTGTCATTCCCTTACAAAAATTGAAGGGGTGCTTTCTGGGGATCCACTTGATTTGAAGATGTTTGAAGCAATAGGATGGGTAAGTGCCTTTTTCCCCCTGAATATTGCATTATAAGCAAGTCAAAGTTAATGAATGTATAAATTAGCTGATTTTTTTTTAATACAGATTTTAGAAGAAGCAACTGAAGAGGAAACAGCCCTTCATAATCGAATCATGCCAACAGTGGTTCGACCTTCAAAACAACTTTCCCCAGAATCCAAGCAAGCAACAGATCAAGAAATGGTATAAAAATTCAAAACAATTGATTTGAGTTAAAGAAACACATTTTACTGTATGCTGAGGTTCTGGCTGATAAAATTGAAATTCGATCAGAACTGTGAGGGTTTTGATGGCAAAAATACAACAAACATGTTTAAACCATTGTTGAAGGTAGTGATTCAGTATATGCCCCTTTCAAGGAGAGCAAAGTGAGTGTCAGCATTATTGCCTTTACTGATTGGTTAAAAAGTACAGTAATGCTTTTTGAGCTTATGCCTTTTAATATTGGTATGTTACCAAATTCTTACATTTTAATGAAATGCTTAGGTGTGCTCACCTTGCAGTTTCAGTTAAAACAATAATTTGTTAATGTCACTGTGTGGCGTGGAATTCTTGCCACTCTGGTACCTTAGAGATAATATTAAGTGCTGAGTAAGAAAACAAAATGTACTTAGCAAATGTAAAAGTTTCTTCTAGCTGTATTTTGAAGTATTTTTAAATATTTCACAAAGGGAAATTTTAAGCATGTGAGTGTATATCCAGATTATCACAGAGTAGGGTAGTGGGAGGGTATAACAAGTCAGTACATTTGTATGAGTTGTATTTTGTAGTAGATAGAACTGTCTTTCTTTTGTTCAGAGCTCCGTGTACGTGCACAGTAATTTCTGTGCAGTAGTTGACATCTGAACATTCTTGCAACTTAGTACATTATTTTTTGGAGGGACATACTTAATAATAATGCGGCCTCATTCTGAAACATCATAGTACTTCAGTCATTTACAAAGGCTAAACAGACATTTTGAACTGTGAAAGATCTTGGAAATTCTAATCATCAAATCAAGCGTTACAATTCTACTATGTCTCACTGAAAGTAAAGGATACTAAACAGATGCAGTATATATATATTCAGCTTTTATGAAATCCATTAAAAATACAATATAACTTGATACGAAGAATGCTGTGCAGTTTCATTTACTGATTTGTGTTGAAATAGTTTGTAGCTGAAGAAATACTCAAAATTAATATTTAGAGTGACTGTATATTTTTTGTTTTTCAGGAGTTGTTTGAGCTGTCGGTAAGTATACTTTTTCATTTGGCACATGCCTATTTTTCTGAAGATGCATGTGGATGTAACCCTTTTGTTCCTTCCTTCCTGTCTGACACAGACTGGGTATGAAATTGGAATCGTGCGCCAGTTTCCATTTTCCTCAGTGCTGCAGCGCATGTGTGTGATAGCCAGGGTTCTAGGGGAAAAGAGAATGGATGCTTACATGAAAGGTGCCCCAGAAGTGATTGCCAGCTTGTGTAAGCAGGAAACAGGTAAAGGAGCAATTTTTTTTTTATTTCTTCTAAAGCTCAGTTGAAATACGAATATTTTAATAACTCAAAACTTGATCTTTTAAAGTTCCTGTTGACTTTGAGCGTGTCCTGGAAGAATACACTAAGCAGGGCTTCCGAGTTATTGCTCTTGCTCACAGAAAACTGGAGTCTAAGCTTACGTGGCACAAAGTCCAGACTATTAGCAGGTAAGACTGACTTTACTCTTTTAATAAGAGACTTTAAAAGCTGCATGCTTTGAATTAATATGTAATGTGTATTTTTGTTGAAATCAATTACTACTCTTCTTTAGCTTTTTTCTGTCTTGGCATACATAGCTCTGTACAGCCTTTAGCTGTGCCCTGGACACACAAGATAAGGAAGTTTTTTTTCTGCAATGAAGTGAATTCCGAGGATGAGCTTTAAGCTGGAAATGAACTGGAATATAATTTTCATTATGTCTGATTTACATTATTGTGGCAGAAATTCTCATCTGATTTCTTTACTTGCACATACTTATATCTTCTGTGTTTATTGAGGATAATGGCAAGTAGTGGAAATCCTCCTATGCATGTTTGATGCAGTTTCTTGGTCTCCTAAAGGCAGCATGTCCATTTTCTCATTGCAGAGGTTTGAAAGGTAGAAAAGTTTCTTCCTTCAAAGAGTAGCAAGCACCTCCTGTGAATTATTTATCAGCTGAGCCTAGTTTTGTGGATAATGTCATCTTTCCCACAGTGCTTCAATGTGTAGCACAGCTATGAAAATGCCAACTTTGGCTGTGTTCTTCTGTATCAGCCCTATGTGCAAGGTGAACATTTGGCAAAGCAGAGAAATGAGTTTTCTTGTTTCAGTTGTGAAAGTCTACAATAGTAGTAGAATACCCAAGACCTGTAAATGTAAACCAAAGGGAATTAGTTTCTCTGCCTAATTAGCTAGTGCCCATAATCTTACATGCCTTTGTAATGATGTGGTAGTAGCTTTTATCTTAAGGTTCAGTTAAACTGGAAAATAGAGATGTATACTCTAAATATATCTTAATATTTGGCCTGTGAATGCAGTTAGTTTCAGAGCAGGTTTTCTAGCTATAACCTATTTGAGACTAATTTCCTTTAGAAAGCATTCTCATGGAAGAAACTGAAAATTGTGCTTGACAGGAAGCAACATTTTCTCACACTGGTTTTCAAATAAAACAAAGGAAATAAGTATAAATTATTGTGATGATATCTTTCACATCTTTTTACAAAGCACATTACTTTATGGTTAAAAATACACATTCCTCTTTACTTTGATAAGCAGAAAATCAGGCTTTTAAAGCTGCATCTAATAATTGTAAATCTTAAAATCTTCTCTTCCTTGTCTCTTTTTCATCAGAGATGCTATTGAAAGCAACATGGATTTTATGGGGTTAATTATAATGCAAAACAAGTTAAAGCAAGAAACCCCTGCTGTACTTGAAGATTTGCATAAAGCCAACATTCGCACTGTCATGGTTACAGGTTAGCATGTAAATATTGGTACTCAAAGATCCATCTCTTTCTTGTTTTAATTATGTGTATGAAGTCAAATGTTAGTGTCAGTGGGTTTACACTGTGTTTAGAGCAACGGGAAGTTTAGAAACTTGTGAAAATATTCAGACTCCAAATTTTTCTTTTTGGGTGCAAGTTGCTTTGGTAAGTCAGAGAAACCAGAAGAGGCTTTAATTGAACTTTGTAGTTTCTTCTCCCTAGCTCCAAGTATACAGTACTCAATACTGAATTGGAGGATGAAACCCCTTAAAAGTCTTCCAAATCAGGCTAAGTGGAAGTCCTAGTCTAATTTTATGACTGAATTTGCTTTGAGCAGGAGGTTGGACTGGATGTCCTGATGTTCCCTACCATTTTGATTTATACTATGAAAAGTCACTTTGTATTGGATTTTTTCTGGGAACATGACTTAGGTCCTTGTAAGCATTCTAGATGTCTGTGCTCAGTGTTTTTTATACATTATATGTTTGCTTTTTAAATCACAGGTGTTGTGATTTTGGAATGTTTTGCTAGGCTAACAATACAGCTCTGTGTTTGCATGTTCTGTGACTGTAAAATCAGTATTTTAAATGGCTGCCTGTTTTCTGCCTGATTTTCCATATATACTAAGATTTGGTCAATCAGAGATCTTTATAGCTCCAAGCAGCAGACAGAATTTCTAGAGGAGGGGGTTTACCTGGGGGTTTGAATGTTGTCTGTAGGCTTGGTTTGCTCTGAGGTTGGCACTGGTATGTGGGGCAGTCCTCATAGTTCTGTACAGGCTTTGTTAGCTTTTCTCTTACAGAGAATATCAACTTATGATTGTGATGCTTTTCTGACTGAAACCCTTTAAAATACAATTGTTTAACAGGGGATAACATGTTAACTGCTATCTCTGTGGCCAGAGACTGTGGAATGATTCTACCTCAGGATAAGGTCATTATTGCTGAAGCACTACCTCCAAAGGATGGGCAGGCTGCCAGGATCAACTGGCATTATGCAGATACCCTCGCAAAATGCACTAGTTCATCACCAGCCATAAACTCAGAGGTAATATGACCATATTATGCATATATATTAGAATGTAAGCTGTTAGTTTTACTGTTCTTTTTATGTTATTCCATTAAATAGTAAATCTGCTGTTAAATGTCAGTTCAGCATTGATATACTGGTTAACTTTCAGATCTTCAAATATCAAAGACTAGTAAAGCAGCTGGGGGAGGTAGTTTTTCAACTGTGATATGACATTCGACATTTCACTTGACAGGGTTTTTTTCCCCAACATTTCAATCTGTGAAAACTTCTCTAGCTGCTCGTAGTTGAAACATTAAGCTACATTTTCTTAGTAATACGTAAGTGTTTTTATTCTATGAGGTTTTTTTTTTCAAATGACCTTCTTATAAACCTACTCATCTCTAGGAATACCCCTCTGAGTATTAGCTTGAAATGGCAAGGTATCTGTGTAAATCCATTACAGCTAGAGTATTAAACTACTTTTGATAGGATATTCCAGTTAAATTGGTCCATGAAAGCCTTGAGGATCTCCAGATGACAAAATACCATTTTGCAATGAATGGGAAGTCATTTGCAGTGATTTTGGAGCATTTTCAGGACCTGGTACCCAAGGTGAGCATTTCACTTGAGTATGGGCACTTTCAGTGGTGAGGAGCCTTTGCCCTCTGAGCATTAAGAACTCTCCTGTCTTGCAGCTCGTGCTACATGGCACTGTGTTTGCTCGCATGGCACCTGATCAGAAAACTCAGCTGGTGGAAGCTTTACAAAATGTAGAGTAAGTATTTGCTGAAGCATAGAAATCAAGAGGGTTCAATGTGTCTGGTTTGACAGGAGACAAAAATTATGCATGCTGCTAGCTGTTTTGCCTAAAGAAAAATGCTGGGCTGAGAGAACTCCTTGTGTTGATAGATCAGCCTATTAGCTGATCTAAGAGAATGAGAGTAGTACCATCTGCTGGCTATTTGGGAAAGTTTCAGACTTTTAATGAAGTTTTAAATGAGGAATATGTGCATAAACTCACTGACATATTTTATAAATGCAGTTGCTTGGTTTATGAAACAAGCCCATCAAATGTCTTCTGTGTATTACAGAAGTATTATCAGGATGACTTCTGTTTACATTGGTCAATATGTGACTGGTGTCAGGCCTTGCAGCTTTACAAAATATTACAGAAGAGTCATTGCCTAGAGCAAAGATTCTTTAGACCACATTGGGATGATAGAGAGTTAGTTAACCATTATTGCTTTGATTGACCTGTCATTGTCATGTTACTTTTCTATCTACTTCCTTATATGTATAACAGCTACAGAAATTGATTTCAGCGTTAATGATCACCCATTGTTATGCAAACCCTGAATAACTCAAAGTAATATAGAAGTAATTAATGAAATAAGCTAAATGGATCATGGTTGGAGAATGGTCCAGAATGCTGATATCTGTTTGCTTTTTATAGTTACTATGTGGGCATGTGTGGAGATGGAGCAAATGACTGTGGGGTAAGTATATTTTTATTTCCCATACAGAACCATTCAGTTACATGGTACAGCTGAAGGCAAGTTCTAAAATGGTCTCTATTTCAATGTTACCTGGCAGGCACTGAAGAGGGCACACGGTGGTATATCTCTGTCTGAGCTTGAGGCTTCTGTGGCATCACCATTCACTTCCAGGACACCCAGTATTTCCTGTGTGCCAAAGCTGATCAGGTAATGCCACTGACTGTGGACTTAAAAGTGTCTGTGTAACTCATTTTGCATGCTCTATTTTAGTATATATTTGATGCTGCAGGAAACCAGTGTGAATTACAGAACAATACATACATTTTAGTGGTTCTGTTTCTTTACTGAAGGTACTCAGGGCAAAACCCTGCCATAGCATGATTTACTATTTTGTTGTAAAATCCTTTGCCCACGTAAAGTTAATTTTTCAAAGCATGACTAAGCTTCTACACATTAGTCTTTAATTTTGTCTTAGTCACTTTGCTAGTTTCCATAAAGGCTGTGTGTAATTGCAAGCAGTAAAATCTTCAGATAATTGCTCCGCACCATACAAAGTAGAAGACAAATTCTCTACATAGGGTTTGACCAATATTTTGACTCTAGAATTAGAAATTAGGTAATGATTTTGCTAAAGGTCAGCCAAAGAAGAATCTAGGGGTCTGTGGGGAACTAATGAAGTAATGCATTATCAGAAACATTTCTGAAGTCAGCAGCTCTGTGGCTAACTGTGTTTATTCAGTCCATGCAGTAAACTAATGCTTCATAGATGCTTGTGTAAAAAGACATTCTTTAAAAACCTCTGTTGAAAAACCACATGAAATCCAAAGAGGACTGAAGTTAGGTGGTGGCTGAGTTCAGAAGACATACCCACAACTTGATGTTGGGGGAAGTGTACCATTCTGGTTCCTGTTTTTCTCATGTCTGTAGCCTAATGTCCCTCAAGGGGTTTGCTGGTGTGTTTAATTGCAGCTAACATTTTGGTAGGCAGAACTGAACTGCTTGCACAGAAAGCTTTGTAGTTACATGATTGCATCTGTTTTGACAGGGAAGGCCGTGCTGCTTTAGTAACTTCCTTCTGTGTGTTCAAATTCATGGCATTATACAGCATCATCCAGTACATCACTGTTACTCTGCTGTATTCTGTAAGTATTCTGTCAATACCTATGCAGTCTCAGCATAATTCAGAGATTTGAAAGTTGATAGATATTTAATACAAATTATTGCAAGTCCCTTTGAGTACAACATATGCATTCAAAAATACATTTAGACTGAAAGTGTTGTTAGTATTATGGGGTTTTTTTTTCATATTAACTGTACAAAATACATGGTAGTATCTGTTTAGAAAAGGCAATAACCAGTGGCGGAGAAAAGAAAGTCTCTACAGTAGGAAGACCAAATAAGCATATATACAAAGCAAAAATACAGGTTTCAATTCTTTAAAAATTTTCAGCATTTTGAAATAGCCTAACTTATTTTAAAGGGCAATGAATTCATTTTATGTTAGAATTTAAAGAAACTGGAAGTACTGATTCAGCTGGGTGGGGGGGGAAGCAAAATGGAATGTTTCCTGTTAATATGATTGGTTTCACAATAGTGGCATGTGGTAGAAATCCTGTATTTTAATTTGTATTCTGAGCAAGTTAAAGGTGCAGAGTATTAAAGGACCTTTGAGGTGGAAATTTTCACAGCTGTATGAGTACATAGTAAGGCCATGGTGTTTAAAGAGCTTTAGGCCTAAGCTGTGATTGCATTGGAATGTAAGATTCAATAATATCATTTTGATTAGGAACAAATTTCAATTACAAATAGCTTGTCCATCTTGAAAAGGAAATTGTTTCATACTGTGATACTTCAGGAATTATTCTGTGAGTTGTAGAGTATTCAGGACTCCTGCAGGTCAAGGAGGCCGGTTTGACAGGACACTCTCTTGTTTATAGAGGGAAATTCAAAGAATGAATGTGTAAAAGTGTCAGTATAAATTTTTTGTGGTGTGAAGAAATTACCAATCTTTCATTTGTTGTTTCTCTCCAGATCCTGAGCAATTTGGGAGATTTCCAGTTTCTCTTCATTGATTTGGCAATCATTTTGGTGGTTGTCTTCACTAGTAAGTTCTGTACTGAATTACCATTGTGGCTTCTGTGAACCACTTTTTGCTTGGTCAGATTTTCTTTAATATCTAATTACATATGGTTTTGAGAAAACACTGTGACATACAGTGAAGATGTTATTACTATTACATCTATGCATTAAGAAACCCAAACCACACTGTGTACTGAATTAGATTCATCTGAAATTTGTGAAATGTCCTAAAACAAGAAGCAGGTCGTGGGCATGATCTTGGGGAACTAATTCTTCACAGTACAGGAAGCTGTTGTTGGAATAACAGGAGCCATTGCAATATCATCTTGCTCAAATATTTTGATTCCTTGCATTCTTACTTTGAACTTCTGTCCACAAAATGTTACACTCAAAGTATTGCCTGGTGAAACAGTTGATTTCACATACATGCCTAGCATTTAATTCACTGGCTAACAGTAGAATTCCATGTTCAAATTTAATAGAAACATCTTAATTGAAGCAATGGCAGTCCAAAAGTGAGGAGGCAAGCTGTAAGTCCTTGCAGACAAAGGGAATTTGGCCAGACACTACTAATTCCTTAAGTCTGATGGCTGCTGCTGTCCCCTGCTATGCTGTGCTGCTGGGGAACCAGCCTGTAGAAGGCACTGTGGTGTTGTTCTAGGGTTCTATGGTTTTTTCAAAGTGGTTTCACATTTGCAATTCTGGACTAAATTTTAAAGTGATGTCATGAGCAAGCCATTCTAATCCCACAGAATGTGAACAGGATAACTCTTGAAAACCATAATGATGCAATGTGTCATTTGTTTTTTGTTCTCTCTGCAGTGAGTCTGAACCCTGCTTGGACAGAGCTTGTTGCACGAAGGCCTCCATCAGGTCTTATCTCAGGTCCACTTCTGTGTTCCGTGTTGTCTCAGATCATCATCTGCCTTGCTTTCCAAACCTTGGGGTTCTTTTGGGTCAAACAGCAGTCCTGGTACGAGCCCTGGACACCAGACTCTGAGTAAGTGTTTCAGTGGCTCTGTGCAGGATACAGTAGTCATTGGAAAGCTATAGGCAATAATGCTCTCTTCTTTCTTAACAGCCCCCCCCCCCCCCCCCCCGTAGGCACTTTGAAAATAAAGCTTTTGTACTGCAGCTTGTAAGTCTGCTGATTTTCTGTGAAAAAATATATGGGAGCTACCCACTGGCTGAAAAACAAAATTGGGTCAGAGTCAGATGGCTTGGTCTAATGACTCTTCAGCTTTGAGACAGTTGAGGTAGAAATTTGAAATTTATGGTTCAGATCTATTCTATCTCTTCCACATTATAAAGCTTTGCTTTCCTGTTAGAGTTACAGTAAATCAAATTCATATTTCTGAAAATAAAGAGGTGTTTTAATTTTATTTTTTTAGATTGCAGTATTTCCTTACCTGTCTCTTAAGTCTGTCTACAATGATAGTTTTTAAACAGTTTATGTAGAAAATTTACAAACTGGCAGCATAAAAGAACTTGTAGCTTTGAATTCACAAAAATTGCCACCTCCCTGCCACAGTTTTGAGTTAGTTCTTACTACCTGTAATATGTTCTCAAGTTTAAGGTTTTTTACCACTGTAGCAATTTTTTCTGTCATTATATTTTGTAGATAAGTGGGCCCTATTTGCCTCTTCTCCATAACTCAGTGTTCAATGTTTTTGTGTTGCAGTGCATGTAATGTGTTGAACGCCCAGAACACCAGCTCTGCACACCATGGGAATGAGACTATTCACGATGAACATTACATTAAAAATTATGAAAACACAACTTTGTTTTTTATATCCAGCTTTCAGTACCTCATAGTGGCAATTGTCTTTTCGAAAGGAAAGCCCTTTAGACAACCATGCTACAAAAATTGTAAGTCCTTTCTTAGTATATACAGTTCCAAATAAAATTCCCAAGTGACTGTGCACTTGTTGACAATTCTGTTGTGCCACTTCAGAAGCAATAGTGTTGCTAGCACATCATAGTGGAGTTATCCTCTCATACTCACAGCTAGAAATAAGGAAATATTAAAGTGTATAGAGAAATTTGTTTTAATAGTTGCTTAATTTGTAGACATGTATGTGTGTGTATATTTCAACTCCACAAGTGAGCCACTGAGAAGGAGTCAGGCCTTGTCTCTCTTTATGGCTATCAGCACTAGTATTGCCCCAATATCAGCAACTAGTATTGCCCCAATTTGCCTGGAAGGGGTTTAGGGGGAGAAGAGAGTTTGTTTCCAGGCAGTAATGAACTCATGATACATGTTAAAACTGTGTAAAACTCGATTGTGAGATGGTCCAATTAAAATATTTTTTTTCTTTTTTTTTACAGTTCTGTTTGTTTTATCTGTTATAGTTCTTTATGTCTTCATATTTTTCATCATGTTGCATCCTATTGAACCTATCGATGAATTTCTTGAGGTAAGAGTCAGCAGATCTCGGGTGTGTCAGCTTCCTCAGGGAACTGATGGGGGCTGCCTTTGGGGCAAGCATGAGCCCTGCAGAGCTTTAGCTTCACATCACTGGGTGGGGAAGGGAGAATTTATAATGCTGAGTCTGTTTTGGATGTGTGTTTACTTCACACGTGTGTTTCTAACCTCTGGGAACTTGTTTCCACAGCTTGTGTGTGTGCCACCAGAGTGGCGCCTAAGAATTGTCATCATTGTTATTCTAAATGCACTTGTGTCTGTGCTGACAGAGGTAAGAAATCCACATGGGAAAAATACTTCTTTTTTAAATGCTTCTTTTTGCAGGGTTTGTCTTTTATTTAGATCACTCTTCACAGCATGCCAGTATGAGTGGCTGCTGTTTTCTTGTTAAGTGTGTATTTCTACAAATGTCCTTGTAAGCTAGATTTAAGGTGTCAAGACTTTCTGTGTCTAAAGTGTAACTTTAAAATCTTTTTTTATTAAAAAATTGGGGCAGGGAGGAAGTTAAAAGACTTAATAATTCAACTATTTTGTATTAAAATACTCCATTTTTATTGTCTGTGTTACTTCAGAATAACAACATACAAGAGAACTATCTAAAATCCTTAGGGGAGCCACCCTTCCTTCATTTGGATTGTACACATAGCTTGTTGTTCAGAATTATGCAGGTCTGTGTTATACAGGTCTGTCTGATGTGATCAAAGTCCAGAAGTAGAGATGCTCATGCAAATCTGCTTTTTCCATCACTGAGCTTGTCTGAAGTCAGTCACTCTGGATGTTGGCCTCTTCTGCTATAATTCCAGAGTTAATGTATGCAGAAACATACCCTACCTTTTATCCAGGTGCCTTGTTTTTGTTTCCAAGAATCAAAGTTGGACAAATAAATCTTCCAGAAGAAATCTGTATTCACAGTCAGTTATTTATTTCTGTGGTTAGTTTTTCTCCCTGTTAACTGACGTGTGATTTCCAACCTGAATATGTTTGGGTTTTGGTTGCAGTCATGAGTCACTTTTTTTCCAGCAAGATGAAAAGGCCTTCCAAGCATTATCTAGTGCACACTACAATTATCTGTTTTTACTGTGTAACATTTTCTACAGCTTCTAATCAGTATTTCCATTACAATATGAGGGATTGCTACCAATGTAACCAGCATACTACTTCCTTGGATCATATAATTTTGGTCTTCAAAGAATACTACAGCATTAATATTCTGTCCAATTGACATGTTTTTTCCCTTTATTAGTGACCTAGTAAAAAATAACTCAAACAAAGGGGTTTTTTGAGATACTTGAATCAAAATTACCAAGGTTTTGTGTTTAAAATGTTGTTCCAAATAGAATTTGCAAAATATGCTCTTATGTTGCTGCCTATTGGAACATGGTTTTGTGTTTTCACATGGCAGGCAACAACTTTTCCAAAACGTGTCAGTAGATACTAATTTTCTTGGCCTCTTGTCTTGTTGTTAACAAGTTTATCCACTATTAAAGCTCCTGTGCCTTTCTTACATTGTCCTGTATGTACTCTAGCTCTTCCTCTGATGATTTTTCTTTATGGCCTTGAATTATTTTGGTTTTTTTTTTGTATTAGTGAATGCTTAGTAGTTTGGGTTTCTTTGGCTTTCTTTGGCTTTCTTTTATTTGTGAAAAGTAAATTTTTATGTATTTTGCTGTCTTTACCACTGAAACAAAACAGTTATTCTGAAGCTTCAGAATAATGGCGCTTTTTTATCTTCTGATAAAATTAAAACAAACCTCCTAGACAGAAATATTTTTTCTAATTCAATTTCAATTTTCAGTCCAGTGATAAAGATTTCTGAGTGAAATACATTTACCATCTGCTTGAAAATTCCTTTGTTCTGCAGGTGATCTTGTAACTTTTATAGAATCTGGTGCTGTTTCTGTTCTGGATGTGTTAAGGGCTCCAGTAGGAAGTCTGTACAGTGTGCCAATCCATGTATCAGCACGTGGCTCTCGAGGACAAATGGTTCTCCTCTGGTTTAAATACATGTTCATCAAGTTCCACTTCTGGGCCTTGTTGGTTGTCACATCAGCCTGAAAACGTGTGAATTTCTACTAAACATCACCTAAGCACTATAATTACCTGCAGACTGTGTTCTTTCACATAGTATTTCAAACCTCACCCCACTCTTTTTCCTATGGAGGTTGAGTTAGCATCTTTGTACACTTCAGTCATTTAACTTTCATTACCAAAACTGCAGGGGTGATTTCACACGTTTCTTCTAAACAGCCTTCCCTATTTATCTTGTTGCTTGTACTTTGGTAATAAAATAGAAGTTCCTACTTGGCAGTAATTTCGTGGGCTGTTATGCTTTCTCTTAAACCAAGTGTCTCCCACTTTGTAAGTGTAAGTTGAATGCTTTGTTTTGGCAGATGAGTTGTTTTACTGTTCAGCAGGTGTCCCAACAGAACTGCTGTGTAGCAATCCTCAAATCCCAAACCTTGTTTTACAATATACACTTTACCTTCCATATGTGGTGCCCACCTCTTGAACTGCATTTGCCCAGTTCGAGCAGTGTTACTCTACACTCTCTAAAGCTTTGTCACGTGGTGCCAGCTCCTTGGGTCCAGTGTGTTTTGTGGAAATCCCAGGCTATTTCTTTCCTTCACTTCAAGTATAGCTCATTGTCTTTCTCTCCTTGTGTGCCTGGCTGGATTTTCTGCTCCCTCCACTTTTCACTGCAGACCTGTGCCACAGGTCACATTCTGAGTATCTGGGAGAGGCCACTAGTGGCAGCTCCTTCCATCTTATAACAAGGTGTCCTGTATTTCATCTGGAGTTTGTTCTGCTGAGAGAAATGCCTCTTTAAGTGTCTCACAATTATGAGATACATGAGGATGGGATCTTCCTTAGTCACACTTGCCAGTGTGACACTTTTGTGTCATGCTATGATCATATGTAGTTTTGTAATTGCTTCTACAACAGGAATAGTTTCTGACTGTGTTGTTTTCTATTTGTTTTCTGAAATGCCCTGAACAGCTTTTGCTCCTTCCATGTGGGTGCCAGACTAGGATCACAAAGCATGCAGATTCTTTCTACCATATGATAGAAAATATTGCACAACAAAGGCAGATCCTGGCAGCTGTTCCTCCTCACCCCTGATGCCTGGTATAGACATGCTTAAACCAGACTGGCTTCAAAAATGAACATCTAACAAGCTGAAGATTTGTTAGCAGATGCTTTATAAAAGCACTGTCAAATTGTGGTACATTATAAAATCATAAGCACTATAAAAATCTGTTACAAAAGTCTGACTAATCAGCTCCCCATTTTCAATGGCAGCAGTTAGTCAGATGTTAGAAATGGAATCTGTCCAAGGATCAGAGTTGTAGGCTCGAGGCCATGGAAGGTACAAGTTCACACCTGTGTTGTCAGATTTGCTCAAAGCTCCTAAATCTGCCCATGCAGCTGTATGAGGATAACCAGATGTGCTCAACATACTATTCAAATTCTGCCCTCTTTTAAAAACATGGAATTACACATACCAAATTCCTTTATTCCTACTGGTGGCCCAGCTTTGCCACCCCACTGCTACTTTTCTGAGAATGTCACTAGTTTAGAACAGACTATGTAAAAAGGATAGCTCCAAGATGGTTTATGGGGAAACTGCTCTAAGCACTCATGTCTTCATGTGGTGCTTTCACAGGTTTTTAGAGTATTGAAACACATGTGTATTTATGTTTTTTACCCATAGAGATGGATGCAGATTTGGTCATTGTTGCTGTTGATTTTAGACTACCTGTTCATATTCTTAAATTTTGTGTGAGCACTTTAAGAATGGAAATGTTTATCACAAAAGTACCAACAAAAGTAGCATAGACTCTCCGTTATGCTCACCACTGAATTAGTTATGGCTAACCCACTGTTTCAGGTTTTATTTGTAATGTGCACACTAACAACAATTGATCATTAGTTTCTTTAACTCTTCCCACTCACTGTAATGTCTCACAGAATGTCCTCCTTGATATGATCCTTTGGAAGGTTGTGTTCAATCGAGACAAACAAGGAGAATCTCGCCTCACCATACCCCAGCCGCCTCAGGTTGGAGACGAGTATTTTGCTGTCCTCATTTGAGTGCATGTGGATTAATTTGGTTTTGTCTCTTATCTCTAAGTGTCTGTTGCCTTATCTTTAGCTTAAGTCTGCTTAAATTAGATTTTGTTAAAAGCAAAGGCTTCTGGGTTTATATTTCTTTCTGTATTGGCACTTAAAGAGTTTAGTGTGTGTGCAAGAACAGTGAAACAAACCTAGAGTATTGCTTTAAGACTTTTCTCACTTCATCTTTAGTTTCCACATTAGCAAATTTTTTTGGTGTCACAAGTTAGTACACTAGGACTGGGAACATCTTGATTTGCTTAGAAGCAATTAAAATAAATTATTTGGTTTAGAGTTCTGGGTCCTTGTCTGAGAGCAGTAATTTTCAGCATGTACAAATGAAACAAAACAAGATGGCAAATGAAAATACACTATTACTGCTTCAGATGGTTTAGGACACTGAAAGGTTTTTCAGGTGACCATGAATTTTGGTCTGGTCTGCCCCTCTGCTGTTAATACATGAAGGAAATCTCTGTGAATCCCATAAAAAACATCTTTAAGCTTGTTACCTTACTACTTTTGGCCGATTATACATTTGTGCTTGCTAGAATTATAGTGGTTTATTTCTCAGCACTAAATTTTATTAAATATATTCACTTCAGATTTACATTTGTCCTTTTGAGGCTGTTGTAGAACAAATTGTTTTGTGGTCGCTGAAGAATGGAAACTGTGCTCAAGGCTCACATTTGCTTCAGTTCACCAATTGATAGACATTTAGAGCATAATGAAAACTATAGAATATATTACTATTAAAATGTCAGCCCTGTAGACTATAGGTGCTCTCTGAGACATGAGAGGGATTCATTCTTAAGAATGTGGAATGATGTTTCTCCTCCCCAGCTAATTTAATTACATGCTTTTAAGACTGGGAGAGGAAACATAGGAAGGAAGTCTTAAGTTTAATAATTTGTGTCCTTTTTAATAGCTATTAATACCTGCAGTATTTAGATTTCACCAGCAAGTTAAATTCTGCTACTTTTGTCTGACTGGCTGCCTTCAGTTTAACAATTCACGACTTAAAAAGTGTTTTGGGATTTTAGGAATTTGATTTTTCTAGACCAGGCTTTTATTCTCCAACAGTAAAATAATTTATTATTCCCTATTCTATCTGTAATTATTGAAATTATTGTAGAATATGCATAAAAACTGTTGGTGGTCTTAGATGTTATGATAATGTGAAATAGTTTGTTTTTTTCTTAATAATGTTTTTTGAATGTCATTACTACCATAGTATAGAAGACACAACAGAAGGGTTTCTGTGCCACAGGTCCAACCCAATGTGATAATGAAATAGTAAATTAAAGACTGAAATAAGTTTTTCTTCTAGTGATTTACTGTATTGTTACTGACTTTTGTTTTTGTTATGGTAATCCAATTTTCAAATTTGTTCACTTCTGCAGGAGGCTGGGGACCGCTGTGGAGTCTGTTTCCTTTCTTCCCTGTTTGGTTGTAGAGAGAAGACACCAAAAGCCAAGTATATGCACCTAGCTCAGGAACTGCTGGTTGATCCAGAATGGCCACCAAAACCCAGGACAACAACAGAAGCAAAAGTACCATCCCAAGAAAATGGTTCATATCAAATCATCACTGTAACGTAGCAGTGGATCCTGGTGGCATGTATCTTTAGTAGTATTCAGAAGAATGTAATTTTAAGGCTTTATTTGAAACTGCAGTGTGCTAAATGTCAAATTCTAATGCAGATATTTCCAACTATTTTGTCTCTCTGAATACAAAATTCAGAGCCAGGTGTCCTATGGCTATACATTTTAAAAATGTAAGTTACCTTAGGCAGAACAAAGATTATTGTGTTTCCTTCCACCTTCTTTCAGATTTCATTGTTCCTAAATGAGATGCATTTGAAGGTTTAAACTGCAGGGCAGTTAAAACAGGTTCACATTATTTGCCTGGAGTACTTTAATAGTTGTTCTAATCTGCTTATCTGGGCATGTGTTCATGTAAACCCTATGATGTGATGGTTTCATGGCTGTACTAGAGGTGCATAATAACCTTGTCATAGTTTGGGGGATTTTTGTGTCTGTCTTTTTGGTTGGTTGGGGTTATTTTGTTTGTTTAGTTGGTTTTTATTTGACTGATGAAAAGTTTTGTGCCTCAGAACGGTTCTGAAGTTTGTGTGTGTACCTCTTTAAGTTTGTCCCTATTAATAAGGAGTGTTTCCAGGTGTAATGTTTGGGTTCTAATTTCAATTCTTTAGTCTGCTACAGCAGGAATTGGGAATGCTGTAGAAGCAATGTGCTCTGTCCTTAAGAAATAAGCACATTGCTTTCATGTGGATTCTTGACTTCTCTTCTAGCTAACCACAGAGAAGGCTTAGGTGGCCTCCAGGGGAGGAGCCATTTGGCTACACTCTAAAGTTTTTGGAGAAAGAAGGATGGAGAATCTAAACACTCTTTTCTGTGTCATGTTTTATTACATTTAGCTATGCATTTCTCCACAAACCTTGCTTTTTCCAGCAGAAGGGTTGGATTATCCTTTTGTGGACCATGTTTTATTTGTAAATCTAAAGATAATTTTCCTATATACCTTGAAGTAGTAAGGCCAGAGTTACTGCTGCAAGGGATATGGGGGTGGAGGGAGGTTTTGTCACATGCCCACGTGTGGGGTTTGTGCACGTGAAGAGCACAGGCATGTCTGAGCCTGCCAGTGTCTTCAGCGCTACATGTAGCTGTACAAAACAAAATTAAGAGAAAATTGGGCTAAAGTCTGTCTTGCTGCAGAACTATAAGGCTTATGCAGATTTTATTTATTAAAAAAAAAAAGATGAAAAAAATTAAAGCTTGTATCACCACTAATGCTGCTTAAGCACTAGGGGTAGCCGTACATCATTTTGCCATGAGGCAGTACCAGATCACAAGACCACTAGAAAAACAGGTCTACCAAGAAGTAGAGGCAGACAGCACTTTGACTTGCAAGGCTTAAAACTTTTTTTTTTTTTTTAAACTACAAATTACTTATCTGGAAACCATTGTCAACTTTGTAAATGTCTTTGACTTTGGAAAATGTAAATTACTTCAGAAAAGTCTTCCTTAGTGTCTTTGGGAAGATGATAAATATTAAGTCTTGATCAGTCTGTTTTTGACCAGAGGCAACTAACTGGTCCAGACACCTCCAAGCTTTGGGAGGAGATCTGGGGTCTGAAGAAGTCATGATTCTGTAGAGATCCTTTAGAGAAGGAAGTGGGGTCCTTTAGAGCAGTTGTGGAATGTGGGCCCCAGGCGCACTGGCTGGCTGGGATTGTTTTGAAGTGTGTATATTCTGATTATGGAATTTGAGGTTTTGATGTTAGGGATTTTTTTCTTTCTTTTTTCCTTTTTTTTTCTTTTTTTTTTTTCTGGGTTGTCTTGTTTTGTTTTCTTCTTTTAAATTCCTGTGGAGACAATTCCATTCCAGCCTTGTTTTAATAAGCAGAATTTTTCAGATCAGGCCTAATTCCCTTGTGCTGTTCTGTAGGACAGTATGGACAGTGTGCCCTGCTGCTCATAGAATCATTAAGGTTGGAAAAGACCTTCAAAATCATCAACCATTAACCATGTTAATGTCAATCATGTTGTGGTTTCTGCAGTGTTGAATATACGGTGCCAACAGGGAATTTAAAAGTGGTGCTAAATGGTTTGGAAGACCTTTTCCTAGAACTAGGTTGTTGAAGTTATTGCTCCTCCTAAATAGTATGCATATGGGTGTACTATCTTCCAGTCCAGCTGTCAACTCTTTTCCTGATTTCTGTTGTTGTTGTTTGTTTTTGAGGAGTGGAGCAGGGGGAAAGGGGGAAGTGGTTTTCTTAGCATTCATTCAACAGAGCAATGTTCTTTATTCTGGCTTCGTAAGGTCATAAACATTGAACAACATTGGTGGCTTTTAAAGGGTCTGCAAACATTGGATACATTAATTAGTCATGAACCTGAGTCAGCTGGCTAATTTCTGCCGATGTTGATTTTACAAAATCTTTGTAGCATGGAATAACTGATGAAGAATAATTCTTAGCTGCGTAAGTAGTATTCAAATCTAAACAAAAATAATATTTTAGTTGAAAAATATTGTGAAGCTATGCATCTTGGACCTGGGAGCTGTGACTTATCCTTAAACGCATAAGCTTCTGCTTTCCATTTTACTGACCATTTTAGATTTGCTGTTTCATGAGAACTGAAAGAAAATATTTGTGTCTTTCCCTTTTATATGCTTTTGCTTAATACTTTCCTAGACTGATAATTTCTCTTGGCTTGTTTGGTTTCTGAAGCTACTTTTTCAGTCTTATTCTAGTTTATTAGACTTACCTAGAAAGTGAGGAGGAAAACAGCTCTTTAAGGCGGGCTTGTCTTCAGAGAACATTTTAGGGAACTGTTACTAAAACAGAAATGGCCAAGTGTCTCCACTTAACTGAGTGACTAATGGCTCATGAGCAAGTAAACTTGAATGTTTTGCAAATGGGAGCTTGTTTCCTCCAGGTCTGTGTTCAGGGTTGGTAAATGTTCCTGAGGTTGCATGCTTGAGCTCTGACGCTTAGTCAAGAATAATAAATCAGCTTTTCTGAGAATCCATCTTGTTATTGCAAGTTCAGCCACAAAATAAGCTTTTGCATTTTCTGCAATTATTGGGATTTATGCCTTCCTGCCCAAGAGCTGAATTTGACCACCTATAATTTTTCTCATTTTGAGCAGTTTAGTTTTTCTGGTTTTCAGAAATGCAGCAAACTAGATCTGCACTAGTGTATTCAGTTTCTGTTTTGAAGTAAGATGAAATTCATTTTGTAGTGAAAAAAAATCTTTTTCAGTGTTCATCTTGGAAATCTAAATTCAGGTGAACAGACCAAGTTAGTGAGCTCCACTAGATACTGGGTAGACATTTTCTTCCTGCTGTATATTTTGGCCTTATGTTGAGGAGTTTGATTTATTATTAAATTATTTGTGTATGCAGACTTCAATCTGTACGTATTTTATTTTGATGTATTAGGATTTGTAAATATTACTGATTTTTAAATATTATTTATGCACATACTTAAAGGACTGGTCTATCCAGAAAAGCAGTTGCTAAATAATAAATGTTACTTTTTAGAAATAAATTACAAGATCATGAAATTGTATATCCCTCAGGGTTATTTTTAAAGTTTTTTTCCTTCCTTTCCCTTCAGATTCAATTAGCAGTAACTCTAGTTTCATGTACTATAGAAATAAATCTACTGTAAAAAGAAAATGCTGCAAATAATGCTTGAATAGAAGCGGCTGAAAAAACCCACAGAACTGACTGTCCATATTCATCCTAACTTTAAATTGGAAACTCTTACTGTTGCACTTTTTAAAAAGTTGTTGGATTTTTAATTCTATTTATTTTTTTCTTTCTTCATGAAGGTTGTGCTGAACAGTCATCCCAAATTGGGTAAATAATCCTGTACTGTATATGTGTATATGCAGTATAATACTAAGCAGATGTGGAGTCCTTTTTATGCTGCAAATTTGTAATGCTTATGTTGGTCATCACAAAATGAGAGAGCTCAAGTCCTGTTGGATTTCTCCCATGAAACTCTGAATTGTAAACTTAGGGTTTTGTATGTCTAAGGGAAAGCTGTGGGTTTTTGACAATTTTTAGAGTCTTGAATATGTTGATTTTATATACAGTAAAGCTTCAGGTTTTTAAAACTATTTTCAACAAACTGCAGGTTGTTTAATAATTATGTGAACCAGAAACTACTTAGTTTGTCATTAATTCCTCGAGCCTAACACAGATTAAAATGTTCATCATTACAGCACTCTCTAGAAGCTCAGCTTCCTTTTATTTTTAAATCTGAAATGATACTACATCTTTGTATTTAAAATATGTATTGCTGCTCTAGAATGGTACCCTGTTGTCGAGGCATACATAAATAACTGTACAATAGAATTGTAAATAGACTTGTAAATCATTTTTGTGACTGAAGCTCTTTGAAAATAAAATTAAAATGAATGGATATTTTAACTCTTCTCATTAGTTTCATGAAATTGTTTTAATTATTCTGTATAGAACTAGGTGGAAAGCTTGTTGAAGAACACAGGCTTACTCCCTCTGATGTCATGGATATGTTGTTCAGTGCCTCTGATTCTGCAGATGGGGTGGGAGGGGTGCCTGCTGTGTTAGTGTTCTGCAGGGGATCACACTGACTGCAGCTTTTCCTGGTGGCTTAGGAGAGCCATTCTAATGCCTTGTACATGTGATAGCAGCTTGTTTCCACCTTTGGTTATTCAGATGTTCCTTCTGTTTGGACATGTGGGAGGCATGCTCTGAGCTGTCACCATTGTCACAGTCATCTTCAGCAAAATCATGTGGAAATGAAGACATCTTTTCTGTTTTGTGCCTCACCTTCCATTGAAACAGTCATTGGCAGAGCACATTCTTTTAAACTTGAAGACAAGATACTTAAGAAACCTTTTTACTTAATAAGAAAAACTTAATCTTTCAATTTCAAGCTTCTATTTTTACAACTTAGCTTTTCTCTTTCAGAATCTTACAGGTTTTAGGTTTTGTTGGCTTGCCACACCGGAAGACTTTGAGGAAAAACAGAAACTAAGTGTTTCAACCTTGGAATGTTTAGCCAAAGCGTTAAGTAAAAAGCCCCTTCATTCCTTGCTGAAATTGCTTTGACTCCAATCCTGCAAGAAATTAAAAGTCAGAGCAGCTTTGTGAAGGTAGGAGCACCTGGTTTAAAGTGGATGTGTTCACTCCTTCAAAACCTATTTAGAAGACTGGTGACAAATTTGAAATTTCTGATCACATCTCACATTGAAATGTAGATTTCTGACTTCACTCTGATGTGCTTTGGGTTGGCTGAAGCACATACCCCAATATCACTGCCAAAGAAGCTACAAGTGGGTTTTCTGCTGTTGGGTGTGTGACTTAAAACTTTCTCCTGTTATGTGAGTGGTTTCAAGCCCTACTTTTGGAGTTACATACAACCTGTGGAAGTTGGTTGCTTGAATTATAAGCAAAAATCTGCTCTGAAGCTTCAAATATTGTTTGGCCTTTGGCCTGTCTCAGTAACTGGACAAATACGGGTGAAAGTGTTATCTAGAGGATGCCTTTTGCTGTTTTACTTCCCATTTAAAGTGCAGTGTCATGGTGAAGCCTGATTGCCTGCTCTGCTCCTAGTAAGTTCCTTTAAAAGCAGATAAGTTTCTAAGGTACAGCTCAAAATTTCTTTGTCATGCTTGTATGAGTATAGGAACTTGCAAGACAGTGAAAGAGGTAAGCACAACTGTAAGCAATACATGTGCTCAGTGTTCTGTAAGTTCAAAACTGATTTGAGACTTCTGATATAGTAACAATATTAATGTATTGCCTCTGGTATCCTTTTGTAGTCTTGAGAAATATTGGGGTGGTGGGGAAGGGGGGCTGAAAGGGAAAGAAGCTGTAGACCAGACTTTGGTAAGTGACCAGCCAGGCTGGTGCCTTTTCTGGAATGCCAGGTGTCTCATGTGAGGGTTTGAGAGAATTTTAAGGCATGGGAATGTCTAATTATCTTTATTGTGGGTATTACTGTATTCTGTACTGTTAAAATCTTTAAAATTTTTTTTAAATAGTGTTAGCAGCTCTAGTTGTTTGAGACCCATAGGCTTTTCCAGTTCTTGTGACAGCACTTACAGCCTTCATATCTTGCAAAGAATTTCTACCATTTTGCTGTTTGTCAAAACTAGTGCTTTCTAGCATTTCTGAGCATCTGCTTGTCTTCTTGTATGCTCTCTTATCTTTTGCTATAAGACCAGGAAAAGAGTCATCATGAACCTACAGCCTAGTGTTAGTCTGTTTCTGATTTTACAGAGTAGCCTGTAGTCATACCTTCCAAGGTACCTGCATTTACAGTTTTTAGCATAACAAACTGGGGGTTTTTCCATCCATTTGGTTCAAGTCAGGGCTCGAAACAGAAATTTCTTATTGTGTTTCTGGATGGAGGGTTCTGCTCATGGAGATATATAGGATCAGGGATGGGCTGAGTTACAAATTCATTGAGGTAAAAGAATCACTGGCTTATGACAAAGTTTTGGGGTAGGGAGGATTACTAGGAGGGTGAGATTCTGTGAAAGATTCTTGTTTGACATGTAAAAGACCTTTGGAAGAGTGGAATCTCGTGCTATTTTGTGGTGATGCCTATGTCTCATTCAATGAGTTGTGAAAAGCCCAATGAGATCTTGTTTTGTGGCACCATGTTGCTGGTTGTTGATAGCCCTAAATGCCACATCCTTCCCTTCCTGAGGGAGAGTTAGACATTTTACCAGACTTCAGTGCTCTGAAGCTGAATAAAATTTAAATTTTTTAAAGCACTCCCTTTTGCTCTTCTGGCTTTTTTTTTTAATGCAGTAGCTGGTTTGGACATGCAGCTGTTTTGGATCTGTTGTGGTATGTTCTTGTCAGCAGTTCAGGTGCCTCAGAAGCTCTGCTGTCCTTCCTGATTTCTCTTTCAGTGAAGGGGGTTGTACCCAGCAGTCTGTCAGTGGGATTGGTATGGGAGGGCTTCATCTTCACCCCTGAAAAAGAAGCATGTGGGGATGGAGCCTTCCTCTCCCCCATGTTCCTGGTGCAGAGGGCTGACATTGTGTCAGCTATCCCAGTTACATCTGTGGAAGTTTTGTAGCTATTCCAGTGGTCCCAGCTGCTGCTTATTCTGCTGCTCAGCCAGGTGCTTGACATCCAGGTTTCTGATACACTTGGACTTGTTGATTTCATTGAGGAAGTATTTCTGTGGGTTTCTGTTTGACTTGCTCTTTTAAATATTACCATTTATACCTACAATGATTGCTTTCCTGTTTGGAAATGTATGCAACTTTCCAGCTTTGTGGTGTGTTTCATGCAGATGTACCTTCATTGCTACAACTTCCCATCTAATTTCATGCACTTCTTTCCTCTCATTTTACTGTACTTCTAGTTCCACTGCTGATAGCTTGGTATTGTGTTAAGCTGTTGAAATGAGGCTTGGTGGTTATCAGAGGCTCACTACTGTCCTGTGCCATATGGGGTCTTCTGTGTTATTTCAGGCTGTGTCAAAAATAGCCTGTTCCTTCTTGTGTGTTCCTGGGCTGTTCCAAGAAGCCATCACTTGAAAATGCTGAGACAGGATTTAACTGGACAGTGCTGTTTTGCTTTTCACCACTTAAAGTACAGGACAACCTTTTTACCTCCATTGTCTATTTTTGCAGGCTAAACTTTATTTTTTAACCTCAGATAACTTACAATGAAAAACATAGTGAGTGCAGGACCTTTTGATAATTTTTGAAAATATTTTTGGCATGTAATTTAGTATAATACACTTAACCTTGTCTAGTGGAAGATGTCCCTGTCAGATGGAAAGAGATGATCCTTAAGGTCCCTTCCAACCCAAACCCTTCTGTAATTCTGTAATGCTTTTCTGTTCAAGTAAATATATGTCTTTTGACTAGTTAAGTGTTTCATCATGATTTTTGTATACTTTTATTCATGATTTTTGTATACTTTTATTATAGTTAATTGGTACAAATATAAACAAGGAGTACTTGAGTTACAAAAATTAATTTACCTGTACTTCTCAGTGTAAGCTGAGCACTTCAGAAATATTGGCAGTCAACAATAATAGAGATTTTGAAGTTTGTTTTCAAGGCAAGGGAAATTTTGCACACATATGCAGGTTTATGATATAATCACACATCTTTGTGAGCTGCTAAGTTAGCTATGATCAAATCCTGATTCTCTCTTATCTCTTGTAACAGCTAATGTTTCTGGAACTTCAACAAGGATGTTGGTGTTTCGTTTGTCAGTGATGATCAAGCTTTTCTTCCAGTTGGATGCATCTGTTTGTCCTGAGAAGTGTGACTGCTCTTCAAAAAATGCAATTTATTGCTCTGGTCCCCACATAAAAGACCTGGAATTGTTAAATCTGCCTTGCAACATGACAGAAATTCACATAACAAACGCTAACATATCATACTTGCAGGATGTTTTTGCTAGGATGGAGGAACTGCAGCATCTCATCCTGTCTTCAAACAACATTGCTCTGGTTTCACCAATGGCTTTTAAAGGCTTGGGAAAGCTAAAAGTCCTCAAACTGCTGGATAATAAGCTGGTTGAACTTCCCCCAGAGGTATTTGATGACATGGTGCAGCTTCAGCAATTGATCATTGAAAGTAACAGGTTGAAATCTATTGAGGAAAATCTGTTTGATAAACTGGCTGGTTTGCAGGAGCTTTACTTGAACAAAAACCAACTAACAGCACTTCCCAGTGGTGTGATGAAGAAACTCACCAAACTCAGAGTACTGAACTTGTCAAGAAATTACTTAGCAGCACTGCCTAGAAATATATTTAGTGCATTAGCCAGGCTTGAGAGGCTGATGCTGTATATTAATAGGCTGTCTTCAATAGAGTCTGGGATGTTTGATAGCCTGAAGGAGCTGCAGGAGCTTTTCCTGCATTCCAATAATATCCATTCCATTGCCCCTGATGCATTTCACTGTCTTCCTAAACTAAGAACACTGACGCTTTCCAGGAACAGGCTTCAGGTTTTGCCTTCTGGGCTTTTTTTGCGCTTGCACGACCTGTCTAAACTGACCTTGTACAGGAACCCACTGAAGGCTCTTCCAGAGGTACTGTTTGGAGAGATGAGGCACCTTGGTAGCCTATGGCTGTATCATACAAAGCTCTCAACAATACCAGATTTTGTGTTCAGTAACTTGACAAATTTAGAGCTTCTTGTGCTGAGTTTTAACCCAGAGCTTACGGTTCTTCCTAGGAATGTGTTCAGTGGCCTGAATGAACTGCGGAGCCTTTCTCTCCATACAAGTAATATTTCCAGTTTGCCAGAGGGAATCTTTCTGAGCCTTCAGAAACTGCAGAACATTTCCCTCTTTAATACAAGGCTTGAGGTTCTTCCTAGAAACCTCTTTCACAATCTCAAGCACCTCCAGAAAGTTTATCTGAATAGTACTAACCTGCCGTCTCTTCCTGCAGACTTCTTTACCGCTTTACCTGAGCTGGAAGAAGTTGTCCTTGACAACAACCCTTGGAAATGTGATTGCCAAATTCTTGGTTTCCGAGAATGGCTGCAAAAGAGCACAGCAATAGTTAAAAATGTGCCATCTCTGATGTGCCACAGCCCAATGGCACTGCAGAATATTTCTCTTGTGTCTCTAAGCATCGATGACCTGGAGTGCCTGCCAACCACAGCTATGACCTATCAGACGTTCAGCTCAACTTTGACATCTCCTGTGACGGAGCACTTCACATCATCTCAGGAGACAGTGCTGTCTGACGTGGAAATCACCAGCATACCCACATCAATTCCTCCTGCAGCTCCAGGTTTTACCTACTCCCATGTTGAAGATGTTGGACAACCTGGGCTACATTTCTCAGATGTTCCAGTCCAAACTTCTCCCAGCATCATAGCACGAACCAGCAGTGTTAGAGGGACAGATTTAACTACTCTTGTCTGGTGGGATGAGTTTCCAGCCCACAGCAGTGCTAAACCCTATTTTAATACCAGAGTTACTTATTGCCAGCTATTCTTGTGTGTTCACAGTTTGATTTTAACACTCCAGACTGTAGTTATTGTGCTCAGTCTGTATGTGGTGGGCAACACCAGGCAACTCTTCCTCTCTGGAAATATTCCTGCTCAGCCTGTAGTTCTGAGAAGAATATTAAGAAGATAGAGAAATCTAGCCCAAGAAAGAACTGGAAGTGTTGCTTTGGATGCTTTTGGAACATTTGAGCAGTTAATACTCGATTAAGATATGGATTACAGGTCTTCATAGCAAAGACCATAAGGACCTTGTCTCTATAACATAATGGAAATTAGTTTTATGCACCTTGCAGCATTTGCCAAGATTATTACATTATTTGGCTGTAATCACTGTAAATTGCTACAGCACTCAGTGCATGAACCCAGAGGGCAAGATGGAAGTACTGTGGTCACCTCCACACATGTGCTGTGGGTTTCCTGCCTTGGAGTGCTGCCCTGTCCTCTGCCAGAGGCTGCTGCCTGCTGAGTGTTCACTGCTCAGATGGAGTGCCATCAATGGAGGAACTCTTACATAGGAACATGGCTTCAGCTGTGCTTTAGAGATCGCCCAAAGAACTCCATTAATATTATTTCCTCTACTGCCTGCAGTCTTTTCTCTCCTTACTGAGAAAAAAAATGGTGGTTTTGGGAGGAGATGCTGGGAAGGACCTTTAAACAATGGGGATGTGTGCAGAATGGTGTGGTGCAAGTGTCTTAACTTCTGCTTTCTGTCCTCAGCCCCTTTCCAGGATGTGGCATGAGGAAGGGGTACCAATTAAAGCTAACAGCAGGGGAAGATGCTGAGCTAGGAAGTATAATCATGATGTATTTTATTGTTTGATCGGAGGTTTTCTGAAAACTTTGTAAAGTTCCTACAACTCTGAATTCTAAGTAAACACTTTCATCCTTAAACTTTGGCCAGTGGTCTGAAAAAACAAGGTGTTCCTGGCTGCATGATGCAGGGAATCTTGAAACCAGAGTACCAGGAGGATGCCCAGGACTGAGGAGGGGCTCCACAGGCACGAATTGGTTTGAGAGCTGATCTTGACTGAGCTGGGAGAGAAAAAAATGGTCTCTCCTAGGCTTGGCTAGCAGAACAGCAGCATGCAGCTGAGGGGCAGGGAGCCTGCCTGAATTGAGGGCCACAAAGTGTCACCTCCATTTTGAAGTTGGCTGGGGAACATACACAACTTCAACTTGGAGTGTCCAGTCACATTTTCAGTCTCACTATTTTTTACCTTATTACATCCTGCTATTCCCTGACTTCTGTCCTTTCACGTGTTGATATACAAAGGCAACTACTAGGCAATAGTGTGGGTTTTGGGTCTTTATACTAACATTTTATTAATATTTTGAATTGTATGAATATTTTAGTTCATAGGTAGACTGGTGGCTGTCAGACTGCCTGTGCTTTAGTAGCTCTTGGATTTAACTATCAGCTTTTATCTACATTAGGGGACTTAGTTTGCTCTTAAAAGCTCTGATGTGCTTAAAAACCTCTGGGTGTGAATCTCTGGCTTCTTGGGCCAGAGAGCCTCTACTCTAGGAGTCATTTTGTAACCTTAGTGATTTTCTCAATATTAGGGACTTTCCTGGATGGCCTTTAAATGCATAACAGACTTGAGGTGAAGAAAACTTGCATTTCCTGCAGGTTGGTTATGGTTGGTTCCCTGCTTTGTGTTACTCTAGGCAGCGAGAATAAACTGTGACTTCTTTGTTTCAGGGTGCTCTGCTGCTGGGCCTAAATTCCTCTTTGAAAAGAGAGAATGTGCTTCTATAGTTTTAAATGATCATTGTCTTGTTAGTGAGGTCTAACAAAATTTAGCAAACCTGGCTAAATGGGAGTTAGAGCTATCTCTAAAGAAGCAGAAACACAAGTCACTGCAAGTGGTGCAAAGCAAGCTGTGAC